>NC_139345.1:49772707-49817707 GCF_055883805.1 Amblyomma maculatum
AGAACAGTGGCCCTATAAAAGAGAGTCTCTGCTTGCCGAGTGTCAGAGGTGTTCCAGCACTCGCCGCTGTCAATATGATCGCTCAGGTAAGCCTGACAGTCAGGTGTGCCAGCCACAGCGAGCAACGACGTTCACAAAGAGGTCGCCTTGTTAGAATGGTGTGACCTAGATGCAATTTAATATTATAACGCAGCACTGGCTGCCGGTGGCTTTAGGTGGTAATACTGCGTACTGCTAGAATTAGGCTGCAATTTTTTAGAGTATAAAATTAAATTAGGAAATTTCGATCCCGCCTTTTGAACTTTGTGCAACCGGATCAGTCAAATTACTTTTCAGATAAACACTTTCTAAGGTTGACTTCAGGTCGGGCTGCCCAGTTAAGACTACCTATACTCGGAGCTCAAGCAAAGCGCAGCTGATAAGGTGAAAAATTCTCAGATCCTAAAGGTTGTCTTCACGATGTGTAGTTTGAGCATACGTAGTGAAGCTGAGATGTTTTGAGCCTTTCAAGCATTTCGTATTGTACAAAAACCAGAGTTGAAGTTAAAGCACCAATAGAGACAGTACGAAGGAACTAAGAGGTAGAGGGCTGAGTTTTGATTGCAGACCTACCTTGGAAGTTTGACGATAAAGTGTGTGATCTCTTGAATTAAGATTTATTTAGTGACTGTAATTCATTTTCTCTTTTTCTTCAGCTTGCAGCCCTGCTTGCTATACCAGCCGTGGTTTTTGCTGGAGGCTACGGGCATCATGGTGGTTCCAGTAAGACCTACAGAAAGCAAAATGTGTGTTGAGCTTTTTAATGTTTGCTAGAAATAATTGTTTGCGTTTGTTTTCAATGGGGTTAAATTAACTTGACTTCATTAAAAACCTTGGCCAGTTTTATTCACTGTACTGATCGCAAATTTCGGAGAGTAAGACGAAGGTATATAGGTAAAATTCTATCTTTATGTTCTGTTTTTCTGGTTTGGTTTGGTTTGTGGGGTTTAACGTCCCAAAGCAACTCGGGCTATGAGAGACGCCGTAGTGAAGGACTCCGGAAATTTTGACCATTTGGCGTTTTTCTTTACAAGGTGATTCTTTGAGCCAGGCGTGAAGAAATGACCCCGCCTAATTATTATATCCGTTTAACTACGTGCTATTCATGCAGGATCATGGCCAGTACGGCTTCGGCTACGACATCGTCAATGGCTACGGCGCTGTAAACGGCCGCCATGAGACCGGGGCCGCATACGGCCCTGTGCACGGCTCCTACTACCTGGGCGACATTGACGGCCGCCACCGGCAGGTGCACTACGTAGCTGACAAGCTGGGCTTCCGCGCAGCTGTAAAGACCAACGAGCCTGGTACCAAGAGCAGCTTGCCGGCGGCCGCACCGTACCATTCAGCCCACGGAAAGACTGTCCCTGCGTATGGTTACGGTGGACATGGCGGATACGGGGGATACGGACATAGGGGATACGGCGGATATGGACATGCTGGATATGGACACGGCGTATACGGCGGATATGGCGGCTACGGCTTTCGCGGTTGAGCTAGTTGGCTCTAATATGAAGCATAAAGTTGAGGCCCCTGATTCTTCCGCGCTCGTCATACTGTGCTTTAATAGATGCTTTTGAATGACGCCTTATACATCAGGTTGGAGTATTTTATTTTCTTCGTTCCACGAACTTCTACGATTTCTCTCGGAGATACATGCTATGCAATAAGATAAGAGAGCTGTTATTACAAGCGTCTGAGCAGGTGCAGGACACATATAACCAAACTTGCGATCGTAAAGCGTGGTAGCCTGTGCTGCTGCTTGTATACAGGTGCATCGTTCACAACCATAAAAGGCACTATAAGAAATATTTCATGTATTGCTGCGAGTTTTATGAGGAAGCAAAATTAGTAATACAGTCATGAGAATCGAACGTACTCCAGAGGGGCTTTGGAAGTTTCGAACTTATTTTGTCTGTGCTGTATGCCGAACAGTGTAAATAAATGTGTGACACATGCTGACAGATGCGACTTAGTGTGCTCCCCCTCTCCACACATGGATTTCAACATTGAGACAGCTGAACTTGTCCTGCCAACTGCTGAGATACAATGACAGCTGTTGGGTCTCGGAATATTGGCTATTTGTGATGAGTGTACCATAAACCGGAATGCGGTTACGAGCGCTGCCCCTACCGTAGCCGAGAGCATGGAATGTTCTGTGATATGGCGATGGCTGATTGAAACGTAAATATTATGATTGACTGATTGATTGAGTTATACGACAGCCTCTTTACGGTAGCTGTAGCATCAATCCTTCCAGGATCTCGATTATTGTACACGAGACTTCGAGGGTGTGAAGTATAGACCTGATTGGAAATTTTTGCTTTTGTACAAAATTATCTTTGTGTGAAGTGATTATGCAATATATTTCGCACTTTGATCAGTACATAATTAGGAAAGTGAAGGGGTATAACTCAGCGGCGTTTTTGTCGAAGTTTGCCTTCGCTCCTTTGTTACGATGGACTAGCAGATGTGTTTCGGTAAAGATCTGTCTTTAGGGGTTCATTTGGTTCGACTTAAAGGGGATGTTCTATAGGCGCCGCATGAAAAGCGTAAGCCTAACGAATGCACGGGGTCTAGTATTATCAGGTATGACGCTTTTGTTGATCCGTACACTACACATTCAAATTCTACGGTAGAGCGTATCAAAGAACGATAGATGCGTAGAAGGCATGCTCTATCACACCCCCAATGGTTTCGAGATAGTACTTTCCGTACGTTCAGACAGATTTAGAGGCTTTCTTTTTCAACGTCTTTATGCCAAATTGGAAAAGTAAGTTTGCAGTCAAATATTACGCAAAAATATTATGCTCTTGTTTTACGTGTATTACTGTTTCATTTAGGTGAAGTGTGAGGTCGGTCTGTTACGCTCTGTTCAGCAAGAAAAGAACGGTAGCCGTTGTTTGAGGGGAGGTCTTGAATTCATTTTTGTCAGCCAAAATCGAAGATAGTTTAACGTTAATCTGTCTTTCACATGTTGAAATGCTAGATGATATGCATTCTATCTAAAAGTCATCGACGTAGATTGAACGCATAATATACTGTGGGATTAGTTTTGCTATGGAGTTCATTGTTTGATATAAAGACTGCTGTACTAAGAATGCATCGTCGGGATACACCATTTTCTTGAGTGAAGTTCCTTCTCGAACAGTATTTTCAAGCCGGACGAGATGGTTCACTGTCGAACATGCTTTTCTAAATTTGCATGGGTGAGTATCAGGAAGTATATGGGATTCAAATACGAATATTAACCTAATGTTTAAAATATTTTCGAAATATTTGGCTAGATTTGTGAGTGCTGTGAGCCTATAACTAGAGGGGAACGTTTACGGCTTCCCCGATTTCAGGACTGGTAGAATTACTGCTTTCTTCTAAGCTTATGGTAGCTTTAATGACACCCATACTTCATTAAAGAATTTTAAAGGGTCTCTACCTCAGGTTCTGAAAAATGAACTAGCATCTGAACTATAGATACTCCAAAAGGAAACGCACCGGAGGTTTCTTTCCAGTTCCTAAAGCAATAAGCAAAAAATTGAGTTCTATTTTTAGATTTTGCTAAGCGTATTGAAGCATACACTTCGTTCCAAGAACCAGTTCAAGCACTCGCAGGGCAGCGAAAGAATAAGGAAGCAATCTTTTATCATTAAGCCATTTTGTCGCACAGCTTCGTGAACACTGAAATTGCGCAGAGAATTAGGGGGCAGAGGTAGAGGTTGAGTGGAGGAAGAGAGGGAGCTAAATGATGGCCTGAACGGCCAATACTAATCTAATATCTTCTTTTGCTTTGTCTCCGGAAGGAGCACTAATGAGAGTGCTTCTGCCTCACACGAAACTTGGCCAAGGAAACCGACTAGGAATTGGTCTCCTGGGGGATAATCTCAAGGGACTCCATTCCTTCTGCAACACTCTACGACTTCCAGCAAAGGGCACCTATTGGGTGCCCGCGGTTCACACAGGCACGCTCAGAAGCTATTTCCCGCTTCCTTAGAATGTCTTGGGATGAAGCAGTGGGGGGACTCATAGAATAAGTGTCCAATTTTTCCTAATTGTCGAGCTGTGCTATTTTCTCGTGCCCGCACTAATGGTGCGAGTTCCTGTAGTTCACAGAGCCACAGGAACTTTTCGCAAATTTTTCGTTTGTGTTATTTGTTTTCACGGCTGTCATTTTTCCGACTGCCTGAGTTCTAGTCCTCTCTTTCCAGATAGTGTACCCCTCCTCTTATTTGTCTGTCGCGGTTGCCTGATACATAAGACTGGTTTAGACGCCAGCAGCAGTGGTTCAGCTTTTACTCCAATATATATGAGGCTTAGAGAATTTTAGTGGGCCAAAGCCATACTCGTAGGCGTTGGTGGGTTTTATTTTTTATGCAATGTATTTTGATATCTGTTAAAGTCTGGCAGTTTTGTTTGGTTCGTAGGTCCTTTTTATACTTTCTGTGGTTGTGAGATGCATAGACGCGCCTAAGACTGTGATGCGCCAAGTTTGGAATAATTGTTGCTGTGCTAAAGGACATGGGTTTAAGAGTTGGAATTTATGGAGCAAAGTTATTTATTCTATGGAACTTTAGAAAGGCGACCCACAAGTGATTTACACCTGAATCTATAGTGACTCTATGGTAATCTATGGTGAAAGAGAATGTCGAACTTATAAAGCCGTCGAATATACCTTTCTTCAGTTTCAGATAGTTTAAATTAATCAAAAGCGGTTCAGTACTAAGAGAAGCATTTGTTATGAGATTGAGTTTCGAGCACTATTACGTGCAGCTTATATGGTCTTGTGTATTTGGCTTAATCATAGCAATGCTGAAAACAGGTGATGTATAATAAATTCCTGATAGGAAGTGCATAAATCCCCAAAAGTGAGATAATGCCTAAATATGCTTGCAAGAACAGAATATTTGATGCTAAATCTGAACTTAATGATATTGGTAGAAGATAACCTGCTGAGACGAACAACAGACCTAATGTCTCATCACTTCAATTTTTTCTGACCATTTCAACATTCAGGTTAGTCCTACACGTACATTTCAGAATTTCATTTGTTTACGTTTACCCTAAAGACACCGAATACCAATGGGTCGGGCGGGCGTGCGTAGCAAAGAAACGGGATGTACAGAAATTTTAGTTTCACACTAAGGGTACAAAGAACGTAGCAGAAGGCAAATACACGAATGGATATAAAGTTGAACAGAAAAGTAGAAAATAATCTTTGCATTAAAACATTCAAAATACAAGAGAAAGTTTTTAAAAATGAAACGAGATTATGTGAAGTGAAGTATTTAAAAAAGACTGAAAGAGTAGTACAAGAAAACAAATTTACAGAAATAGTTACGAATAAATGCATTCAGGTATTCATTTCGATTGTTACTGTTTCATAAAATACTGATACCTTAGATACATTGTCGACGTTTCCACTAGAGGAGAAATGGGTGCCAGAACTATGGCCTTTATGAACACTTGCCCTGAAGGTCTGCCGTGGCCTTTGTGATGTGCGCTAAGAAAATAAAGGTTTAGACCGTAAAACATGATTCTCGAATCACTATTTTACCTGACACGTCTTCCTTTATTCTGAACTTGTCGTCGACGCTTTTTTCCTTTCTAAGGAAAACGCGTTTTACTGTACTATGAAATGAACACATCTCTTTTCACGCAATGTTGCTTTTCTTTGAATTTACAGATGTTCATGTGTGCTGTCTCTTTCATAACTCTTGAAGCAAGAAAATGCGAATCAAGCTGTAGTCTTGTTACAGCATAGATTTTTAAGCAAAACAAGTCGATACTTTGACCTCTGCGGAGTGCATAACAGCCTCCCCACCCTTCGCTTCCCCCACCTACCCTTAGCTGTTTGAGTGCCACAAAACCTAACTCAACCAGAGAGCTTCTTTCTCCCCCGCGAAAGCTTATGGTTTTCTGAGCTTTACTGATTTAAGCAATAACAGAAATCTTTACGGACGAAAGACATTGTGCAATTTTTGCAGCTATTGACGACAATTGAACTAAACAAGAGACGCCAACCAGAAAAAAATAAGAGATTTATTTTTGACGGTTTGGGATTACCTAGGATAGATTTGAGCAATATTTTTAAGATCGCTGTCAATGAATGAATGAATGAATGAATGAATGAATGAATGAATCAATCAATCAATCAATCAATCAATCAATCAATCAATCAATCAATCAATCAATCAATCAATCAATCAATCAATCAATGTGCATTGTGCGCATTCGAAATAACGTCTGCGAAATAAGCTGATTGTGCCGGCTACGTTGCACAAAGTACGCGTGTGTTGTAGTTGTGTGTTGTAGTTGCTGTTGTAGTAGCTAGTGAGCGCCATGACATGTATATATATGTTATTACGCGCACGCTTCTGAGGCGACGTTCATACTAAATGCCCTGTGCTCTTGCACGCTGGCCAGAAGGAAAATTGTTTCTGTACTTGAACTGCTCCCACCGCGCCCAATGCTTGCATGTCAGCCTATTCCCGCTTCTAGTAGGCGATGTGGCCATTTTAGCGCTGTAGGTCTGAGTGGTGCAAGATATTTCTAGTATGGTCACTTTGGGACATGTCGTGTATAATTGAGCGCAACTCTTATGTAACCATTCGGCTGATGAGTCGCGCGCCATTAGTGCCGTTGTCGATGTAAACGAGCGAAAGAGAGTCGCGAGCCAAAGAGATTTTCTCAGGAGAGAAAGAATCACAAACCTCATCGTACGCCCAAGGCGGCCAACCGGGCAGGGTGCGGGCTTCATCGAGGGAGGTCGCCATCAACAAACGCACTAGACGCTGTCTTTTTCTAGCTCCTCACTACTGTGTTCTCCCCTCACGCTCTCTTTCGCTTTGTGTAGCAAAAATGTAAACAGCTGGGCTCAAATTCTACATTAGGAAATGTCGTAATCGTCCTCAGATTTTTTTCTGCTTGTGGATGGGCTATCGAAACGTGTAAGGTCTTTCGCCAAGGGCAGCAGCCCTCGCTTGAGCTCTTACTATTCCTTTTATTTTGCCTCGGCAGAAAATAATAAAACTTGATGTCATTTCACGAGCCTCAATAAAAATATTGAGAACAAGCTCTTATATGTTGAGTTGTATTCATGAGAAGGGTCAATCTAAACAGGAGCCTTATCGAGTTCGCAACAAAGCAATAAATAAACAATTTCTCAACATAAAGCTAGAAAACTCTCGTAATTGGGCAATAATGCTTATCCCCTACTTTTTGAAAGGCACTGTACTTAAAATCTACATCTCTCCATAAATTTACATTTAATATTCTGTAGTGAAACAGCATATCTTCCTAATATATTTCTACGTGACCGTTCCTAGGACGGAAAGAAGCTCCTTTACATTTCACCTCATTTATATATCAAAGGAAAAAATATCCTTTTCGCACAGGTTTTATTTTTCTGGTTCGCTAACACCGAATCACTAGGCGCATATATGCGGCTGATTATGAAAGAAGATTTATGCACTTATAAGAGCGAAACAATTTCTCGAAATGAAGCTTTTGGCTGTCACTGAGAGGCGACTTCAGAGAACGGCTTCAGGTCGAACAAACCATTATAAAATCCTAAATCACCATCGCAACCCCCCATATTAAACCCCAGACCAAGTTCTATCCCAATATCAGCTCTCTAGAGTACCTCTTATGTTACAGGACTATGCGTCGTGATTAAGTATTACAGGTTAGAAATATAATGAACATGTTGAGTCCAGGCTGTTAGTATCCCTAGCGCCAAATTCAGAAAAGAAATTTCATGCACATTTGATATCGTGGTGCTTGTTGTCATTTTGGTGAATAGAAAGACAGTATTGAATCCTCAATACCACAATTATATCATCAAAACAACTAAGGAATACATTTTAATTCTACTTGCGTTTTTGCGTTTTTCACGCCAGATTCTCTAAGTTAAAATTTGCAATGTACGGGCGGCCTGTTGCTTGCCTTTATTCACAAAACTTGGATGCCAAAAATATCATGGCTTTTTAGAAACTTAGATTGGCCATCAACACTACACTCAAAATTCAATTCACCAAAACTCGATTTAACGAGACTCCCGATTCAAGAAAGATACCTCGATTCCCCTCAGATGAACATAGGGTCCAATCTCTTCACTAATTTCAAATAACAAAACCAATTTCTGACTTTTTCTAATTTAACAAACCTGTTCTTCAGAAATGAAGGTGAAAAACTTGCTTATTAGTCTGTTTTGCAGAGAATGCGAAACAATATATTGATTGCGAGCTGGCTGTAACATCGCGGAGCACGTTCATTCCGCTTTTACCAAACTTTGCAGTGCAAAACAAGAGTTGAAATTTTGAAGTAAATTCATTAGATTGATTGTGAAGTTCCGGATGCCCTCTGTCTGCTGCGGCAGTTTTCTGGAACGCAGGAGGGGACGAAATACACGTTGAATACTCTTCGTCTTAAGAGGAATTCTTGTGTTAGATGCTCACAAAGCACACGCAAGCAAATGTCGCCGACTGCTTTGCTGGAAGATAAATATTTTGTCCGTTTGGACTTTTATTTGTTGACGTAGAAACCTTCGTGGTTTATTTTTATACGCGCTAGTGGTGTCCGTTTTTACCGTGGGCATCAATTTCATTTGAAATATAGAGACCAAGAAATGACTCACTCAATATCACGAAGTTCGTTATTTAAAGAAATATTTTGTGTCTCCTGTCAGTTTCCTTAAATCGAGTTTTAACTGTCTATACAATAAATACTTTCTACACGTCAATTATGAGCAAAAGATACAGCCCATTCTTCCTTCGAAGTAGTTGTAAAGAAAACAGAATTTGCAAGTGCGATGACGCGATCTGTTTCTCAAGCTGCCACATGTCACTGAATAGAGAGGTTGTAGGCCAGTTGGTGGGACATCGTAAGAAAGAACAGTGTAAAAGCGATAGAACCGCGCTGTGTTGTCTTGCTTCTATCCTGTTGCTTCTGTGGTTTTGTACCTTACAGTGCTACATGTCATTTGCGATGAGCAAGTAGCAGATGACGTAAGCCACTCATCTGGCCGAAAGGCACTTTGGGTAACAACACACGTGAGCACTAGTATTACCTACAGGAAACTCTTCTGGTTATGCAATGAATATGAAATTATTGCCTGCAAAAATAGCAGGCTTCTCACCTTATGCAGGGGAAGCAAATGTGGCATGAGTGGGGAGTATGCATTTATTAATGCCAAGCTTCTTTGATCGCAGAACATTTACGTTCACAGCATTCCACCTGAAATGGCTTGTTCCCCGCCGAACGCACCGCCGTTGTCAAGTGCCTGGGGCTGGTGCAGCTCCTGAGTAGTGATAGGGTCATTGCGCCTACGGAGCTGAAAAGCAACACACAAGAACAGCAAAAAACGAAATAAGAAAAAAAAAGAGCGGATAAAAAGGGTGGAAGGGAGGGTGATTTGCGCCTCTGTAGTGCAGCTGAAGTAGAGGAACGGAAGCCCTGAGACATATTTCGCAGCAGGGCGTGCCCAAGCTTCTAGCTTTTTGTGCAGCTTCCCGTCTTTTTTGTTGCAACAGACATTCTGGATTTCTCTCCTTTCAGGCCTGCAAGTGAACGTGAGTCTGTGACCTCGTTTCCTGAAAGATAGCAGAGCGCAGAAGTCGGGCGTACCATCCCCGTAGCACGAAGAGTGGGTCCGACTATTTTTCTCAGCCTCGGTCGATAGCGTCTTGACCACAGGCCACACTGATCACTGCTACTTGCCTCTCACACATCCCAGAGCTTACGTTTTGTTCAGCGCTATCTCTACGTTCGAGCGAATGCAGCAAATTCAGTTTTTCACGTTTATCGCAAGAATAGCTACTTCAAGAATTGAAATAATTGTATCTTAATGGCTTTCAGAGTGTCATCAGCGAGGCAACGAAATGAAGCGGAATGTAACCAGCCTACACAAGGCGAAATAAGGCTATCGGAGAAAAGGATTCATATGTACAGAAACAAGAAGCTGAATAAATGTTTAGAGCTCTTAAAAGAAATTTCCAAAAAAACACTTACAAGCGATCAATACAAGTTATCTAATAACCCATGTATGAATAATATTTTCAAGCAGCACAGCAACACCCCTTCGCCCCTCTCCCCGCTGACAAATGCGGTATTGCAAGCATATGGAAGCTGGTATGATAAACATATGGAGCTATATCAGTACATTTCATGGCGCGTTTTGGGCTTGAAAAGAAGGAAAGTACTTTTCATACGAAAACGCAGACGCACACAAGGTAGATCTTGATGTGAATTTACTGGCGTGACTAGCTGGGGCGACATTTTAAACTTTAGCTGCCTTAACGTCGACCTCGAATGCATCTTTCAAACTGTAGAGGTGGTCCGCAGAAAACGAGTCTGTAAATGGAGAATGGCAGAGTGCACAGTTTACCAGCGCCTTTGTGTATGCTCACAAATGTGTTCTAGAGTTCGCAGGGCTCTGCGCATGCGCAGTAGTGCAGCAGACTGTCTTGGTCTGCACTACTCATACGCGTAAGAAATTGAAGAATCGATTGAATGGTGATATTAAACTGCCCAGGGCTCAGAATTAAACATATCATTAGCGCATAGGTTAGACCATTGAAACAGAATTTCTGTGTTCGTGGTTTATATTGTAAGTGGCTAACATGTGGGAGAAGAATTGTCCAACTAATTTAACTATTTCTTACGGTGAGTGATATCAAAACCAATGCTGCCCATATCGCATGGTATTCTATTGATACAGCCAGGCATTTCTTACAATCATTGCATTCAATATATGGCTTTTAAAATCTTTCAATGCAATTCAAACAGAAAATTCAATCAACCAAGTTATATTTGTATTATCTGAACTGTCGATTCTAAAATCAGTGGTTAACTTTGTAGAGAATGTAATTTTCATAACCATTAGCCTAAATATTTCACCTAGTGATATATCGTGCAGACATTTCGTGGCAAAAATCGTGCGTCCACCGTACACAAGACAGGAGATGCGAAGACTTCAGTAGCTATAGACCCATGTCTGTGCTCTCGCTTTTAGCGAAACTACCTTACCCACACAATTACCTTACCCACAAATTGCAGCTAAACAACAGCACTCGTGTTAAACAATAAAAAAATATGGAATTGACCACTCTAACCCTAGATGCAGAGCAAGGGCCCTGTTTGGCTTGGTTATACCTGGTTATGCTTTTTGTTAAGCGTGTATGCAAAAAAATTCAAAATAAAAGTAAAATTTCAAAGTCCAAGGTCATTGGGGTAATTATTCAATACAGTATTCAGCGACCTACTTGACTTTACGCTCAAGGTCATCCCACCCGATGACCTTGGCGAAACCTGGCGCAAAAGTGCTCTCCCTCTAAAACAATATAACCCGCTTTACAGGTAGTGAAAAAACTCATTATGGTGGGAGGATTTCTAGATATAAGAAAGGCATTTTTTCGTTACGCCCGCTTTCTTCTCGGTGATTTAAAATCGTCTGGCGCAACAAGGCGCGGCGCTAGATATATTTAAAAGCTACAACAGTAACAAGACAAAACTTCAGTATAAAGAAAAGAGCAATGTGAAATCAATGCCTGACAACATTATAGCTGGTGTACCCTAAGTCTCTATATCAGATCCGATATTTTTTATTTATATACATTATAATCTTAATGCGCCAGCCATTAAATATTGTATCTATGCTTATGATACTATACCTTTATTGTGGCAATACTCTGGAAATACTGCAAGACATACCAACGTTGTTTCGGTGAACGGCTTATTAAGGATTCGAGGGTTAGCTAAAAGCACATTGCCTAGGATTAAATTTGTCCTCTTAGGGGCAAAGCATAACTGTTCCTGAGAAGTTAACACTGACGTTTAATTAAGCCAGGCTAACATGCGCATATCTGGAAACTCTTTAAGCATTATATTTCAAGAATATTTGCCCTGAATGAAACACACCGACTCCCTTAATAAGAAAATTGCCTTCTTTATCGAGAATCTAAATAAGACGTGTATACGTTTGGCGTTAAAATGTCGGTCAAAGCTGTATTACTTGCTTGTTTGTCACCGTATAGTATACTTAATGGTTTTACACTGCATGGTCACAGAGACTGGTGAGGAAAGAATACTTAGTTTGCGGTAAATCGCAATACGAGGTATCAAAAATCTGTCCGCTCGGGATGACGCAACAGGGTTCTTTTTGAAACAAAACTTCGGTAAAAAAAAAAAGAGCAAGCTTACTCCAAAAAAAGCACAGCAGATCGGTAGCCTAGTGAATGAAAAATAAAACTTTTTAGCTTATGCGTTAGGTAACGACCATGGCTATGCCTTTGAATGCACCGAAATAGCGCAAATATTATTGTTTTGAAACGTTTGCGGCTTTATTACCAATCACAAGCTGTCACTACCATTCGCTTCTTTAGCGGCAGAAAATGTGTCGGATCAGAAATTTAAGGGATGCGTACATAAATGTGTTATTTTGTAACATCGTGCATATTTTGCAATTATCTTGTGCGTGTTTTGCACATGTTGCAGCAATGTTGTGTAGATTCTGTTGAGTTTAACCTTTTTTTTAATTCTTACCGAATAATACTCTCCATCAACTCATGTAATTATGTACAGAATGTTTTTAACCGCGTATGTGAATGTATAATAATGACTTACTGCAAAATACCTTGTTATGTTTCCTATCGATCAAAGGGTTGTAGCAGGTGTCTGGATACGCATTTAAAAACATTGCAATAAATGAAGTCATGTAAAAAACGTATTAGCAGAAAAAAAAAACTGTGAACGTGATTTATTGGTTTTCAGCTGGCTGGCCAGCCATCGTAGAACTGAGCACTTGATAAAGTGATCACCTCGCAGTCACATATTTCACGCCACTGTCTTGAGGTCGCACGTACTGACTTTTAAGAATTCACATAGTAAAAGAATGAATAATCAAAATGTTACTAGATCGGTTTGAAATAAAAATATAGAAACACACTTTTTATATGCGGAGGAGAAACCACGTAATCGCACAGATATGTGACGTGTAACAGAGAAATCTTGGCCGCTGTTACCTTTGAGAGCACCGAGGCCGCTTAAACTCAGGTGACTGGTGTATTAGCTACACTGAGGTTAGATTAGTAATGTATTCTTAGATGGATTATATGTATTTTGCGCAGTGGCAATAAATGGTTACATCAAGAAAGGAGTGTGGCAGTCTTCGCTGACACGTGAAGATTGTCACCAGGTTAGCTTAAGCACAGCTGTCTCAACGAAGGAATTTGTAGCGCCAACAGCGATTTATGTACCATTGTATGAATGGCTCTCCCGAAAGACCACAGGTCGTATTTTTTTTCCCCAAAAAAAAGTTCTCGAAGCTCATTTATCAGCTGTATCTAACAGTATCGCCTTTATTCAGTAGTCATCCAAATGTAATAATGAAACTTAAAGAGTTACGAGTCCAGATCCAAAAACCTTGTATCTTTGGGTTAGGTTTAAAATATGGCGGTGATCTTTCAGTGCCTTCTGCTTAAATCATCTACCGAGCCAACAGGACTGCAATATCAAGCTTATCGTTTTTTTTTCTATCACCTCCGCCAGTCAGTAAATTAAAGATGGCACCTTATAAGAAATTTCACTTGATTACGGGAGCTTGATATATTTTGTCTTAAGAAGGAAGTTCCACTAACCAAAATCAGCTGTCGAATGGAGAACATGTACGGCAGTAAACGTTCTTTGTAATGCTGCAGTTACTGTTTGGTTCAAAGTTTAAACAAAGTGTAAAAGAAGGCTAGGTTGAGACGGCAAGGTCGTGACGGCAAGGCCAGCGATGCCTTGTCTAGCGTTTTTAATCCGGTGACAAAACCCAGGCGCGAGCCGGAGCCGGCGCCGCGGGACGATGATGATGGTATGTACAAATGAAAGAGGAAGATCATGGCATATACAAATGAAATAACATCCACGGAAGGCTCACACAATCTTCCCGGGGGGTCGGAAGCGGCCAGCCTGGCCGCTCCTACCTAACCGATGCATCGCGGCGCACAAACGGTTTCAGGCGAGACACATGAACAATTTCAGTTCCACGGTGGCGTCGATCAGCTGGGGGATCAACAGGCGTCACTTTGTAGTTCACTGGAGAAGTTTGGCTTATGACTTCATAGGGACCTACGTAGCGGTGGTGGAATTTGTCACTAAGGCCAGCGCTGCGCAATGGTGTGTAAAGCAGTACTTCGTCCCCAGGACGAAAAGAGACCACTCGATGTGTAGAATCATAGCGAGTTTTGCGGACTTCCTGGCACGCTGCCGTGTTGACGCGGGCAAGATGACGGCATCTGGCCACACGAGATAAAAAGTGGGTAGGTACTGATGTGGAGTAGTCGGGCGTAGAGAAGAAGGAAGCGTCGAGAATTGTAGTGGGAGGACGGCCGTAAACAAGGAAAAATGGTGAGTAACCGGTAGTTCGCTGTACTGCTGTATTATAGGCGAATGTGACGAATGGTAGAATAGTGTCCCAATTTCGATGATCTGGTGTGATGTACATAGATATCATGTCCGACAAGGTGCGATGAAATCGCTCAGTCAGACCGTTAGTCTGGGGATGGTAGCTTGAGGTTGTCTTATGAAGGGTGGATGAGGCGTGAAGAACTTCGGCAACGACTTTCGATAAGAAGGCTGTACCGCGGTCACTTAGGAGCACCCGAGGAGCGCCATGACGCAATACAATTGATCGCAAAAAGAAATTTGCTACTTCTTCAGCGGAACCAGTCGGTACAGGTGCTGTCTCAGCGTAGCGTGTGAGGTGATCGACAGCTGTTATAATCCAATGGTTACCCCCATAGGAGAGAGGTAGGGGACCATATAAGTCGATGCCGACTACGTCGAATGGCGTGGAGGGACAAGGAAGAGGTTGTAGAAGGCCAGCGGGCGAAGAAGTCAGCCGTTTGCGACGTTGGCACAGAGGGCAGGATGCGACGTATTTGGCAACGGTAGAAGATAAGCCAGGCCAAAAGAATCGTTTTCTCACGCGGTCGTAGGTTTTGTCAAAACCAAGGTGACCTGCAGTAGCGTCATCGTGGAGAGCCGCCAGTATACGTGGGCGAAGCACACGCGGCGCGACTGGGATCCAGCGAGTTCCATCAGGGCAATACACGTAGCGGAGTAAGATGCCATCTTCGAGCTTGAAATTGCGAAGCTGTCGGCGAAGCCTAGCATTGGGAGGGTCCGAAGCGCCGATAAGGCGGTCGATGATAGGACGGCAGTAGGCATCGGCTAATTGCTGTGAGCGGAGAGCGTGCTTGTTCCCAGAGTCGTCAAAACAAACGGTTGTGATATAAGTCGGGCAAAGAGATGCTCGGCTCTGGTCAGAGGTGGAAATGAATTGGGAAGAAAAGCAGCAAGTGGATTCCGAAAGGGGACAGCGAGAGAGAGCGTCGGCGTCTTGGTGTTGGCGACCAGATTTATAAGTGACGTCGAAATGATATTCTTGCAGGCGTAGAATCCAGCGGCCAAGTCGGCCTGTCAAATTTTTGAGTGAAGACAACCAGCAAAGAGCATGGTGGTCGGTCACAACTGTGAAGTGCCGACCGTATAGGTAAGGGCGAAATTTTTGGACAGCCCAGACGACAGCAAGACACTCCTGCTCGGTAATGGTGTAGTTTTTCTCAGCTGGAGTGAGAGTCCGACTGGCAAAGGCAATCACTTTCTCACGCGATGTTGCATCACGCTGCAGAAGTACAGCGCCAAGACCGTGACCACTGGCATCGGTGTGCAGGATAGTTGGAGCGCTGTCACTGAAGTGGCCAAGAACAGGATCTGATGTGAGGGCGTGCTTGAGGTCATTAAAAGCAGTTTCGCACTGCTCAGTCCACACGAAAGGGCTGCGTGCTTTTAGTAGCTCATGAAGTGGTGCAGCAATAGTTGCAAAATGCCTTATAAAACGCCGGAAATAGGACGCGAGGCTGAGGAAACTGCGCAAATCTGTAGTCCGTTGTGGACGAGCAAAGTTCAAGACCGCGATTATTTTTTCAGGATCAGGGCGAATGCCGTCATGGCTGACCAGATGACCCAATATTCTAATTTCCTTCTGTGCAAAGTGGCACTTCTTGGTGTTGAGCTGAAGACCTGCCGAAGCGAGACAGGTGAGGACTTCATTCTGGCGCGTGAGATGGTCATTAAAGGTTGCCGAAAAGATAACAATGTCGTCCAAGTAACACAAACAGGTTCTCTATTTTAGGCCACGAAGTACAGTGTCGATCATTCTTTCAAATGTCGCTGGTGCGTTACAAAGTCCGAAAGGCATAACGTTAAATTCGTAAAGGCCATCGGGTGTTGCGAAAGCGGTTTTTTCTTTGTCGTCCTCGTGCATAGGTATTTGCCAATAACCTGAGCGAAGGTCCAAGGTCGAGAAATATTCGGAGCCTTGGAGGGAGTCAAGGGCGTCATCGATTCGCGGCATCGGATATACATCTTTGCGGGTAATTTTGTTGAGTGCGCGGTAGTCAACACAAAAGCGTACCGAGCCGTCCTTTTTTTTAACTAGCACTACTGGGGAGGACCACGGGCTTGTTGAAGGACGAATTATATTGCGATGGAGCATGTCATTTACATTTTCTTCAATTACTTTTCGTTCAGAGAGGGAAACCCGATAAGGCCGTCGGCGAATGATAGAGTTACCTTCAGTAATGATGCGATGGTGTGCAACACTAGTCCGTCCCAGAGGTGTGGAAGTGGCATCAAAAATGGCTTGGTGGTGTCGAAGCAATGTCAGCAGTTCTTGGCGTTGGTTCGGCGGGAGTTTAGGATTAATAGTCTTTGCGAGAACAGAAAGAGAGACGTCTGTCGAAACACGTTGCTGAGGCGGAGGGGCGGTGAGCACCATCAGGGAAAAAGGTTGAGCATCCACCATACAATTCAGAGAAGTTCCTTTTGGGAGCACGAGGGATTCATGTGAAGTGTTAGTGGCCACTACTGTCGCTGAGCCGTTGTGGAACCGGACAAGACTTGACGGGAAGGCGATGCCGCGTGGAAGATGACTATATGATGGTGCAATGAGTACGTCCCCGTCAGTGATGTGGTCAGAAACAACAGTAAGCAGTTTTTCGCACTGAGGAGGCAAAACAGTATCAGCGGCGGCAACGAGGGGATGATGTCGTTCAGAAAAGTCAGATGAAAAATCGCTGTCTGTCATATGGATAACACGGTCACCACAAGAAATTAACGCTGAAGCGGTTGACAAAAAATCCCATCCGAAAATCATGAGATGCGCACAAGGTGAGAGCACAGCAAACTGCACATGATGGCGGATTCCGTCGATAACAACTCGTACGGTGCACTTCGCTGAAGGGCGCAAAGGGACGTCATTGGCTCCACGGAGTTCAGGCCCATCATATGGGGTTGTCACTTTTCGCAAACGGTAGCACAAATCAGCGTGAATGACAGAAATTGCAGCCCCTGTATCAATCAAAGCTTCAACCGGTAAACCTTCAGCGATAACAGCAATCACGTTATACGGGCGATCAGGAGGACTTTTAGTTAGTTCGCAGAGTGCAGTTTGACCTCCGGAAACTGCAACACTTAGTTTTCCGGATGGCGGACAGGGAGAACGGTTGCGGGGCGGAGAGGGGAAACTGAGCGGCGGTATGGGGATGTGGATCGGCGTCGGGATACATGGTTCCCACGAGGCTCAGAGGAAGATACTGGAGGTGGGGAGGATCGTCGAGGTGGGCTTGGAATAGACCGCCGTTGATAATATGAGGTTGAAGGCATGTCGCATTCGAAGGTGTCGTAACCACGGCGCTCGTTCTGGAGGCGGCGACGACAGAAGCGGGATATATGTCCTCTAATACCACAGTAATAGCAGACTGGTCGGGGGGGACGCCAAGGTGCGTAATTGGGTTGTGTAGGTTGAGCCATCGCCATTGCATTGACGTGATTGTATGTTGGTGCTGGTTGGGGCGGGGGAACCAAAGAAGGGGAGGATGCAGCGACGTGCGCGTAGGTCGGCGCTGGGCGGTTTGCAGAAGGTTCGGTTGTCATAGGGCGGCTAATGGTAGCTAACTCTTCTTTAATCATGTTACGGAGAACGGCGTCATTAGGAGGTGCGGAAGAATGATCGCAGCCATGTCGACAGAAAGGATTGAGGGCTTGAAGCTCCTCGCGGATGATTGCTCGTATCATTGCCCGCAGATCAAGGTCAGCAGAGGTCGGACCAGTTGCGAAGCCGGGCTGTAATCGAGAGGACTGCAGCTGGTCGAGGCGTTGACAGGTCGTAATAATTGAATCAACACTTGAAGGATTCTGGGCAACTAAGGTGTGATATGCCATAGCATTGATCCCTTTTAAGACGTGGTGCACACGTTCAGGTTCCGTCATGGTGGGGCTAATGCGCCGACAAAGTGCAAGAACAGCCTCTATGTAAGACGCATATGATTCATCGGGACCTTGAAGGCGGGAAGCGAGCTTGTTTCTCGCGATCTCAGACCGAACTGCCGGGTCGGCGAAGTATTGGCGGAATTGCTGTTTGAAAGTGGTCCAGTTAGTAGTGTGGGGTTCGCGATTAATGAACCAGTTTCTGGCGACCTCAATTAGATAGAACGAAACGTTGAGGAATTTTAAAGCATCGTCCCACCGGTTATAGGCACTGCAGCGTTCATATGTGTCCAGCCAGTCATCCACGTCTTCATCACGACGACCAGCGAACAGCGGTGGGCCGCGTTGACGTGTGGGCAGAGTCGGAGGCATCGGTGCAGCTGAGGTAGAGGGTCCGGCCGGGTCGGGATTGCTCTCGGTGGACATGGTTATGGTTGTAGTTGCCAAACGGCGACCGGAACGTAGCTCCAGCGAGAGGCAGCAAGGGGATCGAATTCGACCTCCACCACTTGTAAAAGAAGGCTAGGTTGAGACGGCAAGGTCGTGACGGCAAGGCCAGCGATGCCTTGTCTAGCGTTTTTAATCCGGTGACAAAACCCAGGCGCGAGCCGGAGCCGGCGCCGCGGGACGATGATGATGGTATGTACAAATGAAAGAGGAAGATCATGGCATATACAAATGAAATAACATCCACGGAAGGCTCACAAAAGTCTCATGAACACGCAATGTGATCCACGGTAAAAACGGCTCAGTACTTAAACTGATTTGAATTACGAAACCTGCTGAGAGCCTTGTCATGAAGATTTCCTGAACGAAACTAAAGTTAGTGTGGGCCACTAAAAAAAAATGAAAGCAATATTGCCCAGCCAGCACCGCCAAAAGTGCTACGGGTTGTCCTAAGTTATCGCAAGATTTAATGTTTCTCATGGCAGCGCATTTAGAATATTCCATTACTTTCGCGGCATATTGAAGGTCTGCGCTAGTAATATCTGGAACCAAGACAGCGCGAAAAAAGACAACCGCATAAGAGGACGCGACACAAAGGACTCTCCGTCAGCTCCGACGCAAATAACATTTACCAGTAAGACGCCACGAACACTGTTTAATCCAGATTGACCCCATCGCGTGTTCTTCAAAGGAGTTCTTACACATCTATTCAAGAACGCAGATGAGACGTGATAGCAGGTAACACGGAGGCCATTTGATTGATCATCGTTGTCAAATGCGCTACTTGGGAAGCAGGAAAGGACAGAACAGTCTGCACAGGCGCAAACCGTTTTCGCTTGTGCCATCTGTCCTGTCCTATTCAAGGCGAAAGTCCTATTTGGTTATGGTTGCGAAAACGTGTCCGCAAAACCTGGAAGCAACAAGTGGTCAAGTGGAAGCAAAAGTGGAAGGAAAATAGGGAAGCAAAATGCAACGTGTGATATGACATCACACTGAGATGAAACTGGCAGCAATGAATGTGTATGTAATGACCAGTGGTATTTAAAAGTAATGTCGAGCCTAGTCATGTCATGTAAGTCATTATAACTAAGTTATTAGTCGTAGTCTCTTGTCATGAGTCACTCATATCGGAGATTCGATGTGCACGACGGTGGTGTCCATTATTTGTGTAAGTCAATCAGTCATGGCCATGACTAGTGCCTGGTCATGACCCTAAAAAGTGCTCAGTCATGTCACTCTAGGCGCTACTAAAGAGCAGCCAGTGAACATGCTTTTCACATTTCTCCAATGCAGCTCTCTGCAGTGCTATCAAAGGTTTTTTTTTTTCTTTCTTGAGTAGCACAGGTGACAACGGTGAGACGTGGTTTGACCTGTGGGGTCGAGAAACAAAACGACAGTCTATGCGATGGAAGCATTCGGTGTTGTCATCCCCGAAAAATTTGTGCTGCAAAGCACAAAGGAAAGGATATCGAAAACATTCAGGGACGCGAGAAAGATCCTGCTTATTGATTGTCTGCTAAATAGCAGGGGAGTAAAAGGAAAACATCATGCAACGTGCAGGGAAATTGCATGAGGATGTTGTGGAAAAACATCGAGTATTAGTGACAAGAAGCGTTTCCCTCGTTAGTAACCATGCCCGCGACCGCAAATGCCGCGCCATTTCAGAATGGGGTTTCGAATACCTGAGCCACTCGCATTTATTTGTGGCCTTGGTCTTAGTGACATTTTTTTTTTCGTTTCCAATTCGCAAGAAACTAAACAAAAAAGCAATGTTCGATGGCATGAAATCGCTTCAGTCTTGCACGAAGAACTTGGATAACTAGGGAGAAATGTTCTCTCACGCGACAGACAATTTCCTGGAAAGTGGGAGAAGTGGACTAGTGTTATGGAAGATTACGTTGACAAAATTCTTTGTTTTATTTCTATATGTTATATGTGTGGCAGCATTGTTTACATGTGAGGTGGAAAACTTTCTTATCATCCCTCGTAGCTCATTTTCTGAGTTAGTGAAAGGGCATCGAGTCTTCTGTAGCTTTGGAGCTTGGCTGATCGAGTGTGTTCGTAAATCTAAACAGAAACAATAACAGATTCTAAGAAATAGAACTGCAATGATGAAGAGTGGCTCGCTGGACTTTTAGGAATTTGCTGCATTTTCGGCAGAGCTCATCGGAAGTCCCTTTTTGCTCCTTCAATGGAAAACATTGTCATGGTGCCCTGCATAAATCTAGTGGAAAAAATGTGCTTGCAGTAGGCCATCGAGAATATTTAAGGGTGACAGGTTCCCCACATTTCTTTCTTTCTGTCACTGCGCTCTGAACTAGACTCTTACAGCGCCTTCTTTCTCACGTGCAGATCTTTATGTTACGCCTAATGTTTAGGGCGGAGAAGAGCGCAAATCTCTTCACCGAAAATTGAGCTCAGGAGCCTTCCATCAAGCATCAAAAGGCCTCTCTTCAATTCCAGTGGCTTTATACCCGGTCGCGAAGAAGCTTTGGCTGCCCTGATGCTATTGAAATAGGTCGTATATAAAAATATTTGCTGTACACGACACACGGCGTGATGGCACTCCTGAATCTCCGAAGCAGTGACCAGAGAAAGAAAACAAAACGCTCATCGACTTGAAAAGTGGGCGTGGGACCATTGCTTTATCCCCCCTCCCCCACTCCCGGTTCTGTAAGCTCAGTTGCAACCGTGACGGATGGGCAACGTCGGCGTCCGGCAAGAACAGAAGAGGCTGCTCGGTGACCCTTATAAGACTAGCGATATGTCAACGCTGTCCCTTTGTAAGCAGCTCCCTGGATGCAGAACTGCTATAGTGAGCTCCCGCTCGCCTTTTGAATTCGTTAACTGGATCCTTCTCAGCGGTTCTTATTTCGGCCCGGGGCTTCTTTAGCCAAGATGACATATTTCACCTCTACAACACCTAAATCACCATGCCTCTCCAATATTGCTCTCCGTACAACTCCAAATACCACTGCGACTGAAAATATTTCGTAAGCCTCGATCCTTTTCTCTTTTGCGTGTGAGTTTAAGAAGGAGCTTCACGATGGTAAATGAGAAAGAGATTTCACTGAACAACCAAGGTGCGCGTTAGGTGGCTCCTCTCTATGTAGAAAACAAAGAGCACGTCGAATGAACGGAGAAGTGCAAGTAACTATAGGCATGGGGGGGGGGGGGGGGGGGTTCATGTTTCTGTAAATAGCACCCTTCGAGGCCTTACAAAACTCTTTCCCAAACAAGAGGTTTTCTGCATATACTCCTGAAATGAAATGACCGCACCGCAACTCGTTCACAGATTGATATTGTGTGAAGTGTGATAGTGCCCTCGTGCTTTTTTGAGTAAAATGAAGAACGTATATTCTTCTGATTTAGCGTTCTTACGCAACTATAAGAATGCATAAATAGCATTTTTTATTACTCGGGTCCTTTTTGCAGCGTTGTTGGCAGAAACAAGCAAAACGAAAATTTTCAGTTGTTCGGGTTCACGTGTGACCTAACATTAAGCCTCGGGTTAACCGTGATGATTTCCGGACGATGTTTTTCTTTGTCGTCCAGTATTTGGAGGGGAAATTATTCTATGCTCATTAAAGTAGCACCGAATAGCAGCCATTTACATAGGAAACTGCGGCTAGTTTTACTAATTTCAGAAGGAATCCGACGAATCCGACAATTGACTCCAAGAGTTAACAAGGCACTGATATGCAAGTGTGGGATTTTGCTGAAGACAGCACGTATACTCTCTTCTACGGTATTTATTTATTACCCTGGTTAACAACTTAACCCCACAAAGAAACATTCACACGGGAGACACACAGGAATGTATATTATACTATTATCTGACATTTTTCTGACTCGTGCGCCTACGTAAGAAAATCCCGACACAAACTAAAGACACTAAAGCCACATGCTTCACTTCCACGTGCTTTAGAAATCATTTGCAGAAAAAATATTAGAAGTCGAATTCAAAATTTTTGAAGGTCCTTTTTGTTAAACGCTATGGCGGTGGTAATAACTTTATTTGGGCAAGCAACTTGTCGAATGGAAGAGCATGAATGAAGGTTCTCTTACAGTCTAGAGACAACAGCTGAGCAGTTCAGTTCAGTTCAGTCGTTCAGTCGTGTCCGACTCTTCGTGACCCTATGGACCATGTCACGCCACGCTTTCCGGTCTCTCACTATCTTCCTAACATCACATCACTTCATCTGCAGTGCCTCGAGGATGCCATCTAACCATCGCGTTCGCTGCCTACCCCTTCTCCGGCGACCCTCAGCCTTTCCCAACATCAAATCTTTCTCCAGCGACTCCTCTCTTCTCATCAGATGACCAAAGTAGCTGAGCTTTAACTTTAGAATTTGACCCTCCAATGAGCAGTCAGGATTTATGGTCGACAATATTGACTGATTTGATCTTCTGGCAGTCCAAGGAACTCTCAAGAGTCTTCGCCAGCACCACAATTCAAACGCGTCAATTCTTCGGCGGTCAGCCTTTTTCACAGTCCAACTCTCGCATCCATACATCACAACTGGAAAGACCATAGCACAAGTTATACGGATCTTGACTGGCAGACTAATGTCTCTGCTCTTTACTAGGCGTTCAAGGCTAACCATTGCTCTCTTTCCCAGAAGCAGGCGTCTCCTAATTTCATGGCTGCAGTCTCCTTCCGAGGTAATCTTGAAGCCCAAGAAGAGAAAATCTGTCACAGCTTCCACTTCTTGTCCATTGATGCTCCAGGACTTGATAGGGCAAGACGCCATGATCTTTGTCTTTTTAATGTTCAGTTTAAGCCCAAACTTCTCACTCTCTTCTTGTACGCGCATCAGAAGTCCCTTGAGTTCCACTTCACTTTCTGCCATTAAAGTGGTATCATCCCCATATATCAGGTTGTTGATACGTTTTCCAGCAATCTTCACTCCAGCTGAAGACTCGTCTAGACCGGCCTTCCTCATGATGCACTCTGCATATAGGTTAAATAGGCAGGGCGACAGTATGCAACCTTGCCTCACTCCTTTCTCAATCGGAAACCAATCAGTAAGACCATGCCCAGTTCTGACTGTGGCCTCTTGCCCTTCATACAGGTTCCTGAGGAGACAGATGAGGTGAATTGGAACTCCCATCTCTTGGAGAGCTTGCCACAATCTGCTGTGACCTACGCAGTCAAATGCTTTCGCATAATCAATAAAGCAGAAGTAGATGGGTTTGTGGAACTCTCTTGCTTTTTCCATGATCCAGCGAAGGTTGGCAATTTGGTCTCTAGTTCCTCTGCCCTTGCGAAACTCAGCTTGCACGTCCGGAAGCTCCCGATCCACATATTGCTGCAGTCTACCCTGGAGGATTTTCAACGTCACCTTGCTAGCTTGCGAAATAAGCGCGATCGTGCGGTAGTTGGAACAATCTTTGGCACTGCCTTTCTTTGGAATGAGGATGTAAACTGACCTCCTCCAATCCTGTGGCCACTGCAGGGTTGTCCAAATCTTCTGACATAATGTATGCAGAATGTTAACAGCGTCATGGTTGAGGTTTTGAAGCAACTCAGCTGGAATGCCATCAATTACGCTAGCTTTGTTCTTAGCAAGGCTGGCTAAGGCCCATTAAACTTCACTCTTCAGGATGCCCGGCTCGAGATCAGTGATCAGTGAGCAATAACTCGCAAAAGCATCTGCATTTCATTCGGCTCTAACTTCTGGTCTGGCATACGGGGTGTCTATCTCATCCTGAGCTTTACGAGCTTTTCGTGCTTGTCAGTGAGGAAGCTAGTTCAGCTTACAAAGGATCTGTTTGCGAATACTTTGTTGCCGCCGGTCCCCTACATCATTCAGTAGTTGCATGGAAATGCACTAAACGCGGGTAATAATCATTTACTGCTCAGTTCACTTCGTTTCTGTAGTGTTTTTTCTCCTTCTTGCTCAATAGAAGATATTCTTATGCGAGAAGAAGAAGAGAGTTTTATGGATTAATTACAATAACTGTTTAATACTGGTCTGAATAATAAGAATAAGCCAATCGGCCAGCACTTGATCTCGCCGCATCTTGCACGAAAGTAATCGAAACAATTTTCTTTAAATATTGTCTTGTTTAGAATTGTTACTGTTTGCGTCGAATTGGGCGCCAACTTCATAAAAGACATTCCTCCATACCCAAATATATAAAAACGTTTTTGCGTTTTTCTTCTCAGGTTGGCAATGGGTGCTAGATCGATTAATACTAAATGAGAGAGGCCCACCGGCGTTCCATTAAGACTGAGATTGCTAGAGGATGGTTGGCGCGTGTCCGGTCATTAAGCACGTCAGGAAAAGATTGATTAGGCAGGACTAGTCAGTGCTTATAGGGCTTTTGGCGTGACAGATGGTGCGGCACGTTAGCACTCACTCAATTGCCTCGGAGGTAGACTAGCTCGAAGATCTCCTGCGTTGCCGTGGGGAGAAAATCCTGCCTTTTTCACGTCAGCCATTCGATCCGGGCACTTCCCTATCTGCCTGCACACCTATTTTCTTTAGGAAACTTGCAGTGTCCCTCTGTGCATCCTGTATCGACGGACTACTACCCATGCGGTGTAAAATTTTATGGTTTTGACCCTGTGGAAGGAATCGGAAGTGAAAGGGTTTAAGGTAGTGTACCAAGCAGTGAACTAACTAGAGTAAATTTCACCTAGTTAAAACCTGCGCTGCCGAAATGCAGAGTAGCGGCAGCTTTGAACTGTTACCAAGAAGATAACATAAGCTTTGCTTGGATCATTCTCCTGAAACATTTTGCAAATTCAGAGTCACGGTTAAATTGTCTAACTTCACAATGCTAGCTTGTTTGTCTAACTTTCTCTTAAAAAGCAGCAAGTGTGTACAAACTTCCTACCACAGAATTTGTGCCAACTATGTGCCCTTCCCATGCGTAATGTGCTCCGCGCCCTGTAGGTAAAACAATTAAATGAACTAGGCAGCAAGGATATTTGATCGATATCATCTCCATGTAGGATTACGAAAAAGGCCGTCTTTACTGTTTGCCCGCAGTTTCAGTTAAGGACCGGAGTATGTTCTGAAGGGACTGACCAAGCTTCACTTGCGCAGGTAGAATCCACGGCAATCGGAGGCTACTTCGTTATTTTCGCGCTAGAAACCAAGCCTAACAAAGGCGAAGAATTTTATTGAAAGGCACTAGGCATAAACGCTGCCTTCCAAACTTAAGACAACAATAGAACCAGGCTCTTGTAATTATATTTAATGACGGCAAAATGCAGGAGGTGATTTCTGTTCGCGGAAATTGTATTTTTAGTGCAATGGCACAGAGAGGGAATATTATCCTTAGATCAAATTTGTCAGAAGTAATCTGACCCATAGAGGTCTGAACACACACACACACACACACACACACACACACACACACACACACACACACACACACACACACACACACACACACACACACACACACACACACACACACACACACACACACACACACACACACACACACACACACACACACACACACACACACACACACACACACACACACACACACACACACACACACACACACACACACACACACACACACACACACACACACACACACACACACACACACACACACACACACACACACACACACACACACACACACACACACACACACACACACACACACACACACACACACACACACACACACACACACACACACACACACACACACACACACACACACACACACACACACACACACACACACACACACACACACACACACACACACACACACACACACACACACACACACACACACACACACACACACACACACACACACACACACACACACACACACACACACACACACACACACACGCACGCACGCACGCACGCACGCACGCACGCACGCACGCACGCACGCACGAACACACACACACACACACACACGCACGCACGCACACACACACACACACACGCACGCACGCACGCACGCACGCACGCACGCACACACACACACACACACACACACACACACACACACACACACACACACACACACACACACACACACACACACACACACACGCACGCTTCCCTTAGCTCTACAAGCCAGTTCGCTTCGCAAGAATAGCAGTGATTCAAAATCAGTGGGAACCCAGCGAGCCCGCCTTCTTCCCCGGCTTTCTGCGTATTCGAGAATTGCAGGTTCGGAAGGGCATTGCTTCGTCAGAGCTTTTAATTCTTCAACCAAGAGGACTGTGCTACAACTTTTAAAGATCGATGACGTGGCGATACGGCCAGGGGATTCTTGCCTAGGCACTAGATTCCTTTTTTGACCGTTCCGGTTGTACGGCATTTTAAGAGATGCTGATAAACATTTACGAGGTCAGGTCTGTATCACAATCCCGCTTCAAAGTACATGGAGTCGGGTAGCGTGTAGGTATCCAAACACACTCTGACGCTGTGGTAGACTCAAATAAAACACGGTAATTGCACTACTTAAATAGACAGCGCCCGGAGGCATGCTTCTTTTCCTTCAAAGAAAGGAATTCAAAGTGCTTTGTACACTGCTTCACCTTAAGACGCTGCCTAGAGTGGCGTCCTAAGCCCTTGTACGCTTGGGTCTTTCGCTACCCACAAGACCCTACACACCCTACACGCGTGTTGGTTATTGGTTTACACATTCAGTATACCTCATTACGTCACCGTGTGTTAAGTTAGCAGCAAATCTTCGATGTCGCAAGCGTAGCAAAAACATTATTACTTCGTGAAGAGGAGCAGTGTTAGCCCTCGATTACTTCTGAGGGCGTCAAGATCAGTTCCGCTGCAATGAGTAAGTGATTAGCGTGCCAATCGAGCTGCGGTGCATTTTTCAGGACGCTCTACGCTACGTGCCCTGCATGACTTAATCTAGTTAAAAGGCCAGCCACTGCGGTGTGGCCACTGCTCATGCGCAGGAGGCCTCTGAAATCTCCTAAGTGTTCGCCACTCGAAAATAGCGTTCATCTTGTAAAGAACCCTCGATTCGTATGTTTTGACAGGAAAGGTGTTAGAAGGACGTCCTTCTAACACCTTTCTTGTCAAAACGACGTAAGCGCGAAAGATGGGTGCGTGGGAGACTCCTGCATGAGTAACGTCATGGGAGCGCAGCGTGCCATTTCATTTTCCATGTCACCAGTGTATAATAAGATGTAACGTATACAAGAGCTGCGCATAAACTCATTTATTGCTTGCCACTGCTTGTGCCTTCCCCAATTTCCCCACTGGAACTCGAGTGACTCTCGTACGCCCCTATAAGGAGACAGAAACAGTTCGCAATGAACACGCCACTTTCATTTAATTAAGTAATGCCCTACCAACTTCCCTATTTTCATACATGCTGGCACTTCACTGTGACCAAAGTATAGGAAATATCTTACACGTGTCCGTCACTAATGGTATGTTGGTTGATGCACATCGGTTGCGCAAACTTGACACAGTGCAGAGAAGTTCATTCGGCACTTACGTTGCATGGCTATACTGCAAGGTAGCACTGAAGGAGACCTCTGACTGTCAAAATAATCAAACAATAGATACACTAATGAACTCGACGCATGAGCAATGGGAGGCCGCGCTCGCTAATGATGCGCATGCTATCCATCGAGAGTTATGGCAAAGATTCCAGCGGCAAAGGAGCCACACGGTCTCCGAGAACAAACTACTGGACCACTGTTTATTCGTTTCTGTAGGTACTAAGGCCGGTAGAAATGGACGCAAACAGTGGTGTGATTGTCTTCCGTTCTTTTTTTTCGTCTTCCACCCTAACATCGCTGGAGGATTCACTTTGGCGCTGCATTCTTAGCGTTAGTGAAGCGACATGTATTGGGGCACATGGCGACTTGAAAGCGTTTTCTCATAACTCCCCTCTTTGAAAAGGAAACACAGAGAGTAGTAAAAAACGAAAACTCATAAACGTTTCCTCAAGGAAAATGAATCAAGTGAGTTCAGGTTTACGAGATTATTGCGCTACTGGTGATAAAAGTTTTGAGCGGGGCCCAATTCGTAATCATAACTGTTCACATTTATGTGTTATGCGCCGTTAACTGTTCTTGTCTCCCTTTGAAGCTACCGCCTTAACTTCGCTACCGTAGGAGGAACCTAATTGTCGCAACATTAGTGTAGCCATCTTTAAACTGACAAGCATTTCGCAGTTCGCTTTCCTGCTTCTATTTGCTTCGCTGCTCGCACATCCTGACATCAACAAGAGTCTTAACGGCACCAGTTATATTTTATTCAGGGCATAAGCAAACCTTTTATGGTACTAGAGATATTTTGGCACTGCATGGGGCAACACCGTTAGAGTGGTCTTTGATTGCATGCGCTGTAGTAGTTCTTTAAATAAATGTTATTTCGTCCTTGCACAATACAGCGGATTCTAAATGCAGAAATCCCTTTTTTCTTTAGAGCTGTAACCCCCAAAATTATCGACTCGCTGTTAGCGAAAATGAATGTTATACATCAAAATAGTACTGGGATCGACCAATGCACATGGTTAACAACTACGTCTTGTCTTCTAAGTGTGGCTCTAACGCGTTCGTCTGTGTTTGTATCAAGAAATAAACACGGAAGGCAAACAATTCTTTTTTTTTTTTTTTTTTCACGGAACACCATTTCGCAGCTCTACCTGAAGCAGAACGCCCGTGATGGTGTTCAGCCATTAGGCCGCCTGATAGCTCGCTGATGACACCTGCTCGCGACGCCTGCCGTTACCAGTGGAGGTATTTACTACCGCATCTGCTCAGGACTGATCTTCCGCGAGAGGAGGCGCAGCTCGTTACCCTCTAAGGAAACGGCGGGACGAGAGATGCGCGTTCCCCGCCTGACGCTTCGCTGGACACTGGTTCGATAATCCATGTCATCTCTTCCACTGCTCGCCGCGTGGCAGCATTTTCTGCCAAGCGTGCCACTGCTTCTGAATCCCCAAGGATTTCCTCGTGGCCTCCATTACAGATTAAGAATTTAAATGTGTCCGTTTCGCAATTACTGCCAAAATTGTCGGACCATACCTGTCATTATTGGGCCATCAGGAAACTTCCAGTGCGCCAGGCGCCTGGGTTCACCCTAGTGTTCCAAGGACATGGCAGTGTTCCCAGAGAGAATTTTGCTCGTAAAAAAACAAAAACAAAAGGATGGCTAGATGCAAAGAGTACCTAAAGAAAAGCCTACTCGTAATTTTAAAAGCTGCATTAGCGTTGCAGCATTACTAATCGTCCCACATTTCAGGCAGCGTTTATTGCCGAGTCTCGTTGAAAGGACTGCGATGCCCCGCACTGTCGCTTATCGCGCACAAAGGGAAATTTCCAAGACAATGTAATTGAACCTCCATAAACAATCTCGAAGTAGTACCGCGGTTTGGCTCTGTTTCATGTCTGCGCACGTTAAGCACCTAGTTCGGGATATATGCTTTAACTAATCCCTTTTGATTTTCCTCTTCTGGGAAGCTTGTTAGCGAGGCTTTGCTCGGTATATTCATGGGCCCTGATGTCAACATAGCTCGATAATAGTTCCGTCATTGTAGCATGTTTACTGTCGTGCAAGCGCACATAACCTATAAAAGTTGAGGACACTTAATTTCCGCTTTACCGGGCGCGATGTTACAGCGTTATTAACTTCCGTCTACGGCTCTCCTTTCGAATGCTCACTCACTTGCGTGCACTTTGCTTCTGCTTGAATCATTAAAGCTAAACGTTTCCCTCGATTATTTCGCACATGCTCATCGGCTAAGACACTTATATCTACACATTAAGTGAAAGCCCACCCGAATGTGTATCAACTGACTGTTTAGTCAGTTGAACAAAAAGACATTTTCCAGAAGCTTCCTTATTCGGGAGATCGAAAAGTCAAAATATCATGAGCGAATGCACGAGCGCATGCAAAACACTGAAATGAACTTCTGATTTTACAGTGAATAACCCTGCGGCGCACCCTTCGCGCGTATCGAATATTTCTTTTTTCCACCTTTCTCGTGTTAAATCTGGAAGAACATTTACGCCTCGACACGTTTTACCGAATAATCCGCAGTACTAAACACATACCCGGGCCCCTCAATTCGTTCTCGACAAGCACAATTCTTTCACTGGAGTGGCCCCTTCGGTTCCGACTGAGGCAGTCTCTTCACTCTGCTGAGCAGCAACGCGTGAGTGGGATTCCATACGCCAAAGTGGGCTTCGAGTGCCGCTGTTTATGACGAGCTGAGCATGCTTACACGAACTCTCATTGTACTTGTGGTCTGAACTGGGAGCTTTACATGTAAAGGATTTTTTCTCTGTGGCTATTCTCCGCCATGCTGCGAACATATAGCCGCTTTGAAGGCTTTTATGCATCAGTGGGCCTCTCGGACCGCAAACATATTGAACTCCTCGCGTGACTACTTCAGCAAGAAGAAACTGATAACAACATTTCCCTAGTAGTTTGTTTTCTTATTAATCGTTTTAGAAGTGCAGTGTTGCAACATGCGTTTGCAGTTTGAACTCTTGCGGCGCGAACTACGTGGCGTCAACCCATAGAGTCGGTAGAACCTTAAGGTCCCTCTTTTAGCCTACTCCGATGATCCTGCTTCCGCAAGTTAATGGATCTGCTTTTAATTCAACTAGTCATTAACGTAGAGCGACAGTGTTCACCAACGATCGGGGAGCTCGCTCCGACGGCTGCATTGTTAAGAGTCAAGATTTGGTGACGTCGTGGTGCGTGGCCATGACACCGACGCTGGTCACAGGGGCTTTATGGTCACGTATGATCACGAGGATAGCAGTGACCATTATCGGATGGCTGCATGCTTTCAGGACACAACGGCGCAGGTTGACGTGACCAACATGGGTCACGGACGTGTGTGCTGGCGAGGCATAGGCACCAGGAACAACGCAGATGACGAGAGTGCAGACGCCACCGGATTAAATCGGCGGCCAGGCAGAGATACGCATTGGCATTTTTGCCTATTGACACTCTTAATGTTTGCGCAGTAGAAAAAAAAAATGGACATAATGGACAGTACCAGAAGTGTGCAAAAATTGTGATCGTCTTCCAAAATCTCGGGCTGTACAAGATTGCTGGTATTCAGGCACGAAGCATGCTTTGTTATTATGTTAATAATGATAATTGGCTCACAGGAAGGGAAAGACGCAGTATCTCTCACAATTGTGTTAATATGCGTAATTACAAACTTCTGTCGGGATTTGGGGCATTCCATAAAACAGCTTTGGTTCCCATAGTTGCGGAATGAGTAGATCTGTTATAGCCACATCTTGCGTACGCGTTCAGATCAATTTACGCCTATACTTCGCGAGTTTCAAATAAAGGTTGCTGTTAAGTGTGCCTGAGTGGATTGTGAGTGAAGGCAAGCGTAGTAGGAGGCGGAAAAAGTTAGTTTGGCAGATGGTATGATGAAGGTTGCTGATTCGGGGCTCAGCTGGCTCAGGAGCGGGTAAATTGATGAGATTGACCACCTTCTTTGGTCTGGATCATGATGATTACGATGATGGTGAAGTAAAGGTTGCCTCACACTACTTCATTTCAGTTCAGTCGTTCAGTCGTGTCCGACTCTTCGTGACCCTATGGACCATATCACGCCATGCTTTCCGGTCTCTCACTATCTTCTTAACATCACAAACTTCATCTGCAGTGCCTCGAGGATGCCATCTAACCATCGCGTTCGCTGCCTACCCCTGCTTCGGCGACCCTCAACTTTTCCCAACATCAAATCTTTCTCCAGCGACTCCTCTCGACTCATCAGATGACCAAAGTAGCTGAGCTTTAACTTTAGAATTTGACCCTCCAATGAGCAGTCACGGTTTATGGTAGACAATATCGACAGATTTGCTCTTCTGGCAGTCCAAGGAACTCTCAAGAGTCTCCGCCAGCACCACAATTCAAACGCGTCAATTCTTCGGCGGTCAGCCTTTTTCACAGTCCAACTCTCGCATCCATACATCACAACTGGAAAGACCATAGCACGAGTTATACGGATCTTAGTTGGCAGACTAATGTCTCTGCTCTTTACTACTTACTACTTACGACTTACTACACTACTTACGAGCCCTCAAGAAGTGCCATCACCGATAAAGAAAACGTTTCTTCTTCTTATGTCGATTATACCGGACATCTTATGCAGTATTGTTCACGGCTTCAGACTGAGGAGCGGTAAATTCCAAGGAAACAAAAAGAAATGCATAACATTCGGTAATGAGGTGTTAGGAACTTTTTACGACAGTAACAAGGACGGTAGCATTTGTGCATTGATGGCTTCTTTCAAGATGGCCCTTCCGTTCTTGTATGGCGACTGAAAGTGCCTCACTCACGGCATAGCTTCAGATGGACGCTTAGAAAGAAGCCTCTTGCGTATAGCCATGTTAGCGCATTCCACGCGCAGAAAAGTAAGTGCGGAAAGACGCGAAGGTGCTAAGATGATTTAGCAAGGGCTATAAGAGACAACGGAAATGCGTCGCCTTTATGACTTCAGGCAAGATGAGCAGTTTTCTTAACGTGAGCCGCCATAATAACTCACGTCCGTTAACGGAATTACCATCCACACTACTTTTTCTGCCCAGCTAAATGAGCAGGCCATGCAGGACATTAGCTTCAGTGGTTGATGTCTTATCACGCCCATTAGATCTGAAGAGAAGGTCTGGAACTATAGTTGCTTGGTTACTTGTGTGCTTAATATGTTTCTTCTTATAGACAGGACCACACAAAGTGAACGAACCAACAAATACAAGCAAAACAATGCAGAACTCGTTGCAAAACATTTGGTGATTATGTCTTGGATCTATTGAGAATTGTTTTTTTTTTTAAGATACAGTGGTGCCCTTAGTTCATAAAAACAAAAAAAAGAAGGTCTTGGGAGGCATTTACCTCCTTTAATAGCGGTAAGGCGGAAGCCTTTCTTGCGACTCTGCGCTTATTTGCCGCTTTTTTACTAATTTGTTTCTCTATTTCTTTCCTCATTTTTTTTTTGTTTTTGTCCTTTTTATCTTTTTTCCCTTTTTTAAATCACTCTACAATTTCTCTTTTGACTGTTTTTCTCTCTTTTTTACGGTTTGTTCTTCTTTACTAAATTTTTGCTCTTTTACTGTTGACTGACTGTTTTCAATGTTGTAACGCAATGACAAGGCCCTACATTACGGCTTTGTAACATGTTTGTATGTTTATTGCACAGCGTAAACGTCAGTGGATGCTTTGACGTCTGCAAAATATATCGACGCCTTTGGCTATTTTTACGTCAAACTTACTTTTTGGCTCTAATTACTTTACTGATTATTCTACACCAGCGACATTTTGCACACAGACATTTTTCATCCTCTACCTCATACATTCACATTTTTTTTTTACTCATCAATCAATTAATTTCTCGACATTGACGGTGTGACGATTTTCGCGGACGCACAAATCCTGTCCACGCTAATGAGCCTAAAAGACTTTCGCTTTAATAGCTATGGCTCTGATGACTGCCACTTGGGCCAGCGAAAGAATGCGACAGGAAAAGCAAATGATGCTATAAGGTCCACAAGCAGACTGCAGTTCTGAATTTTAGTGCTTTTAGACTGTATCATGGTTCTTCCGTTATGTTTCCACCCTCTCCGTGTACCAACACTCCACATATACTTAGTTAGCACATTTTCTCTGCTACTGTCGTGTCACCCTCCGCCTCCTTTCTACATCCTGTCTGATCCTCAGTTCTCGCAAGCCGGCTTCTCGTGAAAGGGACCAGCTGGGCCTGTCCTGGTAGCCCTAGCATATGTTTTGAGAACTCCATTTGCGCTCTGAAATAAGTATGTGTGTAACTACTGGTACAGTTGATTTTAAGGTGTGAGCATTTATTACAAAAATTCTAAATTTTTGAAGCCAAGGGAACAACTCGTAGCACGAGAAATTAAACGGAGATAATAGTCAGTTATTTTTTCGTTATGTATTGCGCTGCATGGATCGATATCCCTTTCCTGACATTAGGCTACGTATAAAGGAGCCCTGAAAATACTTAGTTTGGACTACTGACACTTGTTTGATAATTAACTGTTCACGCTAAGGTAATGAAGTTGCTATCTTCATGGCCTGACGCAGACATGAAGCCCCTCCTTGCACAAACCATGCAAATGTGTGTGGGTGGAATAAGAGTAGCTTAACTGACTCTGTATCAAAGGGTTGCGGAGGTTGGCCGAACTTGTTTATCATGGTCTACATGGATCGAAAGCCTTTTGGAATTCGCGATATTCATCTTATATCATCAAACGTGATTCCGCCCACATGATCACATCATTACTCTTCCGATGATTTACAAGCACTGGACAGTCCAGGAAGATAGCAGTTACTATACGTGTAAAGCCTTTGAGAAAACATGACTCTAGTTTTCTTCTGACGTCGCTATGAAATGCAAATCCACGCAGCCGTCTCTTCAAAAATGCTGCCAATTACTGCGGTCTGAGTATGTCTGTCTTGGCGGAATTCACTTACAGTGGCGTACGTTATTCAAATATATTTTTCAATGCGCGAAATAACCGTGTAGAGGAAAGAAGCAATGCTTGTTTCAGTGCCAGTAAAAAAAAAAAGGTTGGAGAAGTATGGCCTGCTAACCTCGTCCTTATATTATGGCACCGATGTCCATTGACCGAAACATCGTTATTTGTTGCAACGGATGCGGTCGATGCTATTGAGACAAATACCGATCCAACAAAGTTAGAGGCCGATGGCCTTTTGATTTACTGTTGGGCTACTGGTATGCTAAGCTCTAGGCAGCCATGACATCCGAGGAGCCGAAAGCGATCCCCGTTGGAGGTGATGAAGACAGCCTTTTACTGACGGGAAAGTGCTGCTGCCAGATGATGTTACATAAGGGCGGTTTTAACAACACATGAGGGTTTTATTGGCTCGCGAAGCGAGAAAGGGTGGCAATATTCAAATCAGAATTGATATGAAGTGCATCGTACTATGAAAGGCAGCACAGAGAGTTCAACTGGAGATTTGCGTTTTAAGAATGCTTTATTTCGCACAATAACGTGCAAGTCACAAGCAACACGTCTGGTATACATTTTCTCATTAGATTGTTGATGTCTTGTCTGGATAGGAATGTGCCAAAGCTAAGTGACCGCCTAACTTATCCTCCACTTTGGTTTAAAAAGCTGTTTTTGTATACTTTCATCATGCTGCGTGTAAATGTTTTGGTGGTTTATCCCACGTCCCTTTCTACCCCTCCCTCGGGAGCAACCTTTTCAGACAATGACAGACCCAGTCGCAAGCATAACAGAGCTCTTTAATTATAACCTGCATTTCCTTCATTTTTTTTTGTTAATACGCTCAAATCCTGGCTCATGAAGTCAAGCGTTACAACCTAGAAAAAAAAAAAAAAAAAAACTAGCTTTACTGCGTTAACACCCAAGCGCCAAAATAGAAAGTTTGTTTTCAGATAATCATTGCAGCCTCAAGAGGTTACTACGGCACACACCTCCTAAAGAGAGTGTATGATACTGAGGAGTAATGATCTCGGTAAGCTTGAGGTACGACTTTATGACACGTATCCGAGCATGCAGTGAATACATTTTCAATAAAACGGCCTATTCTTTGAAGACAAAAAAAAAAAAAAAGAAATTATGAGCTCTTTTTCCAATTTCTTATCGCCCCGGATATGTTGCTATGATATCGCCGAGCAAAATGTACTAGGAACATTCGTAGGCCCACTTGAAAACAACTGCACAGGCAGGAATACAGCCCCCAAAAGCGACCTTGCCCCAGCACGCTATACATCACTCCAAGGTAAAACGAGCACCAGGTTCTGTGATTGGAAAATGAAGCAAAAAAAAAAAAACATCGAACTGGATATGTATCTTAGTACAAACGTGGGATTGCCAAAGGGAGCTGAGTTAGAGTTTTCGAGCCCACCGGAGGGAAACGGCTCTCAACGCTGAACAAGTGGAGCTTAAAAGATCAGATGATCAAAAAAAAAAAAATTGGTTCCTGTCAAACACAGACGCTTCTTTTCTCGAGAGAGCGAAAAAGGAAAAGACAGCAAGAAAAAGGACATTGCTGAAGTGATGGCTCTCGGAAGTAAAGGCGGCCAAGCGTTGCCAAAGGTAAGGCTGCACTTGCGCTGAGTGTGGGCACAGATCGTTGTGCAGATAAAAGCTCGGAGCTACGAAGGCACTGAGCTTATCTCTCCAGGAAAGGAAAACTGTATTAGGCTTCCTGGCTTCCCGGCTGCGAGCACTATCCTGCAGATGTCTAGAGAATCATGGGTAACAATGAAGATCTCTGTCATTCTTGAAGGCACTCTGGTCTTCCGAATGTATCTGGAATGCAGACTGTCTGCGATAACCTCACTCTGCACAGATGGGAAAGTGTTTGGCAGGCAGTGATGCACGTCGCTTTACTTTGGTAAGACACGTACTTTAGATAAAATTTGGTGTTTTTTCAAAGACGAAGGAAGCAAAACATGAAAAAGGGGTGGGGGAGCGAAATAATCTCGCCTGGCGCAACGACGCACCAAATCCGACGAAGCAGAACAGAGGAAGAACGAAAAGGGCCTCGGTCGAGTTCTTCCTTCTCAAGAGTGCTGCTGACCTTGTTGTCTTGCCACATTCAGGTATTTGACCATCCAACAAAAAGCTTTGGTGTTGGATATTTAGCTCCTATACTCCTGCACATAATCATCCATCAAAGTTTGTATTGTAAACCACTTTCAAACTTACGTTTTGGGGCGGTGGAAACGAGAAACAAACAGAAACGCCAAATGGTGAAGTGAATCAGCAAGAATTTTGTAAAAAGAGTCTTGCGAGTTCTGAGCAGATAGGAGATGCCTTCATGGGCTGTTGTGCTGTAAAATGGTTGAGGGTGTTGAACGAAAGCGTATGCCTCTAATGGCAGGACCCATTTGTCTATCGTTGTTTCTCGAAGCAGCGCAGGCAGTGCTCTATTTCTAGAAGAAATGTCTAGCTTATAGTTCGCGCGTGGGAAGGATGGCAGGGATACTATCCTTCCTTTATTCTGCCTCAAGCAAATGACTACCATCTAGGCCTTAGGCATCCTCATTCATCGTAAGAACCATTCAGTCGGCTTAAGAAAAAAAACAAGTGAATGGTGGGGCGAACTGAGCCTGTCTTTGCTAATGACATGGCTAAAGAAAGTCAAAGGTAATCAAAATTCTGGTCCACATCGTTCGCCACTTATTTTAATTCCTCAGTGATGAAACAAGGTCATATTTCTGGCACTGACAAGATTGTCTAGATGCCAATACAAGATTATCGAAGCAATACAGTACAGTTTATGAAAAATGTACTATTATTGCGTTTCCAGATTTAAACTGTCCTCACAACGTTTTGCATTCTTATTTTGCCAAGTCCGTGCTGCGGCGACATTATTCTGTGCGATTGCAGTCTTGCGTTACTTTCTTTATCTCTTCAGAAAAATGTAGCAGGCAACTGCATTTTGCAGATCAGACGTATCTTTGCAAGTATTGCTTTCACGCACATATATGCACGCAACACGCAACAGCGGGAGATTGATAATGATAATTTTACAAAAACTGCAGCCTAATGTGTGGTTAGAAGCCACCCTACACTACTATGTGTAAGTGCCAGTTTCACAGGGACTCAATCATAGTGGCCAAAAGGGCAAATTATCATTAGCTCTGTGCACAATTTAAGTCAGGAGGGGCTGCAACACGTCCAGACAACTGCACATCGCTCTTCCGGCGCTGCGCTGTCGCTAGATGAAACCAGTTGTTCCCATCCAGCGAAATAGCATCCACGCTTATTCGATGTGCCCTGCACGACTGATATGAACAATTTCCTGAGCAAAGATAGCCTGTGGAGTCAACAATGCGCAGGCTTCATGTGTGAGTAACGGAAGATGTGACACGAAGTTTGTTTCCTGCCTCTGTGCATATCACTGAAACGACAGCCTGTAAATATACATCACTGCCATGCATATTCACCCGCAGATCCTGTAAAGTACATACATGGCGTTTTAGTTGGCAATGAGCGCACAGTGGCTTTAAGCTTTCAGTGAAAGATGACATCATGATTCAGCTCTAAACCGGACAGAAACCATTAACGACGCTTGGCTGGAGTTCCGCGCCCAACCCCTACCTTCTCTAGGAGTCCAGAAATTCTGCCCTAATGAACAGATAATTGGAAAAGTTCGGAGAGCTTGAGAGAGTGCGAGAGGAGAAATTACGAGAGTGGCCTCCCTGTCTGCCACGTCTGCAGCAATGCTGTCCTGCTCTGTAATGAGTTTGTCTATGATATTTTGGATGTGGCCATGACAACCGGAAATTCCGTAAAACCAGCTAGCATCGAGAAGCTTTTCAGAAAAAGGAAATAAGTGCGCCAAACCTGCAAAGGCAAACAGAACGGCGATTGGGAGGCATAAATGTTGATGTGTTTTTTTTTTCTACCGCTGTACACATGACTTTTTTAACAATCGTGGAAGTCCTAGCCATTGTAGAGGGCAGGGCGAAATATCTGGCCTTCAGCAAGTTTAGAAACTTGGGAATGAATTACGAGCCACATAATATGGCTCAGAAGTAGACCCCCTGTGCTGTAACCTTTTGACAAAGGGAGTACATCTGTTCAATTTCGAATGTTTTTATGTATATAATTGTTCTTGCTTGTTTCTTTACGACAACTAAAGGTGAGAGATATTCTTCACATTTGACTTCCAGCTTAGTCTGCTAAGTGCATTCTAAAGAAAGCTACATGCTGCTCGATGTAGTCCAAATATATCGGTGGAAGCTCAGAATGCCTAAAAAAGTTGTATTGAGTTCAGTTTTTCTATTTCCCACACACTGAGTTTATTTTATTTTAGAGATGTTTTATGCAAACCATTTTACTTGTCAGATTTAGGGTAACCATGCGGCTGCTTGCGGAGATGTGCTGAATTGATTGTTATTAACTGGTTAGGTTTGCCCCATTAGCGGAAATATCTTAAAACATACGAAAATACATGTATTAAGAGGGTAAGTCTTTTGTTGCACTACGAAAAAGTGGTCCTAACTGTTATAGGGCCCTTATTCTCGGCACTATAACTAAAGACGGAGGAGCACTTGCTCTTAAGTCTGCGAAAGCCACTTTACAGGGCTGTTTTAATAACTGCATTGTGATTGTATTCGTTACTGTCATCATTATCATTATCACTAATTGCAGGGTCATTGCTATTGTCATAATTAGCACTAAATGCATCGTCCTTGTCATCGCTATTGTCACCCTTACGATAGACAATGAGAATTATGATCTGTTTTTCACGAGCCCGGCGAGGAGTAGGGTTTGCACGCTTGGTTGGGGATCGTAGGGATAGCTGTTCGATTCCCGGTGGAGGTCGATTTAAGGGGAAAACCTTTTCATGCTTATGTTGACGTTCGCGTTCGAGGGATGCGTTCGCCGGATGTGCATACGGTAAGTGTCCATCTGGTGTGTTTGTGATTGCAGTTAGTGTTAATGTAGATATAATAAAAAAACTGATAGTAATATGGTGATATTATACCAAGAGACAGTAAAATAGCGATAATAATAATGATAGATAGAAATAGGTAGTGATAATTGATATAGAGATAATGGGTAGTTGCTTATAGCTACTAATTGCATGTGGTGATATCATGGTAATAGATGGACATGTAGAGTGATAGCAGTAATATATGTGATAGTAACATTTAGATAGTGATAGTTGGGTAGGAAATAGCGAATAGTAATAAAGACATTTGCCCACAGTTACAGACAGTATAAGATGATATCATGGTAATAGATAGTTATAGTTAGGTTGTGTTAAAGATAATGATAATGGTGTTAGTCATGCTGCTGATAATGATGATATAGCAGAAGAAAAATAGTTAAGATGAGAAAAAGATAAAGTAAAGGAGGAGGATTTCGTCATTTCAGCCCTTACGTTTTCGATCACAGTTTCTGAACACGGCGCGCGAGTCAAGAAATGCTTTCGACATAAAACTGTGTACCTTGCTCTTGCAATGAGAGCTCTGCGCGCGCAAGCAAAATAAATAATTGGGAGCTAAAGGTTTAGGTAATTTCAGAAGTTGCTGTCCTTACATGTTGTCGTGTCAATTTGAGATGACAGTCCGAAGTTGGGTTTTAAGCTTGTCTCAAAGCTAATTTTTGAGGATCTGTCAAAATGGGATAATTTTCACTAAAAATGAACCGAAATAATAGCCTTGCAGCTGTATTACTAAAATGACTATTGCGACGCGTTCCAGTCGAGCAGTAAGGAACACATGAGCAATGTTAGTTCGCCTGAAGTACAGCCTTCTGGATTATCGAAACACTGAAGTCTCTAAGAGCTCTGTGTTGCATGACTGCTTAATTGTGAAAGGATCCTATTTTAACATTATGAGCTAGAGCTAGTCACCCCCCTCTCTCTCTCTCTCTCTCTCTCTCTCTTGTGTTCACGAAAAAGTAAGGGCTATAGAAGAATTGAAAAATGTTCGTGACTGCATTGCGCCAACTCCATTAAGGCACCTATCATACCAAGAACAGTTTTGCAGCTGAAAGAAGGAACGTAGCTTGAGCCGAAAAAAAGCTTTCTTCGGAAAGTCTTCGTAGCAACTGGAAAAATGCATATCATATCAAACGCTCAGCTCGTATGTCCCGCAAATAATCCCTTCGAGGATATTTGACTTGAGCAGTCGCATAATTAGCGATTTTCCAAGCTACATTGAGGCTGGAAAGTTTACAATGTGAGCTGAATTAACAGGACTTGTTCAAACTTGACGCAACGGTCCTGGGAACAGTAAAGTGCATTCGGTAAATATAGAAAAGGATGGCACTCAACGTTTTGTGCTGTCCGCTTTGCTTTAACTTATATTAGGCAGTAAAGAAATAAAAATAGTGCGTGTCGATATAAGAAGTAATTTTGTGAAAATGTACCGGCTATAGTTACTTTCTATAGGCTTTGAAACATTACTTTTAAATGCATTTCAAACTTTAGGACTTATAGCACCACGTCTATAGACATTTTAACACGATAGCTTTAAAGGCCTTGCTAATAAAAAAATTCGGTGTCGGCATCAGCGTTTAGAGCTAAAAATCACGCGCATGGTGCTGGCAGGTAGTAGATGCAGCTGGCATGGCCCGGCCCAGATTCTTCAATGGCTTTGTGTAACTGAACGAGATCACATGATATCAGAAGGACATTGTTTGCCACGTGAATAAATAGTTTATGGGGGAGCTTACAAATGAGCTTGCACGGAAGTTATCCTGGTGAGAAATTTTGATACAGTTGATGAGATAAATATTCACTAGCTAGAAAGGAAAGAACGCTTCTGTGTACAAGTTAGAAAGTGTTTACAAAAAAGAGCGGCTGCGGATTGGATCCTGAATACTGAGGTGTCCAGGAAGTTATTTGACACATAGATATGGAAGTTAATGTGGAAACGTGCCCTTGAATTCAACACATGGGTTGTATGAGCCGCAAAGCGTCTTATTTTTGTCTTTCTATGCAGCAGCCGTATCCAAAAAGCGCATTATTTGCGAACATGTTGCACAAGAACATGAAGCGCTTATGATGGAGGTAAAGGAAAAAAAGCAAAATGCATAAAACTAGCGCAAGTCTTCCGCAATTTTATCCCGGTCGCGAGTTTAGTAGTGTTGTGCAATCAGGGAACTGGAAGCCAATTTTGTTTTTGCGTTTCCCAAAATTCTTCATTACGTGCTTTTATCTCCTTTTGACACTTATGACTACTATAGATGCCGTCTAGCGCCAACGCAGGATGCGAAAAGTCAATAACGAAAGCCGAAATGCAATGTCGACAAGGCAGTCTAAATGTAATGCAACGACGTATCATATAAAATGCCTGTTGTCATGATGATAGGGAGCAAAGTAACCACATATGACAGGCGAATATAGTGTTGAAAAAATAAACCTGGCACCGTCGTCAAATGTTGTGTTACGTGAATTCCGGCCAGAGAATAGTATGCGCTGAGACGAATAACACTGCTAGAAAGGCCAGAAGTACAATGAAATACATAAAAATGAAGAAAATAACACGCTACAAGTGATAATGCAGAATGAAATACATGCATCGTAAAACGTGCATTGTGTTCCCCAAAGTCAAAGCTGATTACAATTCTCGGTATAATTTGGTCCATAGGAAAAATACCAGCTGTCTTTTATTCCCGCGCTTGCATATGCGTACTTTTCACGGCCGTAAAGTTGTGCCTATAGTTCTTCGCGCTCACAACTTAATGCAGCAACTGCATACTATCCACTTAAAACCATATTTTTGCCTGGCGCAACTGTATTCGTGACGCTCGACACACAACAGAAATGTAACTTGCGTCAAATCTGGGAGAAAGTTCTTTTCTTCCGTGAGCTTTTGTGCTTATAGCTGAAGTTTATTTCGGGGCTATGTGCTATGAAGATATGCCAGCTGCGCAAACATGAGCGCCGGTTTAAAAAAAGGAGGTCTAATCCGGGCTAGATCTAGATTCTTCCACTGCAGGAATGCATGCGTGCTGGGCCGTGTTCAGTTGGAATAACAGAGCACATATTGCGAGGAAGCTTAGTTTTAATCCCGCGTGTGCTCCGCCACTGTTGCGCAGTCAGCGAGTGGCGGCATGTGGTCAATGTAGCAACAAACATAGTTCATGTTGGTGCCATTGCTCCTATTATGTCCTCTGCGCCTGACGCTTCGCTAGACGATCGCGCGCTCTGTCCTCTTCCGTGGTTAGCGTTCTCGCCTGTCGCTTCCGAAGGCGGTCGCGCTCCCGTCGAAGGTTCTCGGCAATCGGCAGCAGCACTCGTGGAGGATTCCGCAGATGGTGGCGCCATAATACGAGGTCATAGCCTCTTCGCAATACAGGTGGCACTTGACAATTGGGATAGCCAACAGGAAAAAAAAGGTCATCCAAGCATTACCACCCGATTAGCTTAGTACACGGCCATTTTTTGGACGTGTGGAGCCATTTGGCCCCATTGCCGCTATTCAAATAAAAATGATGTGCACGGTGGCTGCGTCAAATGCCGCCACGAGTCCAAAACGTGGCCGAAAATGGCAAGGCAGTGGCAATCCTTGGCGCAGTGGCGCACGGGCTTGAACTTCTCCCAGACTAACAATGGTGTGCCTTCGCAATGTGATTATTGGAGGTAGTAAATTGAAAGGGCTTTATAATTAGTGCTCCTTCACCTGACGTTGTTTTGAAGTAAAACTTACAACAACACATTCAAGTTTTTGAAAGTCCTCTTATAGTCACCTGGCCACCTCGGGATGTCGATCTGTCTTGATGGAGGGAACCGCAACGGACAACAGGAGTTGAAAATGTAGCCGTTAAATGCATATTAGTGCAATAAAACGAAGCACATGTACGTAGTGATAGTAATACTGCTAGACCAATAGTTGGACGCGCTTTGTGCAAGTGCTTTGTTAAAATTTAAAGCATTTCATTGCGAGTGCGTAGAGTCACCTGAGTCGTAGTTTCACGCATTCACAGTCACTCTACTATACGGTATCTATACTAGCTTATATGGTTTAAGCACTCTCATATATATTTGTGGTAAAACAAAATACCAAGATATTTCACGCTGTAATGTGGACCATAATTTTAGGGCATTTTTATTAGTGAATTCGAAATAAGCAATAATTATGTGTAAACATTAAGTGATCACCGCGAAGCCAGCAGTAAGGTTTACTCCCTCTAGGATATGGTGACTGCTGGCGCAGGTCCACCAGTTTCATGACTACAAATGTGTTTAAAAAGTCAATCACTAGTACTTAGGATGGCTTCTACGAATAATTAGTCTGCAATTCAAGCTGCACCTATTTTTCGAGAGAAGAAAGAAGTAACAAAAAATCAGTTCATGCGAATTTCGAAGTTGTGCTTCCTAAGTTTACGGTAAAAGAGCAGCACGTGGTCAATCCAGCCAAGCCATCAGAGTTCCAACGCCCGTTACCGTCATCTCATTAATGGCATGAGAAACGCACAAAAATAATAATGTGACGTCTTCTTCCGGATTCTAGGATTCCTACCTTTTTCTTTCCATCTCTCCTCTTCCTCTTTCCTGAAGTAGCATGTCAATGGGACGCTCAAGTTACCAGCTTCATCACGTTTTCTGTTGTGAAGCCTTCAATCTCTCTTGTAATTAAATGTTGAGGGCAGGAAAAGAGGGTGGATCCACTGATGCAGTACAACAGCTATTTTTCATTTTTATCCAGAATATTTTCTACTTCACAGAAATCCGATCAGTACGTAACGAAGCAATGGTAGTACGTAAAATCATAGTT
>NC_139345.1:49820207-50180207 GCF_055883805.1 Amblyomma maculatum
GAGATGCGTAGTGTACCTGTCTTGTTGCGTATTGGGTGTGCATATATATAATCGAAAATATACAGACGCATAATAATGCTGAAATGTTCTAAGAATGTAACTTATTGCTTTTAAGTAAATAAGAAACCCCTTCGGGGCAATTGCGTGCTCCTAAATAAAGTATGACGGCAATGGTATAATGACTCTAATGAAGGTAAAATTTTGAATGTTCCACACTGGTAGAAAGCAGTGCGGAAGATATGGCGATGTAAATTACCCCCGCAAGAGCATGTTCGCAACATGAATTAACCTCTTCAATAATTTTGTACTTTGGTGTACTTTGGGGTTTAAACTGTAGTTTACATCTCCGTGATGAAGCTAACTGGAAAGAAAAAAACTTGGCAAGCACTAGGTACCTATTGTAGGAAATGGTTATTTCAGGCATTAAGATAGCAACTGGCTACTTTGGAAAAGCTAGCAAAGCGTTAAGTCTGTTGATTCAGCAGTTTCGAAGACATCCGGCGCTGCATGGTTATACACACAAAAAAAAAACAATACACACACAAGAAAATTGGACGTTAACACAGATGATGGCTCGCTACCAAATGCCAGTTTTTTGGGGCACGAAGAAGAAGAAAGCTTCACACAAAACGTGGGAAGCACCGAATGTCTTCGGAGTCGTGTAGCCAACTAGCCCGCTCGCAAGTACTACTGATTCAGCAGGTACTCAGTGGGAAAGAAGAAGTACAGCAACGAAGTACTGTGGATTCTTAAAATGCTTTTGATGGAATCTGCCGCTGTCTGGAATATAAATGACCAATATACACGTAAACGGAATAGAATTTTATTGTAGCACTGCAATTTCTACTACATTAAACTGGGTTAAGCAAAGTAAGCCAGTTTTATGTCGCATTGTATATCAGTTAAGTAATCTGGCTTCCGGAATTATTTATTAGCTGAGGCCAAGTTATATACGATTGCTGGCTGATAAATTCTAATATCACTCGATCATTGCCACGAAAGCGGCTAAGAGGTCTTAAAAGAGACCAATACCCTCTATCCCTGATGCCAATGCAGTAAACTAATAAATTAACCGGCGTTTTAGAATTTAAAAGCCGCTGTAATATTTCCAGCAAATGTAGGTAGCTGCGTCCTTATTTTCAAGCCACTTTGCGAATTTAAAATTTGTTGTCTATAAGGCAGTACACCCTACCATCGTGTCTCTTAAAACCAAAGTGCACTGTGTTTGTTTCCCTGACCGAAACTCAGTTTCATTAGCTGTCAGAACATTTAATCTAAACAAGTCGAACCGTAGCGAAGTGCTGGTTCTAATATTGCCGATGGAAACTGGCTATTTAGTTAAGCGGCAAAAGATATGTGGCATGGGTGCCGTAAACCTCCTGCGTGCTGAAGAACTCCTTTTGCTTTTCTGTTTTCTCAATCCACATGTGGATCGCTTAAACATGATATTACGTGAACAACGCCGACCCAGACCTATCAAGCTCGAGAGATAGTTCGCCGAAATGAAATACTTCGAAGAATACCCCCTCTCCCCCCCCAAACACACACACACACACACACACACACACACACACACACACACACACACACACACACACACACACACACACACACACACACACACACACACACACACACACACACACACACACACACACACACACACACACACACACACACACACACACACACACACACACACACACACACACACACACACACACACACACACACACACACACGCACACGCACACGCACACGCACACGCACACGCACGCACACGCACACACACACAAAGAAACTACTATTTGCTTCAATATCAGTTTACTGAAGCCGGATGAACGCCTTGCACGACCAGTGTTATCGACCGCTTCAGCTTCACTGATGAAGGTTTCAAACATCTATATAGGCTACGTAATATGGTTGGAAGAAGAGGACGAAACAGTTTATAAACAAAGCAGAGTTGGTTCAGCATATATATGCAATAAATAAAGATAAAAGAATAGGCATAATTGAAACTTTAGTGAGACTCACGTTAAAGTACCCCTGACAAGTTGCTGTAAAGGACTCCTTGAATATCGATAACCCGGGGTTTTTGGACGTGCACTGACACCCACGGGCCGGGCGCCTTGCATTTCACCTCAATCGAAAAGCGGCCGCCACATCCTGGATTCGATCCCGTATGGATTCATTAGCCGAGCGCCCTAACCACTAAGCCATTGCGGCGGGGCTCGCAGTTCGGATATTTCAAATGAACAAGCTTCGTAAGTACGCTGCATTAGCAGGAACCTCTGCAAAATATAAAGCTGCATGCGTGGCTTGTAGAAAGAAAAATTGAATAAATCTCATCACATTTTGGCACTTTTTTTATATATAAAGCTGAGCCTCTCACGCTTGGTCTCAAGACTTTATGACCCTCAATCAAATATTTAACGGGTTCATTACTCTTAGCTACGTACGAATAGCGAAGGATTTTTGTTTGTTTTTAGTTGCTCACTGTTTTCACGCGCGTGTTATTCTGGCCTAAAAAAGAAGCATGCACTTTCGTTCCCTGCCCTGGTATACTATGGGCACAGCTCTCCCCTTTGTTTTTCGCGCGTCTCGTTGAGAAGTTCTCTCTTACTCTTAATGGGGGTGTTCTGTCCGCTCAGAAACCTGCTCGTGACATTCGAGGCCGCCACCCTCTAAAACTGGTAATTGTGCTTCGTGTATACCTGAACTACTTCGCGAAATGAGAAGCAAAAAGAAATAAATAAAAAAACGACTCTTTTTCTCGCAAGAATCTCCAGGTACAGGTGACGTTTACTTGCGAAAGGCTCGTTGAGCAGATGGCTGTGAGGAACCGACTGCAAATGGGCAATTAGCGCAGACAGAAGACTTGCAAAATCGCTCCACTGCGGCTAGTGCCACTCTGATGATAATAAACCCTTTGAAGTAGAAAAGAACACAAAATTGATGTTCGGTGATTTAATTCACGCCTGCATACCCTCTGTAGATATATGTTGCCTCCTTTCGTAAAACAACATGTAGCACGCAATGTTTTATTCTTCATTTTCGTTTATGAAAAACGTTTCTTGAACTCTTCGAACATTTAAACATTAAACAGAGGGTATAAATATTCGGTTTTTTACTTTTCTTCTAAATGGTGATAAAAGGCAGGTATTTAAAGAGGGCAAACATTAAGTCGTATATATCAAATGTAAGCGCGTAAATGATTTTGGTTAATTTTCAGTGTAGTATCTGCGGACGTAGGTACCCTGAGCAGCAGCGTAAGATATATACGTTCCTAGATCCGTCCAGCTGCTCTAGCACTGAATTTCTGATAGTAGTAGAGGAAAATGTCATAATGTAGTGCAATCGTATTTATTTAAATTGGTTTATTATCCAGAGAGCTAGAAAGCTTTACAAATTGGGTCAAGGCATATGTTACCTGATATACGCTGAAAGATGAATTTCAGCCGCTGGTTTCTCCTAATGCAGGCAACATACCACTACTGAATATGTTCGCTGGAGCGTAAGATAACTTGCTTTTCGATTTTCGGGCTACGCAATAACAAAAATGCCTGCAGTGCCGTACCCGAATGAAAGGCGCATTGCATGTTTTCTCAATTTGCACATGAGAGGATTTGCGCAACGCAGTCGGGCTACCTGCACATGAACGCGCCAATAGTTCATATCTGTTCTTCCTCTGCTCCTGCCTGAACACACTGAATGCTTGGCTAACAAAATATTGACTGAGATTTCGTGCTCAATATAAGGGAACCTACACTGCATAGGTGGTGCTACAATTGTTCCGCAGAGTGCCTTAAAACTGCTGCTGTTAACCGCTTGGTTCGCGATTAAAGAACGAGCATATTCAGCAGCATTATAGATACGCGTGTGACAGAACGTCCTTGGCCAGGCGCTCTGGGTGTAGCCCAGTTATCTGGCACACGCCATGCAAAGCTTTGGCAGAGCGTCCAATCTGATCACTGCAAGCTCATGCAGGTGGCGTTAAAACGCCCTATGAAGACGACTCAAAAGTACATGCTCTTCTCGCTAAGATATGTGTTACGGCGCGGCGATCGATCCAACAAACTTCACTGCAGGTTGCCTATGCCGCATTTTAGGCCCAATAGAAAATATTTGCTCTGAAGTCTCAACGCCTCCCATCAAGAGTCAAAACTTTGTTTCTCTCTCACTCTTTCTCTGTCTGTGTACGTGGGTGCGTGCGTGCGATGTCGTACGCATCTCATGCGACTGTTGGGCATTTGTATTCTTGAGCGCAGTGTGCTGCGGAGTAAGCGATGGCGAAAATATGAGAATTAAAAAAAAAAAGACCTAGAAATTCTGAGCAGCCAGTGAAAATGCAGATGGCGGCGTTCACGCCTTTATGATGAGTATACTGATTTGTATATTCTTTCCACCTTTCTGTTTCCTCGAACCTCCAGTGCTATGCATGCACGCTGAGAGAGAGAGAGATAACATTATCTGAACTACCGCTTTATTTTGTGTGCCTTTTTGCAGGTCACGTTTCGTAAAAAGCTCCATCAGCGACGCGAACCGGTATCCCAAAGTTGAAAGATGCTATACGATTTTAGCGAAACAAATAGGTCCCTAGCGCTGCCTTCAGACCTACCACAGATATGCGATTTGTTTTTGTTTGCCCTATGCAGCAACAATAAACTTCATATGCATGGTGCGCTCAACAGGCGACTCGTCAACAACTGGTATTTGCTTCAACAACGGAAGGAGGCGCTCTCGGCGTAACCTGAACCTCACTCGTCATATATTGCCCCTCACATAAGTCTGCTTTGTGTACAACAAGAAGGAACTTTAACATACGTTAGGTTAGGTTAGGTCGCTGAAATTCTCCGCGATTGCAGCGCTAACATAAGCGACTAAACAAAGCGCTGCCAATTTTGCGCCTTTTGTGGTGCCCACAACAAAGCTTTGCGTTGCTGATAGCTTGGAGATAACTGCTAGTGGCGATAGCCGACGAGCCGGAAAAGTGCGCTGTTATCAGTCCTTGGCGGTTACCTCGCGACTAGCAGCAACGCTGAGCTCTGTCGGGAACAGCGCAGAAGGGGTGATCGACAGCGTTTTGCTAAGTCCCACGATGAGAACGCTGTAATCATGGTGCATACAGGTGATCAGAATCAATGCCGCCAAGATTAGAATCCCTGGTCTGTACTACTGTGACAAAAGAACTGTGGTCGTGGGAAATGACTCAGCGACCAAGCTTGCGAGTAGCTTTTTGCCGTGGCTCGTGCCGTTTTGTGCCCACGTGCTCTTATTGAGTGCGTTGTTGGGCGTGAAAGCTTTTATTCCGCCAAAATTGTGCTTGCTTGTTATAATCTACAGGCGAGTATCTAGTGCGTCGTTTGGGCTCACCGTCTTGGATATCGGTGCGCATTTCCTTACTGGATGCGATGAAGTCATCAGGATTTAGTCCGAAAACACGCCGACGGTAGACAGTTTCGGGCTGCCTGCGAATGAGCTGTTACTAAGGCGAACGAACGAATATCATTATGTGCTGTGGTGAAGACAAAAGCGCGTTACTTTACCGGAAATTATTCGTGCACTATACGTACGGTAATGAAGAAAATCAGCATTCCTCCACGAGCTTACGCCCTCCGGCATCAGCCGGCTTGGACCACGTTGCGTGGTTAAATATTTGAGACGGGTGTATCCACGAATTACTGAAGGGTGGATATGTTAGGAACATTCCCTTTTAGCGTGGATTGTTTTCAGTGCCTGAAGTTTCGAAGCTACCATCGCATGTCCAGCTATGCGTCGAAGTACAACAGTGTCTGCCGTGTTGACTCTTTCGTGGTGCTGAATATTCTTGTCGTGTGTTGCGTTGGGTTATACAAAAGTGGTGAGTATATTTTTTGTTGTCTCTTTAAAAAATTGAGAATTGCATTTGTCGCAGCGGTTGATACACCTGTAACATACATATTTGCTTGCATTTATTCGTTTATCATCGGCGTAATGCTAATATAGAACACTCATCAGATATGTTTAGAATTTCGTTGGCGGGTACTTTTTTCTAATCTTTTCTTTTCGCTTTCGGCCTTTCTTCCACACCAGACAAATCTGTGAACGCGAGATGAGCGATGGAAATAACAAACAAACCTTTTTCTCAATAAAAGGATCAGCGATTGTCTTGAAATAGTAATGAAAACCATGTGAAATGCTCCTACCTGCCTCCTATAATTCAACTTGTCATGCTTCTAGATAGTTGAACATTTTTTAGCGTATTTTTTCAATAATTAAAAATGTTTATTTGAGACACGAGTCATGCATTAAATGGCCCTTCCTTTAGAATTTGCAATAACGTTCCCCAATATATACAGTTCATGAGAATAGATGATTGAACAGGTCGGATTTTAAACAGCACTGAAGAAGTAGACGATGAAGTGTGCAGTTGCATGCACCAGTAGTGGAGTGACGTTTTGCGGCCGTTTAGTGAAACCAGTAGATTGATATTCTTGAAAGGTAGCGTCGTACAAACTTCAGAGCCTTCCGATTACTCTCTCGCTGTGCGTTGTTGTGCCTAAAAAAAAAAAAAAAAGAACTAACTGGAGTACTTTACTTCGGGATACACTTTGCTGATGCATGTATTTGCCATGGAATTCCATGAAGGTCTAACTGGAATCAAGAGTGTGCTTTTTAGTTTAGCTTAGGCTTGCCTTGTTGGTGATGTTGTGCGATTGTCGATGTGTAGGTGCGCTTGGATGCTGGATTTCGTGTGTTTATTTACTTACATTTTTCATTTTTGCATGGAAGATGCTGGCTTGTTCCTATAAATGGTGATTCACATTTACTCTCATGTGAAAACCAACGCTCTATTCTATCCTTTATTCTTGAATTGTCAGTGTCCCGCTCTGCTGTTTCACCACAAAGTATGTCTTCAATTTTTGGTCGTCCGGGTGATTCGCAAGAACTGGACAGTCGCTTGACATTACCCGGTGTCGTTCAGCTACTTACTGGAGTTCGTCAAAAATACCTGCCAGGGAAACTTTTTCGCCTGAGTACACCGGCGACAGCGCTCTTTTTCCTGACCTGACCAAAGAATGAGCGTAGGTATATTTTTCGAGAGCTCCAACGAGTTACCGGGAAAGCAAATCAATTTATATGTAAAAATAAAGCGAATTGCTGACGTTAATTACAGTTTCCGAAACGTGATACCCTAGCCGCAAGTGCAATCATTTCCAAGTTCGGGCCCACGCTCCAGTTGCAGCCACTGCAGCAAAGAAGTCGATTGCATATTTTATGCAATGTGTGTGGAGAGCAGGGTATCGGCAGACCTTATCTTTCTTGATCGTATTGACGGAGCCCGCTATCACGTGATATTATATAAGCTTCCCGGGTGCTCATTTTTGCAAAATAAAATGCCTGGGCTAAGGCTACCTCATCGAAAACACCTGGGTTGGAGAATTTTTTTGGCACTCCACAATTTTCCTATTCGAATATTAGCGCTTAGAGCAATATTTAAAAAAAATAGTTATTTATTACTGACCAATTATTCACGTAAGTGGAACGAAAAAAATAACAGTGGGCACTTTAAATGACTCCTGAGCCCTAACAACAATGACTAGATTTGGTTACGAAGAACACTTATGTATTTCTGTAAATCTTTGTCTATCTTAGCTGGGACATATTCTAACGTGTTAGAATTGATCTTTAATGAGCCTCTTCCCGGCTCATCTCTGGGAAGCCTATGTATCATTGTCGCAAACAATCGTATTACCGGCTGTGCGGAAACTGTAGCGTGAACTGCTACCACCGCCTTTACCGTCTCTGGTTTCATACTTCGGAACAACATTCTGCGTCATAATGTGCCTTAGGAATTGCTCAGCGATCAGGGTCTATGTGTTTAATTTGTTGAAAATTTGAAAATTTCATTTGTTATACAAAAGGACGGTCGACTGTTTTCGTCCAATGTCGTGGAAGCTCTTTTTCAGAAGTCCCATATCGATCACCGTACGACGTCTTCGTACCATCCTCTAACAAACGCAATAGTTGAGCGTTTTAACCCTGTTCTTGGTGTTGATATGACCATATATGTTCCTGCTACTCACTCCATAGGATCGTACGTTTCCTCTTGAAACCTACGCATACAACTTTCACGCGCAAACTAATACCGGATTCCCAGGTGATCATCTTCTGCCCGGGCGTAGAACCTCCTTGCACGCGATGGACACTAGATTTCCGTACCATCCCAATGCCTAAGAATTTATATCCGTTTCCCAAACCGCTATTTATGGTGAAGTGTGCCACCAGGTTATCTATTTCCTCATAGCTCAGGACCGGCATCACCAGAAAAAAAAAAAAAATCAGGCTGCTTATACATGTCTGCTGCCCGCTTGTCGTCCCGACGTTTTGTGGCAGGGGATGCCTCCTCCGGCTAGGCTAGTCAGCCAAGCTTCGAAAAAAAAAATACCAGGGCCTCTATCGTCTTATAAAACGATGCTCCCCGTTGTCTTCTCGATCCCTTCATGTCTTCGGTTGACTCCTGTCACCGCGGCTGTGACAGCTACAACCCTTCCACCATGTCTTGCAATTAAACCACCGAGGGCTGATCAGGATTGAAAACTAAAAGCGTCGCTAATTTCTTAATAGCCTTCTATATGAAACCTCAAGCTCTCCTTCCTAGTGGGAGTGAATGCGGAGAAAGGAACTACGGATGAAATTAATGAATGGATATTGATATAAGTAAACTGGCACTAAAGTCGTTTACTTTTCAGCGTGGTGTGGATGCGAATATCGTTTTTGCGTTTTCTACCATTGCTGCTTCTGGAAACACTCAAACTATTCCGTCAACACACTGCAGCCAGCATTCATGGGTGCAGAATATGGCGAAGGATAAACGCGAGAACTATAAAGGTACGCGGCGTGAATAACACACTTCACCCCCTTCAGCGTGACCGGTCTAAGACAATTGTTTGCAGCGAGCAACGTACTACACATTTAGGAATAGCGTCGAAACGTCTAAGGCGCGAAAGAGTTGTCTCAATAACATTCTAGATTAAAGTACAGATCATTATCTCTAAAATCTGAGATATGCTTGCCAGCTCATCTTGTACCTCTTCCGAGGTCCGATACTAACCGATCGACAGTTCTTTTCAACCAATTACATTCCTCTCCAGAAGGGACGCTTGCGAATACCGGGTCCTCCTCTAAAGAAAGCATGTTTGGTGGACAGTAAGTTTATTTTATTGGGAGCCATGACCAACTACTTCCAGCATGCCTTACTGCTACCAAAACGTCTATGGCGAGCAGGAAGATGGGTGCTGCGTGCATCACTATAGTCTTTCATGGTGGATGTAGAGCCAAAATTGAGGTCCAAGATAAGAGAAACACGCAACATGACAGAAGAGGTAGCGCTCGTGCTGTGTCTTTTTCCTACCTTGCACCCCGTTTTTGTTTCGCTAACTTCCTCGTAAATCAGATTCAACTCACCCAACTTTCCTTCTTACTACGCCATAGCACTGGGCTTCCTATGCGTTGACATGAAGCGCACTTCTAATAGGAGCATTTCACATTATGACACCACTCTCCACTACTATTTAGTCATCTGGTCGTATCACGATATTAGTAGGAAAGCACTAATCCGAAGGCTACTACCCCGACCAAAAAGCTTGTCTTGTTTGCTCGTGGAGCAGCTGCAGAGCAACATCTGCCTTGCAACGCCATGCACAGTAGTAGCTTCGTAGCAACGCTATGCATAGCTCTCGCCGCATCAAAGCGAGGTAGAACAGAACATCGATGTGAGGTGGACGAACCAGCGGCAGGGTGCGAGGTGCAGCTCACTGTAAAATGGTATTTATTTGGTACAAGCGTGTCTCGATCACCTTCAGCCAATTGCCAGCAAAAGAGCGCAGTCAGGGACGCGAGAGTAAAACCTGTGAATACCACTTTCACAAGATATAAAATTTGTGCCCAATAATCTTTGTATTCTGGTTATTTTTACTCCTACTGCCTGGATGCTAAGTCAGAAAATGACACTACGTTCCCATGGGAAAGCTGGGAATGAGACATCGCATTTGAACAGATGGCTTTCCACACCGAATACAGCAAATAAGCAGAAGCTGAATAGCTTTTCTTCTTTTGTGCTTGCGTATTGCTCAATCATTTGCGTAGTGCATTCTCACAAGGCTGCGAACCGATGTTGTTAGAAGATGTGAAACTTTAACAAGGTGTCAAATGCGCAACCATGCTCTCTTAAAGCTGCAAGCAAGAAACTACAAGCTAGTCAGATTATGGGTATTGCTACGACTGATTTAGAGGAAAAAAAGTGGGCATCAACTCCAACGTTGAAAAACTTCCTATACCAAAATTAAAGTATTTAAGATATGTAGAAAACGTGCCAATTCATTGCCATAGGCGTAAACTATTTGCCAAGTAGAACGTTGTGTCCCTTTAAAACTGTTTTGAATACCGGCTTTGTAAACGCTTCAAACTAGACAGTAAATATAACATAGGTTTTATTAGATAAAATAGCTAAACTAGAAAGAAATGTACAACCTTACAATGTGCGTCATTTGGAGCCATTGAAGGTTAAAACAAGAAGAACAGCATACAGTCTTCAAATGTTACAGAATAGATTATTAGCAACACTGACCACTTAAGATGCTCGAAACATGCAGATTCAAAGCGCTACTTTCAACGCACTGCGGGATGTCAAAATGAAGTGCGCGTCATTGTTTTTATTATTTTATTGTGCATGTTAACTTACAGTTGCTATTCCCTTTGTTCGAATTACAGGTGAAATGTAGCCGTACGGATTGTTATTTTTTTTTTCTCATGTGTGTTTCCTCACACATCATGCACTGTGCCCTTGTTTTCTCTTAGCATGACTGAGATGCTGTTTGTCATTGTTCACTGACTTCTGCCGATGAAGAGGGCCTGCAGCCCTATCGGACTAGCTTTTGGCAGATTTTTCTGCTGGCTTCCTGCATCATATAAAATGATCTATATAAAGTGTTATTGTACTGTATTGCATTATTTTAGCGGTTTCCTAGAACGTATAGCAGAGGACGCTCGCGCATTTTGGCCGCCGATATATTCTTAAACAGCAAATTTAAAACATTCCGTAATGCGTTCTGTATCGACAGCTAACCTACTTCAAAAAGCTGCAGTGCACGATTAGCTTGAAATAAATTAAGAAAACAACCTAGTAAGAAGTGGTTCTGCTCATTTGCGGCTGTTTAAGCTGAGGTGTTCCACGTATTCTGAAGCGGAAGCACTACAAATAATATTTCGTATCAGGATTCAAAACTAGAAGGGAGAACAGACCAAACGAGTGGAGATTTGGATACACCGCTGTAAAGCTCCGATCTCTGATCCAGCGAAGGCTGGTAGCAGAGCCATGGCGCAGCCGATTCCAACTGATTACTCAAGTAATGAACCGACTATCGATCCAATTTTACCCATCTCGTATATAAATGTTGTCAGTGGTCGAATCAATACTATTTCTCGAACCTCCGCTGCATTACTAAGATTCTAAAATAAACGAAGACCGTTCGATACTCTTTAACCGCAGCTCATAGGAACTCTGCTGCTCCCTACTACTTCGCGCTTTAAGAGAAAAGAACGGCGGAGAAGTTAGAGTGAAACAGATTGGCGTTAGTGAATGCACTATTGTCTTCTTGCACATATAAATTTTCCCTCAAATTGTTATGGAATAATAAATTAGCTTCAGATTACTAATTAGAATATCAATTACACGATTTATAAAATAATCACGCTTGGTTGTTCTTTCATAAAATACCGCGCAGACTCAAGCAGGCCATATGCCCGAAATATACAGCAGTTAATATGTGCTCTAACGATGGTTTAGCAATAGTATCCTCTGTAACCATATCAAATTCTCTTTTTCTCCGAGATCTTATTCATCACAGAGGTGCTGTCTACGTGGGCCGTAAAATTCTTCTTGTCTAAGGCAAACAGTCGCAGCGAAAGAGAACGAATTCAAAGAAGTGCAGCGGAACTGATCATCGCTCAGAAAGTGTTTTCCTTAGCGTGACTGGGGATCGTGATATCAAGCAGTCGGTCAGTCTTAGGTTAATTACGGGGCGCTAACGCTACGGACCATTCGTCACCTTAAGGACTGGGCACTAGCCCTAAGACATAGCTTGATTGATTTTTCGTTCTGGTTCACGATTGCGAGCAGCCCATCAGACGACCCCCCGGAGACCCGAGCTGTAATGAGGTTCGGCGTTCTGCGACTCCTGCTCCTGGAGCAACGTTCTTTCTTCTGTCTCCAGAAGTGCATAAGTAAGAAGTGCATAAGTAAGTAAATAAGTGTAAGTTTTTCCTGTAACATGAAAACAACAATACCGAGGTACCTTACAACGATCTTTAGCTTTAAACATGAAAGAAGGCGTAAGTATTGATAAAGCTCGTGAAAGGCCGATTTTTATTTTTATTTCATATTAAACCTGAATTTCAGATAGGTGCATAATCAGGAACATTGCATCCTATGGCAGCCTCAATGGTATTTCTCTTTCCAATTAAAACTATTACGCCTGCTAAAAAAAAAAAACAAAAAACATGCGGATTTCCTCGGTTGAGCAGATATCTAACCTGATTTCTCTTAATCTTGAACGCGTTCCTATTTTTGATACGCTAAACGAAGCTCGTTGTTTGCAGGTTTGTTTGACAGCCAAACGGTGAATATACATATTGAAATAACTTGGCGAGACCGAAGAAACTGAACTGTAGAAGAGGTTGCAGATAGCATCCAAGAATTGTTTTTCTGGCCTTGTGAGTGATAAGGACATTAGTTGGCTGGTGATAGTGAGTTTTGGTAATCAGAGCTCCTGATGCAGTAGGCAGATATACTAAATGAATCGTGGGAAAAGCATCCACAACACGCGGATAAATTTAGCTGAGTGTCGCGGAGTTTTTAGCGAAAGCAAAGCGCCAATAATTATGCATTTCATCTGAAGCACTTTTCTGAACATTATGATTCTCATCGAGCTAGAACTTGTCTAGAAGCCATCACGATAGTTGATGTTGGCATCTGCTGAAAGCTTGGGCACCTGTGGAGCTTTGACATGGCACTGGTTCGCACTCATGCCAAGTCTGTGATTTATTGTGCTAACTGGTGATACCTTTACTTGAAATGAAAAGTTCTCGGCAAGTGGTGTCATGAGTCTATTTGGAGTTGTATTTTCAAAATCATGCTTTTGGAGAATTTCCTCAAGCCATTTGGCCACAACTTCAAACATAAACTTAGAGACCGTTTATAGGGCAACAGAAGCTTTAGGCTAGAACGATGTGTAATTACTAGGGGTGTGAAAATATTTTGATTTTCTGCACGAATTGATATGGCGCATTTATTTTTGACATTCGATTTTAAAGCTCTCTTCTTCATTACTTTCAAATATATAAAAAAGAGAAGTATTTCAGTTCGTAGATTATCTCTGAGGACATCAGAAATCATTACCTTATTTACTTCGTGGGCAAGGCTTCGCTATCATTAGCGGAGGCAACGCAGCAACATAATGGCGCATAGAGGAATGCTGGTTGTGTATTGTACATCGCATGTCAGTTTTACTCAGTATGTTTTTTCGTAACACAGCACGGTGGGTGGGGGGGGGGGGGGACAGTTTTTATGCTACGTCTCCCGGATTAGCTTGGTTGATTGAAACACGTCTTTCGTTTAAAGTCCTGGGTACGCACTTTTTTCATGAGCATCTATGTGGGAATCTGAAACCACCATATTCACGGCTGCCGAGGCGGGCGGTGTTTTTTTTTTTTTTTTGGCGATTACTGCCATAAAGCTTGGTTCTTGGGCCTGCATCGAAGAACTCTCCGGGCTTTGCCAGAGCGTAGTGATGACCGCGCCGTAGAGAGAGTACCCAGTCGATGTAGTTCGGCTCAGCTGGATTTCTCGCTATCGAAAAAAAAAAAAAGTTTTCAGCCCTGTGAATTAACTTTCAGCAGTGCTTCAGCTTTCTACGATTCTGAAACACTGCTTTCTACGATTCTGAAAAGAATTAACAAAGTTGTTTTCTGGATGTTTGGGTATGACATTATAAAAATTCGTTGGACGCATTTAGATCTCGCTGCGGAAAGGCGAGAGCCTTTCTTACGGTTCTTTGCACTTATTTGCTGCTTTTTCACTCATTAATTTCTTTTACTATGTTTTTGCTCTCTCTTTTTGCTTTTTTACACTTCTCGTTTTTTTTCTCTTTGGGTTGTTTTTTCTTCTTTTTGCAGTTTTACTCTCTTTTCTCTCTTAATATTGTTTTCCTATTTTACTCTTGACTGACTGTTTTCGATGTTGCAAAGTAATGATGAGGCTTGAAATTAAAGTTATGCAGCGTTTTGCACGTTTTTTTTTCACAATATTTACCTATTTTGCACAATTTCGACGTTCATGGATATTTTGACATCGAACTGATTTTTAGGCTTTAATTCATCAACTAATTTCTCCACATCAACAAAATTTTGCACACCGACAATTTTTTTCACCTTCTGCCTCATATAACCATTATTGTACTAACAAATCAATTCATTTCTCCACAATGACGGTGTGGTATCTTCTGCGGACGTACAAAATCCTGTCCAAACTCATGAGCGTATAAATACTTCCACCTTAATAAAGCGTTTGTCCCTTTCTTCTCTTCCTCTTCTTCCTGTTCTTTTCAAACACTTGTTTACACCGCTTCATGCATTTTCTTCTCTCATTATGGTAGCCTTTTCTCTTTCTCATCGACCTACGGACCTGAGACGGGCTGCAAGCTACGGTTACATGGTGCCTGTTAATGCAGCTGCCTTCTAAAACTTGTCCTGGAGCGAAAGCGGCAAGGTAAATGTTCATGTGCGGCATATTGTTGCCCGCTTTGGTTTCTCGGTATACACCCCACCCAAAACTTCGTTTTTCTGCAGACAAACTTAGGGCTTTCCATGCACTGATTGTGTCCTCTAATGTCGCTAACCGTCCATGTTTATGAGGATTTATTGATGAGGTATATTTTAATAGAGGTTTGCTGACCACCCTTTTTTCAACAGAGTTATTTTCAGTGTCAAGAAAACGTTTGTTCACAGACTTGATTCCGATGATTTTCCCTCCTCCTACGTAGCGCTGGATTTCCAAGACATGACGTCCTTACGCGGGCACGAAAAATGTTACTTTCGTCTTGCACTAAGCCTTTCTTTTACAAGTTAAGAACAGAAACATTGCCTGTGATAACGTGGCTTCAGGAAAAAGCGTAAGTTAGTTTCGTCTCTTTATTGCCGTCTTTGTTATATTCCCGAAAAAATAATGAACATTGCTTCATCAATTGTAAGGATAAAAATTTTATTCTGGGATGTATCGAGAATGACCTTGAAAAAAGAAACTAATTTATTTGGCTTCACACACAATCCGATACATCACCGCAATGAAAAAGTTTGATGCACCTCTCATTATGACTTTTTAATTGGACTACATATCTTATAGAAAACTAAAGTGATATATTAACGCTATGAATCAGTTGTTTCGAAAATAAATCTCATTCTGGTCAAATGATTATTCAACCGAGGGATGCGTACGAAGAGAAAGACAGAACTGCAGCAGCAATCTATCTTGGTGAAATGCTCTGCCTTACCACCGTTTAGTGCTGGGTTAGTCTGCTTTTTGAGATGTCTTTCGAGTTGTTTGATAAACTTTGTAAATATTTCAAATAAATATTACCTATTTTCAGTGTAATAAATGCCATGTTTAAAAATGAAGTCAGCGTAGAGGAGTGGTTCTAGCTCTTCCTCCTGGTTCACCGAAGGATCGTGATTCAGTTCCTGATATGGACCCAAGTTTTTTTTTTTCAAGTGTCCACTCGTGCGGATGCGCTCTGATAGCATCCTCTGTGCGCACATTTTTCTGACACACCAATTTACTTCAGGTTCAATAGCAAAGTGCACCTCCTTTTAGTTGCAAAAGCAACACTACGCCAGCCAGCTAGGCTGGTCGCGTATGCTCGTATGCCATAGCCGCAAATGGCACGAGGTGCCAACTTGGGTCTCTCGTCCCACATGTGACGGTTATGTCAGACTCAGCCTGCCAGGATCATGGTATTCATGTTACCCCTATAGGCCACTAAGGCACGTTCATACGGCTTGAATAAAGCGGGGCTTTATATGTGGGCTTGTTGCCTACGCTATCGCGCCATGCCCTTAAAGACGGAGCTTATGTGTCCCCCATATTTAGATGCAATAAACGTCTTTGCCACCACCACCTAAAACGTCGGTGAAATTTGATGCCTCCAACGGAACGCTGGTTGGGTTCGATGCAACGCTCGGTCGCCCGCAGCCAAAGCTATCGCTCCACTCTCATATGCCGTAGCCGCAAATGGCAGGCGCAACGAATCTTCAGGAGACAGCGCGCAGAAGAAACGGATGAAGAGCGCGCTGCACGTCTCGAGAAAAGAAGAAAGTGGGCTTCGGCCGGTTTAATCGTTAAGCCTGGAGGCGTCGAAGGTGGTCGGCGCGCAGACATTGCACAAAGAGTGGGCGAGCACTAGTCGGCCACGCGAGAGTTTCACCGCCGCTTCACGAACAACCCCTTTGGAAATGTGTGATCGGCTGTGGCATAAAAATGATCCAACACCGGTGAGTGAACTTATGCATCCGACTCTTCCTTTGGCCACAAGCGTCTATGCCATGCAGCCGTTGCTTTCGCAGTTCAACTAGGGTTAACCAGAGCTAAACACAGGCAACTTTTTTTTTTTTATGCGCACAATAAGAGGGATAAACATTCACAAGGCAGCGGCATTATCGAGGTGTGCCATTTGCGAGTTAGTTGGCATGCGACGTGCATATTAATATTGCGTACGGAACACTGCAGATAATTAAGATTTCGGCGTAGAAAACATTAATTCGCATCATCAACATCAAGACAACAGCTTAGACATTAATCGTGACCACTCCCCCTGACCAATCCTCAAATGTATTAAATTCCGTTTGGAATCCCTGCCAGGCCTATCTCACCGACGAATCAGAAAAAAAGAAAGAAATATAACGCATAATCGTGCATTTTACTTATTCAAGTACTCGTGACATGATATGGTATAGAAGATGTGCGCATCCCTTCTGTTACCATACCTCTCTAATGGTCCTCGTGTTTCTGCTTTAAAACTTCTTTTCATTTCGTGCCACATCGGCATTAAGATTAATAAAACAAACATCTGAAACTGCCTTATCATCACTCGCACAGGATTGTCATGAAAAGTGTATAAAAAAATTTGAATCTCGCTCCGATACGTTGCAATATGCGTTATTTTTTTTGCGCGGAATAAGTCGCCGCGCAAATCTATCAAAGTTGCCATGCTGAAGTGTTTGTTAAACTTCGAGAGTCTGCTCATGCAGCCTGGAGGCCTAGTAAATATGAATAAGAGTAATTTGGACGTTAACTTGTTTTGCATTTGGTATCATCACCCGATGTTTTGCTTCATTACTACGAGTATGCCAATGTTCGAAACTGTGAACACCTTATCAAATAATATTGTTTATAATAAATCGTAGAAAAACTTGCGAAATATCTTCTGCGATTTGCAAAGAAAATAATAAATTTGTAGACCATCGTGCCACAATATTGTCGTCAACTGGATTTGAACCTCTCGGTGGTGAAAGGTAATGGACGCCGGCGAACCTCTGATTTTCTCAAGACTAATAGACGTGCGGCGCAGAAGGAAGAACGACCAAACTGTGTACCACCTGCGTGTCCTATAGTTATAGTTATTTGCTGGGAAATGCTTTCATCGTAGAGAAGCTGTTTGTTGTCTTTGGAGCCATATAACAAGAGAACAGCTTATGTGGGGAACATACGTCTCTAATCTAGCCAGTGCAGCGGCAAAAACTGCAGCCCACGGGCAGAAGAAACGAAACGCGCTCCTTTGGCATGCGACACTGTTCGGGCCCAAGGAGGAGGAATTACACTGGCAAGCTGACATATGAGATGATTGAATGAGCTGAGAGGCGTTGCGAACACTTATTTGAGCGTTTTTGGGCAGCCAGCACTTTGCATTTAAGGGTTACGGGAGATCACGGGCTTGTTCGAGTTAGTTGCTCCTTTTGTGTCCGTTCGCGTAGTGCTTTGTTGGAATTCACTACCATTGCATTGCCCCTCGCCCCATGCCCTTTCAGTCACCGACCGCCTACTACACTTCTCCGGTAAAAAAGTATCTAACCACAATGCGTCATGACATAATGTAGCAAGCAGCATTACGTAAAGTGTCACATTAGTCTGTTCACTGAACATATAATCATGCTATTTTGAAAATATTAGATAACATATTTATCTCCTACCTTATAACTCCTACTACACGATTCGCTCAGTTTTATTGGACGCTTAGCTGCCTTGAAGGTGGTAAGTATGCTTTGTGGTGAGGGTTTGCTCTTTTATATATCTTAAACTATCTGCATTGGCTGTCGAAACTATTGCAATACATTAATTCAATTTGAAACGTTTTTTTTTTTACTATGAAACCCCGCCTACGCACACGGAGAGTTGCAATCTGGCACCCGCTATGCCGGGTGCTACCACGACTGTGCTACCACGACTTCTTGCTGTAACTTGTTATTCGTGTCCCACTTGCAACCAGTGTTTGATATGTGCAGCTCTAATTAGTACTCGATTGCGGTGTCTGCTAAGATAAAGCAGCTGTATAAGGATATATGAAGTTACTGCAGTACAGGGTTTGAGATACATGCAGTGCGGGTGCGAATCTTTGAGCAGAATTAAAGATTTTGATTCTAAACAGCAATTCCACAGCACTAGTGTTTTGATAAGGCAGCTGCAGATTAAAAAATAAAGTAGAAATAGAAACTCAGGCCCGAGCACTGGAAATTGACACTACTGTATTCAATGTCCAGACTAGTGATGGGGAGGATTTCTTTCCTAACAGATTTTTGATCTCATTTAATCTAGTTGTGCCTTATACGTTACGCCATTCGAAACTCAATCCCTTGTATAAAAAAATGGTCGCTTCAGTTCTTCATTTATTTACATGTAAATGTCGGCAAGAGGGCAACAGAAGCTCAATCACTGTCTCTATCGGTTGAGAGCTTTCTAAATGTGAAGTCTTACGCACTCAATGTCAAGTTAGCAATAACCTTAAAGCGATGGGGATGTCCCTGCTGTACTTTGCAGTAACACTTTGTGCCCTTTTTCAGCTCAAGACGCACATACGACATGGCTGGAAATCAAATTTTCTTAAGTAAACTCACACTCCTGCTGGTTCGCAAGGAGAAGCATGCTACGGTAGTTTGTACAAGGCACAAAGCGGTGTATATAGAAAATGGCTTACCTTGCGACTGAAACCCGTTCGCAGGTCATGCCTCGAGCGCTTGCTCACCTTTTTTTCGTTCCAGAGCAGAAGAAAGGCAAACACCATTTTTGAATTCTGCGCCCTCTTTGACGCGCTCGAAAGGGGAAAAAAAGATTGAACAAGCTTTTCTTCGAAAGTCAATTGCACCAGAACTATTCCCTATAGAGATAACTCTAAAGAAGTTAAAAATTATGCTATATCTGGAGAATTAAAAATACTTTACCTTTTTGTTTAAATGGCTCGCGGGAGAAAGCATTAGTTAAGTGCACAACATGTTACCTTTCATTGCACAGTCCACGTGCACTAGACCGAAACTTAACACAATGTAGTCTAGGAACGATGCGTTTGTATCGCTGTAAGGAGGACGGTTCTGTTAGGATAAAATAAAAATAAATTGGCTTCATCTTAGCTAATGTAAACTGATCTAGAAATCAATCACAAACTGCGATTCAGCCGTTTAGCCACTCATAAACGTGCTGTAATTATATTCGTGTTACTGACTTTGAATTCTTTACGCATACAGAAGGTAACCGTAACTAACAGTGAGGTATTTATAAATAACTGACTGCATTGATATGACAGCGCACTGGAATCCCCTAGGGACGACTTTCAGGGAACACAAAGGTCTTATTAGCCAGCGTAAAATAAATATAAATACGGCTTTCTCCATCACGAGCTTATAAGAATATACGATTTCTACTCTGCAATGCTGTCACCGGCATCGAAATTTTGAAATGTGGGATTTGGTTCCAAATACCGTCAGATAGCCCTACGATTCCTAAAACATAAGATTTTTCCTGTCTGGAGCTCAGATCTTCTTGAGTGAAACTGTTGAAAAAAAAAAATCAAAATCTGGACAAATTGTCCATGTTCACGGGCGCTTGCTCACAGCCTCTCCCAGCAAGGCAAGGACAGCCTAGTTTCCGCGATCACCTCAATGGCCGAGCTTCCACTCTTCACGCAATCTGTCATGGACTATCCGGTGGAACACGGAGCAGCAACATTTTTACCATCTTCTTTCGTTCCAAGCCGGGGATTGTCTGCCCAAGCAATATGGGACTCGAATGAGCTCACGTATGCTATTAATGGCTTCGCAAAAATCATGTCTTGTTTCTTCCTTTCCCGTATAAAACAAAAGTTTTCGCTTTCATCACTTCTGCATGTGCAGTAGAATCGGTTGCATGCATTCAGTTTTTGCCCCTGACCGCCTTATAGATTACGCCCCAAAAATATAAAGCACGAAAGAACAGACGTGCTTTCCTGCATTCCCAGTATACTTTGCCATTTCTTTGCCATTTCGTGGAGTTTTCTGAAGAAAGTAGTGCATAAAACGACTGTTAACTTTCCTAACGTGTTTTTTTCTCATAATTTTAAACATCCACTGTTATGGATTCCAGTCCAGACCAGTAAAGGAAGACGTTCTCTGTCAAGTCGGCTTTGAATTACCGAATTGTGCCCTGCGGAATACTTTGTATTCTGGAGCTTGAACTACCCTGGGAACGTTCGTGATTGCAAGAAAGTGTCTTTGCCCTATTCGAAAAAGAGAATGCTTTGTAGAAACTACGGCGACCAACTGAATAATGACTTTTTTAGCACGCAAAGCTGTCTCGATGAGCATGAATGAAAGAAGCATCCCGCATTACGTGCTTAGGCACCTACTACAATGCAGTTACCTTTCCGTGACATTTCAACCACGTCCTTATTTATCCCCGTTTTTTTGCATGGTAACGTGCACTTGAAAGTATTTCATTTCCAATTAATAAATTCTGCCGGTACCACGCCCCCCCCCCCCCCCCATCTCAGTTCATGTCATTAAAAACAATCGTGATCACCTCCTCGTCAGCAATAGGCAAGTCTTACGCCGCCAGTTTTTCTAATCGTGCTATGAGGTAGCATGATTAATACTTCTGCTGAATGACGAGAGCCTGATTAAACATAATATCTGTACATTTGAAGTTCATTTGACTTACTTCTACTGTCTGGCGTGAACCGATAAGAAAAGACGTGCTTAAATTGAACCACTTAATATCGCGTTTTCTTCTGAAGCTTGACAGTGCCTGACGCGTTTATTTAGTATACTTACTACGCAAAAAGAGTCCATTTCCCTAACAAATTTCATTTAGTGATTTCCACAGTCAGAAAGGAGAAATGGTCTTTGCCTATTTAACTACGATAGGTCGCTTTGCACTTGCATTCTGTTACACATCAGATTAGCAATGTCACGCATACATAGAAACTCGTTCCAAATCCGCATGCTGTAATTTTTACGCAAAACTGGCTGCCAGTGCTGCTGGAAAATATTGTTCAAGCGGTTTGATACCTTATTTGCTTCAGCTGTCAGCTAGTGGGACAAAATGAGTTTGAAGATGAGGCTGTGTACTTCTTGTGGACTCTTCTTGGGTTCGCTCTGTTCAGTCAAGTGACAGCTTGGATACCGTGGAATCTTTGACAGTGTTTTGTAGCTGCAGATGATCTGCCGATGAAGGCGTAGCAACTATGCACACTCTTCACGAAATGTCACTTATTAGCGGCGTTAAAACAAAAATCCTATTTTTTTTTAGTTACAAAGTAGGAGCCTTGTAGTCCGGTGCAATAGCAATACACCATAAACATCAACTTGCGGCTGCAAGGTTGCACTACTCTGTGACAAGGTAAAACTTTTCCATTTTTATTGCCCAATTAACTTCGCTTTGACGGAATACGTTGCTTTCAGAACTAAAGTGTAATTCTGGTTTGGTTTATGGGGTTTAACGTCCCAAAGAAACTCAGGCTATGAAAGATGCCGTAGTGGAGGACGCCGGAAATTTCGACCACCTGGGGCTCTTTAACGTGCACTGATATCGCACCGCACACGGGCGCCATGCCTTTCGCCACCATCGAAAAGCCGCCGCCGAGGCCGGGATTCGATCCCGCGTCCTTGGGAACAGTAGTTGAGCGCCGTAACCACTGCGCCATCCTGGCGGGGTAAAGTGTAATTTCTTCGCGGTACATTCAGAAGCAAATTGGGGAGCAGCCGACAAGCACGATGAACCCCCTTTTCCAGCTGAAAGACGTCAGAACTTTTTCATGTTATTTTTAGTGTCATTGGCTTTAGCAATTGTCGATATCAAAGTCTATTATGAAAATTTAAAAAGGAATCAGCTTGAAATTTCAATTCCGAAAGTTTAATTCTATCGGAATTGAAATTTCAAGCTGATTTCTTTTTAAAGACAAGCAAGAAGACGGCACAACATGGTGACAGGATGAAGGATAATTTTAATGGCTGGCCCAGCGCGAGGGCTCTTTCTTCTTCTTCTCCCTCGTTATAATGGCACATACCCTCAGTGGGGGATTGGTCAGAATTCATTGTAGGTGACATAATATAATCGATAATGTCGATTTGACTGTATGATTGATAACCTAATAATTAGGAGTTAGTGTTGCTCAAATAATTTGAAAGTTTGAGGCGATAGTAATAGAAAACAATGAAAAAAGGATCTTGCGCCACTGCCGATCTTCTTCGCAATAAAATTAACATAATATGGTCGAATATACCCCTGGGGGCGCCGTAAAGAGAACATTCGGATTGATGGCTAGACAGGGAGAGGGGCGCCAGCACTGCTGGGGAGGGAAAGGTGAAGGCTTTAAGGTATCTCCATTTTATCTATTTTGATTTATTTAGAAAAGGGTGTGCTGGAGGATAGGAAATTCTTTCAGAGTGGTATTGTAGTGTGATGTCATTGTGCGTGGTCAACCGACCCCTAGCGCTGGGTGGGTCTTCGGTATCGGTTGCTCAGTCGACGAATATTCAAAAGTCAGAGTGAGCTCCATTATCCATTATCGGGATGGCACGAATGGACTGGTACCCAGACTAGCTCGATGGTTCTCGGTGATTGAATTCTGGCATTTAGAATTTCTTGGGAGGCAGTATGTAGCTGGCCTCTGGTGAAATTTTGTTTTGCACATTTAGAATCGCTAATAATAAGGGTGGCAGTGAATGAAACTATCGCGATGGCTATATCGAATTCTTATGCCTCCACGGACGTTCGGAGAATGATAGAACCTGAGGTGATGTGTTCGAAGCGGCTGGACACCGCGCATATCGCATAGGCTGAGCGGTGGGGATATTCTGCAGCGTCCGCGTAAATACTATCGGGTTCGTTCGCATGTGCTGTGTAGGGCACGTGCTCTGGTTTCAAATCTGGCCTGATTATGAAGTGAGTGCATGTTTTTAGGAAGGTGGTGGACTGGGAGTTGGTCTCAGAGTGTCTTTGGAACTGCATACATTTCTACTGGAGGGGTACCAAGCGTTCATAAGCTGGAGAGAGGAGAGGATGTGCCTACCAGTTGGGGTGCTGGAGAGCCGTCCTAATTGGGCAATGCGGTGGGCTTCCGCCAGTTCGCTGAGAGTATTGTGAACTCCCATGCTTAAGAGTCGAGAGGTCGGGTTGCGGTTGAGGTAAGCCGAGGGCTGCCTTACAAGACTGCCTTATGATAGAATCCACCATATTGGTCTCTGTTTTTGTTAGGTATAAGCACGGTAGGGAATAAGTAATGCGGCTTATAATAAATGCCGGTACTAGACGTTTGAGACCATGCTCGCGCATTCCACGCTGCTTGCTGGCTAAACGGCAAATCAGGCGGTTGATGAGATATGTAGTGGCAGTGAAGGGAGAGCGACTCCGTGTTGAGGCGGTTGGCTTGCGTGAACATACGCAGTATTCGAAGCCTAATTGTGAACCTCTGGCACTGGTTGACCATCGATGATGATGAGCACTGGGGGATGGGGGTACTTCCGCGGGGTTTGGTGAACTATCAGGAGCTCCGGCATAATAGAGGAACATGGAAGGCCTACAGAGGTCGCGTTTCTCGACATATGTTCACCCCGTCCAGAAAAGTTTCTTTCATGCTGTCGATATTACTAGCGGTGGTCTACAGAGTGATATCATCCGCACAATGAGAATGGGACAAGTCTGTTATCTTTCAAAGTTTTTTGAGCCATGGGGATGAGAGTGATTTTAAATTAAAAAAGTGAAAAATACTATTTTCTGCGGGGTGCCTTTATTGCCAAGGATAATGTTGGTGGATTTTAAGGGGCTGATCCAAATTTCTGCTGTGCGATCCCGGAGAAATGCTAAAACGTAAGCCTGTGCTCGGTTTCCCACATCCAGATAGGATAATACATCCAATACAGCGGTGTGATAGACATTGTGAAAAGTGTTCTTGCATGTCTAGGGCCACCAATGCTCTAGCACTTTAGCAGTGTCGGGGATGGAAGATGTCTTATCTGAAGCATGATATCTTGGGTGCATAGGTGGTTGCGGAAATCCAGCATTGTGTGAGGAAAAAGGTCGCCGGTTTGCATGTGTGTATGTAGCCCATTCAAGACAACTTGTTCAAAAAGTGTACCAAGACATGAAGTTAGCGAGATGGGTCTAAGGTTTGATAGAGTGGGCGGTTTGCCGAGTTTAGGAATAAAGGGAACCTGAGCGTGTGTCCACTCTGAGGGAAGCGTTCCGTCTTGCCAGTGTTTGTTAAAGAGTTCTGGTATTGCCTGGTTATAGTTCTCATCAGGGTTTCCGGGTGTTTTGTTCGTGATCTGATCGGCTCCTGGAGCAGACGTAGTGCGGATTTGGAGCATAGTTGCTCTGACTTCCCACTCTGTCATCTCTTCGTCTAGTTCAGGATTTTGGGTTCCGAATTACTGCAATAGGGGTGTATTCGGCGTGGTTGTCATATATGTATCTTTTAGGGACTAGATAATTTTGTCGCTCTCCATATTTAAACCGTCTATAAGGCTAGTAACGTTGCGGTGCTGTACCTTCTTAGCATGATCGGGTTCAAGGATGCATTGTAGAAATTTCCACGTATCCTTAAGATTTGGGTTTTCAGTAAGAAGGTCGCAAACTTACCCGACTGTTGATGACTGAGCTGTGCCGCCTGCGTCTCCATTTCTTCTATGAGAGCGGAGATGCGTAGCTTGTGGGCGCGATTTTGTTTGATTTTAAGCAACCGCTTCTTTAAGCTTGAGTGGAATTTCCAGATGTAGAGTAGGTGGTAATCAATTACCCTCGAGTTTTGTGTGCACGGTATTTGTGACGTAGCTATGTTTACATCATTTTTGAGGTTAGCCAAGCAATTTGTAAGGTGGTCAGTTTTTCGTTGGAGCCGCGGCATGAAGACCGCGAAAGCGACCGAGTTGGTGAGTTCGAGTTTTCGCTTTACTATGGGCGTTATGGAGGCAAGTGAGATAGAGATGTGAATCATAACGTGGTAGCTGCCGAGCGGTTTTATTTTTGTATGTTTATCCATTGGCACCATGTAAAGTTTTTTGTGAGTGTGAAATCAGAGGGGGGGTAAACTGTTGCTGATGCACGTGAAATGTCGTGCATCATTTACGAGGGTTATGCCCTCGTTTTGGGGAAGTATCCAGGGTCGAGAACCTTAATGCTGTTCGTTTTGTATCCCCAGCTGACATGGGGGAGATTTCGTTCCAATAACGTGCGGTTAGCGCTGATTTGAAGTACTTGTTTCATGGCCGCCATTGGAGGAGCAGTTTTCCCTTTCTGGGGGATTTAGATAATAGTACGCGGTGTGCTGAATGTTTCCCTTCTTGGCTTCTCTTGCGGATCGTGATCAGCGTATATCAGTGTTGCTCATTGACTTGGTCTCTTTACTTTGTGCCTCTATTGTCAGACACATATTGATTATAATACAGTCCTATGATACCCTTTATATTGCTACGAAGATGACGAAGCGGGCAGTGGCGCGGGGCGGAGCGCTCGCGCCAGGCCCGCTCGCCATTAAAGCATATTTCATCGTTATGCCATCACGTCGTTCTGTTTCTGTTGTGTCGCCGTGTCCCATCGCTTGTCATGCCACCACGTAATATTTTGTTGGAGGTGCGGTTCATCCCCATCCTCGCCTTGCACCGTCGAAGCCAACCGTACGCCGAGTCCATCTGCCGAAAGCCCGTGGAGATCGCCGCTCAGCTCTGCCCCAGCCCTTTTTGCTCAGACCCGACCAGCCGCTGTCCCCAGCCTCGTCCCTAGCCCTGACCACAACACACAACGACCAGAAAGAGCCCAAAGCCGACCCTACCGACCTTACCGTCCCTACCGACCCCACGACGAAGCGACCTCACGACCACTCGAGTGAAGACAGCACCCCCGTCCAAGCCGTTCGGCGTGTCCATGAGCCTTGGCCTTCGGCAAGCGGTGAAGATTGGACTTGATGCTCCGGTGCAAGCATTCTTCCCATCTTCGCATTCATTGTGGTGTCCAGCGTTTCATGTCCCAATACTGTGTCTGTGTTCATCGTCACGTCATGCATTGGATTTCTAGCAATCGATCGGGACGATCGCTCGGTGGCCCCGGGTAATGCTACGAAGATGACGAAGCGGGCAGTGGCGCGGGGCGGAGAGCTCGCGCCAGGCCCGCTGGCCATTAAAGCATATTTCATCGTCATGTCATCACGTCGTTCTGTTTCTGTTGTGTCGCCGTGTTCCATCGCTTGTCATGCCACCACGTAACAATATGAAATAACACTCGACATAGAAGTCTATTATGTCCCACCTTATAGTCAAGCCGTAAGGACGTACCCTAAGAGTGGCGTGTTTTTCACATCGCCCAAGACATCTGGAACTTTAATTAACACCTAACACACCCATCTAAAAGCAGAAGCCCTTGACAGCTCCTGCACTGTCGTATGGAATAGTCACGTCTCACAGCACGCTCACCAGTCAGTACGTGGCAATGTCAACTGACAACTACCGCCTACCGGAGCTATACCCCTGATTTTTGCTTGAAACGCCGACGCTGACAACGCTGGCTTTCCGCACCGCTATGGCGTTAAAAGAACAGCAGCCTAATCTTGGCAGTGAAAGTCAAAGTTGGGCTTTAGCAATCAAGAATAAAGGAGCCTACCATCTCCAGACTGGCGTGCACGGCAGCTGTCGCCTGTTTTAACTGTCTGAGTTATGTCATTTCATCTTCTAAAATTATCCCAGGAGTTCTGTGTTTGGACGAAAGAACCAAGATTCATAATGGGTGGAGCCAACAGAGAGAGTTCCATCGGCCAAGTTCCCTCGAATTTTAAAGGGAGAGACGCACCCTACGAGTAAAAATAAGCCGATATATAAAAAGCAGGTATGTCGGTGAACGACGCGTATTTGCACCAAGCGCTGTGGCTGTCTGCCAGAAGAACGTCTCCAGCACACTTCTAGCGTGCAGCACTGAAGTCAATAGCGCATACGTGTGAAAATTTATCGATTTGCGTTCTTGTACGCGGAGATAAAAAAAACAACAACAAAACAAATGAGACACTGTTGGGTCGATTACTTCACAGCAGATTTTGGTAGCTTCCTTTGCGCTCATTCTGTGCACAGTTCACTGCGATCGCAGTAATATAGGCCTACTACCGCTAGCTCTCAACATCGGACTACTTTTCTGACCGCTCTTTCTCCGTCTTATATGCATCCGCATTGGAGTATATCGGCTTTTCAAGAGAGCACCGCCGGAGAAAGAAGTTCGAGCCAAATGTGTGTTCTACAAACTTTAGTTTCTCTTACTTACAAGCCCCGTTGAACCAAAAGTACATGCAAAAAAATTTAGACATGATGCTTCTTGCTTATTCTCTTATCTACTTGCCAGGATGCAGTACACGGGATATATGTGTTGTACGCCATCCCTCTTCGCGATCAATCGCGTTTGCTGAGCGGCGAAAATAACACAGCAGGGATGAAGTATATATCGAGCGTGTCGAAAAGAGCTTCCACGCACACGAATCTTGTGAGAACTTTTCGAAAAGAGTTGCTATCTTGTGAGAACTTTTCGAAAAGAGTTGCTCTCTTTGAAGAACGCCATGGATGTTTGTTGAATGTTGGAACAGGTCTTTGCCTGCAGTGAGTGTAATCAGGTTGGTAATGTCAGAAATAAGACAGCGCAAGGTTCGAAGCCCGTAGTTTTATTTATGTTAATATTGCAGAGTCAAAAGTGGAACGGCAATTTCTTCCTGAATGTAATAACGAGATGCTGTCTCAGCACCAAAAGTTGATTAAAGTAGGCTGTCTCTGAAGAAACGTACCTGAGATATCTGGTATAAAACAAAATCATGCAAAAAAAAAAAAATGTGCTGAAATCATAGACTACAGTTTTAGCCAGTGAGAACAAGTTTCGCTAAGCGTAGAAAGGTGGGCTAGTTGTTTGAAGAGACGGCGTTCCGGTGTTCGTATTGTCTCTTTTACCTTCGTCCGTGTGTTTTTCGTGCGCTGGAACAATGGCTCACAATTGTACAAGAACACGTTTATTCGCAGACTACGAGTTGCGTCTTTCCTTATTACTGTGGACATGCTCCAAGATTTGAGGCGTTCTTGTTTGCTTTTGGTCACAGGTCTGACCAATGGCGGTCAGACCTGTGACACAGCGGGGGGGGGGGCTTAGAATCTTTGGCTCCGCTGGACAGACCGCCATTGGAAACTGATCCTGGCAACTTTTAACGCTAGAACACTAGCTAGTGAAGCTAGCTTAGCAGTGCTTTTAGAGGAACTAGAGGGTTTGAAATGAGATGTCATAGGGCTTAGTGAGGTTAGGAGGCCAAATGAGGCATATACTGCACTGAAGGACGGGCATGTACTGTGTTATCGAGGTTTACCGGAGAAGCGAGAACTAGGGATAGGTTTCCTTGTCAATAAGTATACAGATGGTAATATAGATGAATTCTATAACAATAATGAGAGGGTGGCAGGCCTCGTAATTAAGCTTAATAAGCGATATAAACTGAAGGTTGTACAGGCCTACGCACTTATATGTAGTTATGATGACCAGGCAGTCGAAAATTTCTATGAAGGCGCAGCAGGCAGGAGATCATGGCAGTGGGTGTTAATGGCATTGGTTCTAGGAATAGCAGGGGGAGTTGCTAGGTGTGTTTTCAGAGCGCAATAACATCAGAATCATAAACACCTACTTCAGTGAACGGAAGAACCGGAAGTGGACATGGAAAAGCCCTAACGGGGAGACTAAAAATGACCTTGACTTCACAATGTGTTCTAACCCCGCTGTTGTGCAGGACGTAGAGGTAATCGGGAATATGCGATACAGTGACCACAGGATGATAAGGGCTCGAATTAGTCAATCTGAAAAGGGAACGAAACAGATTAGTAAGAAAGAAGTTCATCAACGAATTCGCGGTGAGCGGGAGGGCAGAAGAGTTCAGGATCTCGCTACAGAATAGATATTTAGCTTTAACCGAGGATGACGGCATCAGCCTACAAGCAATGAACAATAATTTCAGAGATATCATTACTGAGCGCGCTGCAGAAGTAGGCGGTAGGATAGTTCAAGAGAATACCGGTAAGCTGTCTAAGGAGACGAAGGATTTGATTAAGAAACGCCAAAGTATGAAAGTTTCCAATCCAACAGACTAGATAGAATTGGCAGAGATATCAAAGCTAATCAATAAGCGTAAAGTGGCCGATGTAAAGAAGTATAACATGGAGAAAATTGAGCATGCTGTAAAGAAAGGTGGAAGCTTTAAAGCGATGAAGAAATTGGGCGGAGGCAAAAATCAGATGTATGGGATAAGAGACAAGGCGGGCAATGTCATCACGAATATGGACAAGATAGTCAAGCTAGCCGAGGAGTTACTGATCTCTACAGCAGCCAACGAAGTCACGACAATAATGAGATTGGCGGTAGGGAAATGTAGTCAGACTTTTTGCCAGTGATGAAGGATGAAGAAGTTAAAAATACATTAGAAACTATGAAAAAGAGGAAGGCAGCTGGAGGGGATCATTTAAATATAGTTTTGTGGAAGGACGGGGGGGATATCGTGCTAGAAAAACTGGCCACCCTGTATACGCAATGTCTGGTGTCATCGACGATACCGGAACCATGAAAGAACGCAAACATTAAGAAAGGGGACGCTAAGGACTTCAAAAATTACAGACCAATTTGCTTACTGTCTGTTACGTATCAGATATTTACCAAAGTAATTGCTAATAGAATCAAGGCATCTTTAGACAGCAACCAAGCAAAATATCAAGCGGGTTTTCGGAAAGGATACTCTACTATCGCTCATATCCATACCAGCAACCAGATGATAGAAAAATGCTCGGAATATAACCAGCCCTCATACATAGCATTCATTAATTACGAAAAAAGCATTTGAATCAGTAGAAACCTCGGTGGTCATACAGGCATTGCGAAATCAGGGTGTAGACAAGCTGTACGTGTAACTGCTAGAAGATCTATAAAGAGGGCGCACAGCAATCATAGTTCTGCATAAAGAAAGTAACAAAATTCCTATAAAGAAAGGTGTTAGGCAAGGAGACACGATCTCCTCAGTACTATTCACAGCTTGCTTAGAAGAGGTATTCAAAGACTTGCAATGGAAGCAGTTAGGGGTATGAGTATATGCAGAATACCTCAGTAATCTTCGATTTACTGATGACATTGCCTTGCTAAGTAACTCAGGGGATGAATTTCAAAAAATGATTGGTGACCTAGACAGGAAAAGTAAATAAGTAGGCTTAAAATCAATATGCAGAAGACTAAAGTAATGTTCAATAGCCTAGGGAAGAAACAGCAGTTTACGTTAGGTAGCGAAGCACTGGAAGTAGTAGGCGAATATATCTATTTAGGACAGGTAGGAACAGCAGATGCGGATCATGAAAGGAAATAACAAGGAGAATAAGACTGGGATGGAGCACTCCCAGATTATGACTAGCAGCTCACTGGTATCGCTGAAAAGGAAAGCATACAACTGTTCCATATTACCTGTATTTACCAATGGGGCTGAAACGTGAAGGTTAACAAAGAGGGTTCTACTTAAGTTGAGGACAACTCAGATGGCTATGGAAAGAAAAATGGTAGGGATAAAGTTAAGAGATAGGAAACATGCAGAGTGGGTCAGAGAAATAACTCAAGTCACTGACATGCTAATGGAAATCAAGAAGAATAAATGGGCATGGGCAGGACATGTAGCGAGAAGAAAGGATAACCGATGGTCGCTTAGGGCAACAAACTGGATTCCAAGGGAACGAAAGCGTAGCAGGGGACGGCAGAAAATTAGGTGAGCGGATGAGGTTAAGAAGATCGAAGGGGTCAAGTTGATAAGCTCGCACAGGACCGGGTTAATTGGAGGAATATGGGAGAGACCTTCGCCCTGCAGTGGGTAGTGAGGCTGAAGAGGATGATGATGATGATGATGATGTGCTGAGCGTGAAAAAGTTTGCATAAACAAAGCTACCTTAGCAGAAACTCACCATACGCTAATTTTCTACCATAGCCAAACACAGAGTTCTTAACATGAACATGTTGAAGGTAAAGGCCTCTATTTATGTTCGCGTGTATGTTTTGCAAAAAAAAGGCAGCGAAAGTCTCCCTGCCCATCTCTTCCCTCCCCCGCCTCCTTGGCCGCCTGTCCTCTAATTCGTCTTTTCCACCTTTCGCTTGCGCTCGTACTGGATTCAATTCAAGCTAAGCTGATCGTTTAAACTCAAACATTTAACAAATGAATGCCAAAACGAAAAAGGGTTATGGACTGAACTGTATAGAGAGACTTATGACAGTTTACGTGTGGGAATGCGAAAGTGTTCGTCCATGTGGCCGCTGTGCAGATACAAATGTATCTGCATGTTTTTATGCTCCAGGTGATATTCGGGTGCTCTAGCTGCGAAATGGCGAAAGGTGCTGCCGAATTCTCATTTCCTATAGAAGCAACACACAGTCGATTTAATTTAGAAGTTTCCCGTGTCTTTATTACACGCTCTCTTTGTGGTATTCCTCTTCCTGGCCTCGATTTTGCCGCATGCCCTCCGCCTCCCGTTGGTGGCATTCCTCGTTGTGTCGCTATTGTCGCTTATTTTCAGCTAGCTATTGAAGACGTCTAGTAGGCCGTTCGAACGGAGGCACCGAGACGGCGTCTAGTATCCAAACGCTGCTCTTTTTTCACATCTGGCGGCATTCTTGTGGTATGGTGGTTCCCTTCGCCGTTCCCATGCCTCTTCGGAGCCGAGGCATTTGTGAGACCCGCGACGTGGAAAGTCGCTTGTAGACCGCTCTTCGCTATCCATAGTACACGCTCACACGCAGTTGGCCGCTATTACTGCCTGTGGACGACTGACGTGGCGGAGGGAATGTTGCGACGCCCACTCCCCACGTTTCCTCTTGCGGCGTGCACGAACAGGTGACCAACACAATACCGGTAGCGTCATTCCCTTTTCGGCCTATTCCTGCATATCTGACAACGACATCTCCTCTCTTCCTCCACTGACGACGCCTCGGGCATTGGATCACGTGGGGTGCTGAGGTGAAAAAACAGATGGAGCATGTCAGAGGTACAGTCGTGAGCAAAATTGTTATACAAAACTCAGCTACAGAGCTCGGGAAAACTGCATCGAAATGCCATCTAGCGACAGCGTTGGGGACAGCGGCATCGACACATGCATCTGGATAGAATGTGGCACCGCCACTATTGCCTCGATCTTAGACAGCTGTTGCTAGATAAAGCTGCGATGCAGTTTTCTCGCGCTCCGCCATCGGCTGAGTGTTGTACACCACTTTTGCTCACGACTGCACATATATATTTGTAGGTTCGAATTTTTATCATAAACTAGGTTCCAAGTTGAGCAAATCATGCTAAATAAAAATCGAAATGGGTTGACACATCTCTGACAGCGGTGCAGAAAACGGCTGATTAAAAATTTCTAACGAAAGGGCAGATATCGCGTCCCATGGAGTAGGTTAGTAATTCCTCGACTTGCTGCCATATTTGTAGGTACAGTCGAGTGCTGACAATACCAACAACACCTGACGACTTTTTGCACAGTGAGTCTAGTATTGCTGTCACATTAAACCTTTTGACGGATGCTTCAGGTTAATTTTTCACGGGATTGCTCTTAAAGGACCGCTAAATATAGAGGCACAAATAAGCATACACTATATGAAAAGTTAATAAAGGCACAAAAGCAAGGATACTTTAGTACCTAGTCTGTCTGGTTTCATTGGAATATATTTTTCTCTGCGTTCGCGTCAGGAAATGGCGCTAAATTAAAAAAAATAACGTATTTGTACATGCGACACCTGTTTGTAAACCAGAAGAGAAAGTTAAGCGCAACAAACCGTAAGGTATATTGCTCGAAGTTCTGAACATAAGCAAATGTTGACCCAAGTGAAAGAATTGTTCCTGTCCCGTTGACGTATATTCGAGCGCCAGGGAACCTTTCTGCGCAAGGGGAAACTAATCGTTTAAAAAAAAAAATACGTTGTCTTTACTATTTCTAACTTCTCTATAGTACCCACTCCTTGTTTTTCACTTTCTTGAAAACTGAGTATTACGGACTTTGCTTGCCACTTCGATTTCCGAAGAAACGTTTCATTGTTGTGGCGTATGATGAAGACAATAATTAGGCATGCTAAACAAGGCCTTCCATGGGACGCTGTGGTTACATTCACTTTCGTAAGTTTCGCATGTATTTAGAACAAGCCACGCTTGATTTTAAATTGAAGATATGGTTGGCTTAAATATAGATTTAGGCAGACTGGCAATAGTGCACAAAGCTGTCTAGAGTGAAGATAAAAAGATGTGGCCTCAGTAGCCCACACTATGTGACTCCGCCTGAAGTGTGAATCACGGATTTTGGCCCATCTTATGCCTGAACAAAGGGCAAGCTCTACAGTAACTAAGTACCCAGCTCAACATCCGCCTATAATCTCAAGGGTTCTCAAGGCACAAAAAATGTACTATTGACGTCTACATATCCAGAAACAACGCCGCGGTAAACCATTTTAAATTTTAGGGGCTGAATTTATGCTCAATTTGTGTTAACAGGTCAACCATATTACTGATAGATGAGCGTAAGTGTGATTGCTGAAAAAAATTTGCCGACGAGACCGGCGGGTGCTGCTGAAAGGTATGATATGATTAGGTTTAGTCGCGCGTTTAAAGGCTTTAAGATTGGAATCAGACTACTGGTCTTCGATACATGACCATGGTGGACATAGTTGTCCAAGGTTAAGTACAAGCCATTGGACCACGGCAAAGTTGTCTGGCAACTACAAGCAATTTTCTAGGGCAGTTTTATCACACTAGAAAATAGTCACAGCGTCATCTGGTAGTAAATGTAGTGGTTTGTGACTTTTTATAATTCATTCTACATTATTAAACCTTCTAATATTGCGGTCGTTCTTGCCACATTTTCTAAAAGCTACAGCAGCTTTCGAAGGCGGAAAAATACACGTCCACTTGTTTTCTTTTGCCTAAACTGACATCACTAATTAGGCAGTAGCATCTCATCATTTATTTATTGCAAGTGCTATCGATTAGAGGTCTTCGCGATAAAATAGATAAAAAGAAACCGTCGGATTAATGCAGGGCCAAACCAAATTAGGAGAATGCTTATGCTTCGCTTTGAGGGTAGAAGTCAGCACTTTTAACATGGGACTTCTCATTTCGTGAATACTTGACATTGAAAGACTGGCACAGTTCGGCTATATGTTAAACTTCTTAAGTTGGCATGCATTTTTGGGACAGGAAGGCGCATTACTTGTCTCACTTCTCGATGTACACCTAAACTTTACATAAACTGAACACAATTGTAGGTACATATTTCGCTGGTTCTAATCTCTATGGCAGCCTAGCTTTAAACTTGTCTATCAGATATATAATAAATGAGAAGCGCAGCGGCACAGCACGCACTTTAATGCTGCACAAAGAACGGTTGGGACACGGTTTGGATGTGAAATAACATGCGTATTTTTTGGGGACACGTTTTTCTGAATTTTTAGGTACGACTAATACCTTTTGGCCAAATGAGCTTTATACGCTATCACGTAAAATCCCCAGCCATTCTTTGAGCGCAGCACTATTGCGGGTTTGATTTAACGGTGCCAATCTTCTAACACGCACTAAATAACCTTAAAGCAAAATAAAGCACAACACTAACATGCCTTTCACCATCGCTCCTCTTTTGCGCCGTTTCGCTTGTCATTACTGACTCGTGAAGGAAGCATCGAAGGAGCGGGCCTCTTTCAGGCGTAGTTTATTTTTAGGCTGAGAGCCCCATCCTAGAGGGCGCTTCAATTTCGCGGTTGTCGCCGGCATGGTCGCCGGTGGGTAGACGCTTCTTGGGGGTCGGGCAACAGCCCACTCGCGTGTAGCGCAGTGTCATCCACTTGAACGACGACAAGAGCTGGACGTATGCAGGCTGCCTGTCAGCGAACCTTGTTGATTCGGGGTGGCAGGCGTATTTTTGTCTAGTGCCCTCCGCAGCGTGTTTCGAAAACAGTGAAAACAGTGTCTGAAGCGACACGAAGGCAACCGAAGATCCCCGTTATGGTGCTTCACAAGGCACTAAACATCGAATGGCCGATATCTATTCGCATCTTTTATTGCGAATGCAATACTACGCCAGGTCTAACCGCTCGTCGCTGTGTGCCGTGTCCGTGTCCGTGTACGTGTATATGTCTGTGTCGGTGGTCCCTTGGCAGGGGCTGCCAACTTGGGTTTCTCGTTTTACAAGGGACAGTTATGTCAGAATCTGCTTGCCAGGACCGTGGCATTCACCTTACCCCTATAGGCCACTAATGCACGTTCATACGGCTTGGTTAAAGTGGGCTGAAGAAGAAGAAGAAGAAGAAGAAGAAGAAGAAGAAGAAGAAGAAGAAGAAGAAGAAGAAGAAGAAGAAGAAGAAGAAGAAGAAGAAGAAGAAGAAGAAGAAGAAGAAGAAGAAGAAGAACGCTCGGTCAACCGCAGCTAATGCTTTCGCTCCATATTCAGTTCAGCAGCGTTGAACCCTTCTCATTTTTTTCAGCACTGTTAACCACTGAAAACGCGAAACACTGTATTTTTCTCTCTGTCTGTAGTCCTCTTAGTGAACTAACAGCAACAATACATGAAACGAAAAAATTAGTTGTAGTTTAGCGCTGGTTAACCGTAGTTGAGTTGCCATAGCAACGGCAGAAGCTTCTTTTCGCTTGCTACATTATTCCCCTACGTGCCTGCATGTCGTAGGGGTAACAAGAATGCAAACGGTTCTGGCAGGCTGATTCTGATATCGCCCTCCCGTATGAAAGAAGCGACCCGAGTTGGCAGCTCCTGCCTGCGGCATAGGGGTAACATGAATTCAAACGCCATGAAGGACCACGGACACGCACAAGGACATGTACATGGACACGCACACGCACACGCACACGAACACGGACACGTACACGGACACGCACACAGACACGCGCACGGACACGCACACGGACACGCACACGGACACGTACACTGACACGAACACAGACACGCACACGGACACGTACACTGACACGAACACAGACACGCACACGGACACGTACACTGACACGCACACGGACACGCACACGGACACGGACACGGCACACAGCGACGAGCGGTTAGACCTGGCGTATAGTATTGCTTTCGCAATAAAAGAATGTTTGCCAAGAGAACATAAAAGGTGCCATGCGCCAAGAGAGCGAGGTCTCACGAAACGGTTTCGACGTCAACATATAGAAGTCTGAGAAGTAGTTATTTTTCTTTTTATTTTCGTTCATTGGAGTCGCTTTGTCTCACTCGCAGCTCGAGGTTAAAAGCAGTGGTACGTATCTATTTGATTTCTTTTTTTTTTTTACGCAGCAGAAATATGGGCATCATGGATAGCAAACAAGCATCTGGCAGATGTTAGCCTTTCAGAACACGGAGCTCCTCACTAGGATCATATTCAGTACCGTGGACGTGTTACGATGTCTCTCTGCGGAATGTTAACTCCGTCGAAACTTTCCGTACCCTGCACCATGTTCTCAAAGGTTTGTTGCTCTAACTTAATTGCCATGGTAAGGAATGCGTAAGTAAGGTTGATTCCTACTTGGTGCTACTAAAGCCGTTTAGGAATCAAACTGGCATATACTGAGGCAAATAAAGACATACTATACTGAGCAGCAATTTTATTATTGCGGGCTAAATAAATTGCACAAAATAAGTATGGTTAATGCCGAAAGTCTCAAAGTTTATATCGCTGCGAATGAGCGACCGTATATTTGTGTGAACGAAAAATGAGGAAGACATTGAGCTCGATAGATATTTGCGGGCTTCCTTGGATGGATAACAAATTATAATCTACCCCCCCCCCCCCCCCCAAGAAAAAAAATGGTTGTTTGTTCTGATCGTTTCAGTCCTAAGTGAAAGTATGCTTGTCTCTAAGTGGCGCAAGCTATGCCATTTCGTTATTTTGTTAAAGCCCTTTTTATTAAATATTAAAGGGCAGGCATTCGCTGAGAATGTGGTCATAGATCCTTCAATTGCATTGAGAGAAGAGAAAAAAGCGGGAACTGTACATATCAGCTCCCGCAACTGCAAGAGAGAATTTATCTACATCATATTTTGATGCTCCCAGTAAAGCCGCAGTAAAGTCTGTTTGCTGAAAGTGCCTACCTGAAAAGTACATCCACATTTCAGCGCGTGCCGTAGGGACCAAAAGTTTTCATCATTCCAGTGCGGCTTTTATGACGGTGCCCGCATGGCGCGAGCGCAAAGTAGGACGACTTGCAGCACGCTGACTTGGCGGCTGAATTGCAGCGGTAAGCAGAGCGGAAAATAAAAAAAATTCCGAGTTCAGCCACGCTTACTTCGGATCATAGCGCCCCTTTATTTCTTCTTCCTTTGTACATTTCTTTTGTCGTTTCGACGACGAAGAAAGGGAAGCAGCTGTGTTTTCTCTGCGCAGAGTTTCACCCTGGTGAGGCAGGGAAGGCAAAAACACTTGTAGTCACGGCGGAGAGGATACATTATGCATGGTTCACGCATCGACACAGTTGAGCGAGCATTTAGCTCTGCAGGGTATGCAGCTTGGTACGGTACTGCCGCATGTGTTTGGTACAGGGAGGCGAGTGCTTTTCTTTTCTCTTCTGGATTTTCATTTTGCAGATACCCTCTTGAACACGACAGATAAGCCCGGCTTCTTGTCGAGCGAGGATTCCTGAACAGACTTCTGAGTAGGATTGTTTGAGTGCCATTTAAACTTTTGGTTGCCACTTAAATTTTTACTTCCTTGAGTGCAGTGGTTCAAAAGACGTATAATAAATAGAAGAAGAAGCATCGTCCGGAAGAAAGTCTTATAAACCTCCTTTCCTGTCGGGAGAAACAACTCTAATAAACACATAACGCTTTTGGCACTACTACCACGTAGTACTGACGATCAGTCCAGTTATCAGGAAGGCATAGAAAGGCATAAAAAGTCCTTCAATGGGTTGGCTTGCACCCACAAGGAACTGCGAAAAACAAAAACAGAGAAAAACGAGAAAAATCGCCCCTTGCACAAGCGCGCTTTCAACAGGACCATCGGGCCCAGGTGAACAGCCGTCAAGTTGAGCACAGCTATCACCAGCCACCGCTGGTGATAGAGAGCACGGTCTCGTTTCTTGCGATTGAAGCTACGTGGCGCTGGCCTCAGTCTTGGCCACGCTGCCGACCATTCTTCTTCGAGGTTTAAATCATTCTAGATCATTCTGGGCGTAGTTTACGTTAGAACATAATAAAGCTGTGCTCTAGACGCTTTGAGCTTCAAGAAACTACAAGAACAATTCTTCGCGTGCTATAATGATGTCTTGCGCCAGAATGATACTTTGACGAATTTCGTGCCTTCTTAGTTAGTCACACAGTTACTGCGTACGAAATGTGTCCTCGTTTCGGAAGTCCTAAATTATTTTACCATGGACGTTCAACCATCGAACGCTTTTGTAGCGAAAGCTACACTACGCTACCCTTCGCGCATTTCGCGGGGCCTAAAAAAAGCGGCAGTGCGCATGCGCAAAATTTGATTTTCGCCACAGGTCCGCTGCATGTCCCGCCGCAGTCTGCGCTCGCTACAGAAAAGTAGGGTAGCGGAATCCCAGCAGACGTGCGCGGAGAGGAGGAAAAAGGTAGATTCCGCACAGCGCATGTACGCGCTGCCGCGGAGGTCTGACCGAGTGGAGCAGGAAAGCGTCCGCCGACATCGCATGCTCACGGCATAAAATGGAATTCTGTATAGAACGCCGGTGAACTTTGACGCGTTCAACGGAAGGCTGGTTGTGTTTGATGCAACCATCGCTCACCCGAAGCCAAAGCTTTGGCCCCACATTCGGTTTAGCAGCGTTGAAACCCTCTAATTTTTTTCAACCCTCTAATTTGCAGCCAGCACAGAACCGAGTTAATTGGAGAAATATAGGAGAGGCCTTCGCCCTGCAGTGGGTATAGTCAGGCTGGTGGTGGTGATGATGATGATGATGATGATGATGATGAATTTTTTCGTCCAACTAGCTTCCAAAACAAAAATGTGAACAACCACTCGCCCCCCCCCCCCCTTTTTTTTTCAGTAAATAAAGGTGATCATCGCCATCAAATCAGGCGGTGCTTTTATTGAGCTAAGTAGTATTTTGGCCAGTCCGTTACCGTGACACTGTAGAATATATTAAAGACTGTAATCTGAGAAGAAAAAGAGAAGGCTACAGGCCTCAAAATCGCTCTAATCCATGAATGCGAGAGATTTCGAAGCTTGACGGCTTTGTGTCTGCGTCGCTTCCTAATAACAGGGCTGCCTCACTGGCACATATCATTTATAACAGCGCCTAATCAAAGTTGTGGCAGTCTTGCGTTAATCTTTCAACAGATGCTTCTATAAAAGGGTGTGGACGGCTTCGATGCTATCTGCCTTCTTAATTCCGCGAACGTCAAGTTGCGGCTGATTACTCCATGTTCTCAAAAGATGGTTGGGTAGATCGATACTTGGAGCCATTGTAAGTAAAGTATTTGAAACGGTTCCTTAATTGCTCAAGCCTAGAACATAACCCAGTGTTCCGGGCTGGAGAAAATCAACAGTTTTTGAACAGGACACGTGATAAAGAATATTGAAGGCATGTTAACGACAATGCATGGAATAGTTTTCTATTCATGCTCCGCCTCTACATGGCAATAAACGGTACACGCGTGGTTGTTCGGACTTTGCTGGCCTCTGCGCGACAGCACTCTTATCACCGTAGCCGATCACATATCGTGTTTAACTGCCATTACGTCGCGTGGTGTGCAATACATATAGTCTTCGTCCACTTCCTTCTGTGTGCAATAAATACAAAGACGCAGCTATGTAGCTATAGCGTTGCATCTTAAGTTGCATCTTAAGGCACGTTAGGCAGCCCCATTATTTTGCTGTGCGCTATGACTAAGATTTATAATCAGTGATTTCGCCTATCCTTTCCTGCCCCCTCACCTTAAAGCCTTAGTTTAGAGTCGAAAGCGAAATGAAACACGAAGTGGCTGCACACATATTTTATATATACCCAGCTTAGGTAAATTGCCTGCAATGTATTGTGAAATATTTCGAGTGGGCTCTGCTAACTTCCTTCAAGAAAAAAGAACAACAACCTTGTCAAAACTCAGGTGGCAAGCACAGTCAGAAGCGAAATGTTCATCACTTCCCTGCTCCGATTTTTTTGTCAAGAAAAGTTACGGAAATTTTATCACTGCTGCTAGTGCTAGAAAACTGGCTTTTTAAAGCATGTTTTGTTCATCAGCGGTGCGAACCGGACGCAGACTAATGAGCCCTGTGAGTAGAGAAAAGACCAGAATGTACTGGTGAACAGTTTCTCAGAGACCAGTTTACTATCCCCAGGCAGTGACGTTATTGGTTCCAGAGAAAAGAAATACATGACACAGAGTCATGATTGTCGTTATCATGGACTAGCTTGATGGTCACAGCTACAATGAAAGAAGACGAACACCGCGCTGAGTTGCCTGCAGTGATGCGGACGGTCGGCTTTGAATGTTAGAGCAGACTTCCTTCGCTACTTACAAAAGCTAAACGAACATTGAGGCCGCACTTTAGTTCCGCTAAGTTCATGGCGAGATAGCGTCAATGGCTCTCGTTTGCTGCTTGCTTTGCGGATCCTCGCTCGCTCACAGGAACTCTGCTGCTCCCTTAAACATTGATTGCTTTATTTTAGTGCGGGTTCTCTAATACATCATTCCGTCATACGCTACCACATTATGGCAAACACCATTCGATGTAGATGTAAAGTTACGCTTTAAATAAGCCGTACGAACGTGTCAGGCGTGATCTCTCATCTGCCCTCTGAAAGGAGCTACCAGAGTTGGTAGAGACTGGAAGCTCGGCTATGTCGTGTGGTCATGTGACGTCACACAACCAGGCCACCAATCAATGCCCGGCATTGTCACCTGCCAGCTACCAACTGCCTGAAAATGCCCGTTATTTTTCGCTCACACAGCCGCCTCTTTCGCTCAAACCGATACCTCCTTTGACATACTAAGCCAATTATCTCACGGTATACTTCTAATTTTGGACAAGTAGGTAACGCGTCTAAATTGGGAAACTGGCATCATTTTATTTGATGTGCAACTGTTGGCTGTCAGTTTTTATGACACACCCCAAGAACCTCGTGGGACAGTTTGCAATTCCTGTTGCGAGTCAGCTGGACAGCTCTCACGTCCAGTAGACAACACGTACGGAACGTGGATTGGGAGGCTGCTCCGTGGCCGTATCAAAGGTCGATGCTGGTTCACTTTTGTCAGCATCACTGATGCGTTAAACATTCATCAGCATTTCGCTGGGATAAAGGAGCGGCAATCAGTTTTATCTTACGCCAACTAATAACTAATAATAATTACAGCATTGTTTACGACGTGGTACATATGTGGTGTACGTTATCAAACAATTTTTCCTAACTCCAGTAGTTCTGAAGAACTCAATAAACTTAAGTTCTCCTGTGAAAGTAGAAATAGTTTGGTTTGGTTTGGGGGGCTTAACGTTCCAAAGCGCCTCAGGCTATGAGAAACGCCTGAGTGGTGGACTCCGGAAATCTTGACCGCTTAGGGTTCTTTAAAGTGCACTGACATCGCATAGCACATGGCGCCTAGCTTTTCGCCTCCATCGAAAAGCGGCCGCTAAGGCCGTGTCTTTACAAGTACCTTACAAGTAGAAATAGTCCTTACAAGCACCAGAGGCATCTCACCCATCTTCGTTGACCACGCATTTCCAGTCGCCTTACTCTTTTTAGTGGTGTTTAGTACCACCAGTACATCTGCGTCATGCGGGATTCTCGTTTTTACCTTGGCTTTTCTCGCAAGCAACCAACGGGCCGAGAGACACAGGGCCAACGTTCACACACGAGTGTGGGCGACGACTGCGTGCCGCCAGCGTGGTTTTTAAATATAGCCGGCGCAGCAACGTGGGAGCTCAAAAAGGCAGCTGCACACCACACCACGCTAACACTTCCTGTAAACAAAACTCTGTGGGCGTCAGCCAAGTTGAGAAGAACATAGACAGGGAGAGATAGCGAGTGGCATTAGCTAGGGTCATTGTCACTTTTACTCATCCGTCCTGCCCGTGCCACAAAATGAGGTGCTCCCGACTACCTCATTCCGAAATTCGAGTGGCAGCCTAGTGCAGTGTTTTAGCGCAAGCATAAATTTCCAGCCAAGGCCTGGTTAAGAACCTCTGCTTCCTCTCCAGACGTCTTGCAGTTGCCTGTAAGTTAAGCTGTCCTGAGAAGCTTATTCGTAAATTCGAATACAAAGAAAAGAGTCGTACCGTAGTGCGTAGTACACAAAAGGCAACTCCGTTAGTGCAGAATCACGTAAACGCTTTAAACCCTCCGTGGTAGCACAGTGGTTAGGGCACTCTACTACTGTGCCAAGGATGCGGGATCGATTTCCGGTTGCGACGACTTATTCTCGATGAAGGCAAAAAGCTAGCCAGCCGTGTGCTGTGCGATGTCAGTGAACGCTAAAGAACACCACGTGGTCGAAATTTTCGGAGCCCTCTATAGTAGGGCCTCGGGACGCTTAACCGATAGACCCAACTTAAACGCTATAATTTGCACAAGGCAACAAAATCTTAATTACCACCAAAAGTGCTTGTAATTTTAGAAAGGTGGGGAAAAGGGTGAGAAGGGTGAAAAACGAAAAGAGTATGCACTTGCAATTTCTATGCCATGAGGTTTGGCAGAAAGTTTACCGCAAATCAAATGTTGTTACCTGAATAAATATTGCCAACATATATTTAATGCCCAGCCAGCATCTGCTCTAACCTCTTAAAAATCAGGCGGATAAATGTTTGATGCGCTATCAATTAATGCTAATATTCTTTTAAACGTATTAAAGCGCCCGTATTTTGGCAATGTCTAAATGTCAACTGCAAAACTCATCCGCCAAACCCCAAGCGTAACAGCACTACCGAAAAAGCTGCCACATTAGGTAGTTGGTTATGGAAGCTGCGTGTAGTTGAGCTTCTGAGTATGGTAGCAGTAATACAGACACAATATTTCCACTTGCCAAGCTGACTTACTGCCGAACCCGTCTTCCTAAAAGTTTGGCAAAGAAACGCTCTCTACAGATATTATACTTGAAGCATAGTGCTGGAAAAAAATACGCAACACACTATACTGTGATCTTAATCGAACAATTTATCGAAAAACAAATAGCTGAAATAAACCGAAGATATCCGTCGGGACACTGCAAACGCATCAATTCACTATTGCTGCAGTTTGCGTTCGCCTCACCCCACAACTTCCGCACTGCTAGGGTAGCGCTCTTTACAAGAATGGTAGGAAGTAGGCATTTGTACAACATGCGGGCAAATTGGACCCGTTTAAATTGAATTTTGGAAGACGTCAGGGGTATGTAAACAGCAGAGAGTATTTATGAGCTCTCAGAGTCAGCCCATTCTAGCTAGATATTTATCTTCAATATATTACCCAGTCGAAACCTCTACAGAAAAGTTTCTGTTTTGACCGCAGAATCGATGTGCAGTATTTTACAGTGAAAGTGTTGTAACAAAACCTTCAGTAGCAGCATAAGGAATTTTTGTCGGTACAAGAAGGCCTGCAAACTACAGTACTACAGAGCACAGAAAGTGCCAAAAAATTCAAAACTACAGGAACGTCGGATGTTGCGGCAGAATTACAGAATATTTTGCGGTATTCTCGACACGTGTCTGTAGCATTTTTTATTTTTTTTTTCTGCCTTCTATTGTAAGCGGATTCCAGAGGGAAAGTCTGTGTGAAGGCATATATTAGTGTTCGGGTTAAATAACCTCTGTGAAATTTATGTAACCACTTGGAAAGTTCTTGGGCAGGAATAAAGATAGAGGTGATTGCAAGTAGTGAGCGTTATAGTGCTCTAGGAACAACTTAACATTTATATTTGAGAAGTAATATCTGATGTCGATCAAATAGTATACCGACTTTATCAAGGAGGTCGTTAGAGAGTGACACAATAAAATTTGTGTGGTTAGTTGGTTCATTTGCGACGTTGCGACGCATAGTAAGCGTAGTGCGAGTGTGACACTGATAATGAGGAGACAGAAAGCAGCACAAAGACGCAATGTGCTGAATTTGAGTGCTGTATTTTGTCTCTTCACAGTCTGGGATTTATTCTCGCGGGTATTACTCCGTCTATACAATGAATCGATACAACGAAGACAACGTGCACTGCCTCACGGTCCGCCAACGTTTGTTCATTTATCCTTCTTACTCATCGATGCCGCTTACGACTACGCAAATATACTTCCTCTAGTTTTTTTTTTTTTTTTCTTTTTTTTTTTTTTTACACGGCTTAAGCTGCGTGCATTTTCACGGGCTCACAAAGATGCTGTACACTAAAACGACGTTTTGTTCGTTCTCACCGCCATTTTTCAGCTGAAACACCAAACATTTTACATCGCCGTAAACGTCTGTAACGACATCACACGCTGCAATCAGTCGTCGGGACAGCGGTAGGGTTATTGCTAGGCCAGAAGGCCAACAACCATGTACTCAGCAGTCGCAATCTCAGTCGCTATTTTTTTTATTGTCGCTGATTTTGCATGCCAGTCGAAGAATGCAGAAAATACGACTAGATGTTTGCCTCGTACCAAGAACGATTGCACATCTGATATAAGTAGCGCGCAAATGCAGCAATAAGAAAGGAAGGAAAAAAAGAGTTCTCCTCTCTCTGTCTCTCCCTCTCTCTTTATATGAAAATATAATAACTAGCAAAAATGTCCACATTCATAGGACTGTTTGCTGCGGCCAACAACGACACACGTAATCTCTACATCCCTAGCAGGAAACGTTTCACTCAGTTTTTTGAGGATATGGATGCAGGTAGACTTAGAGATTTCCTGAAAGTTTAAGTGCGCCACCAGAAGAAAACTAGTAAGTGGCATGAACTGCTTTTCTTACTGACGTACTGGTCGTGCTTTTTTCGCTCACTAGTACCACAAAGCACATACTAATCTGGATGTGATCACTCACAGGATGGGTCTTTGCTCAGACCAGTGGCTATATTCCACAAAGAATGTTTTTACTTGCCTTCACTTGTTCTGAATTTTGTGGAACCTTATTTCATCTTTGTGAATTTAACTGCCGACAAGCCTCCCGGGGAAGTGTCACGATGAATAATCAGGTAGAGACATATGGCCCCCTCAATGTGCACTCAGAATTTTATCGTAATCAATTGTAATTCCCCTTAAACCTTTTTGTGCCTGGCACTTGTACACGAATCTGCGCTCCTTGCTATTCTGTGCTGTGATGTGCAAACACAAAAAAGTGACCACATCCTTGTTAGTTTTGGGGCCTTCATCTCGTGTCCTCAGCAGAGAAGAGCCTTAATCTCAGTTTAGAACTTCCGTGGAGAGGCATCCTAGGAAAATTTCAACTTGTCATTCAAGCCAGATAACATGATCATCAAGTCATTGCAGCGCGAAACTATGTGGTTTCTAAATGCCTAAAAGCAGCGTATTATTATCAGCTTAAAATTGAAGCGGCTTTTCTAATTTATTTTATCCACTGAGAGATTACAGAAGAACAGTCTACGAACAACACAAACACGAAGGAAGCCCTACATCTCCAAAGGTGCAATGCTACAAAACGCGTTGTTCATATTTGGATCTTCACAAGCGACAATCCGAATTTGGACAGTTGTTAGAATCCGCCATCTTCCGCCGCCTACTAGCCTCTTTTCCTAGCCCCCACCTTTATAAACTTCGTACTCGATCCGATGTTGCGAAAGACATTTGGAAAGTGGCTGCAGGTTGAACTCGATGAATCACCGTCACCTGTTTGGAAGATCTACGCCATCTATGATTAATGAGAGTGTCCACTTTTTTTCAAGCGATCCATGGATTAAACGGCACTCTATCCACATGAGGGGTCACCCGTGACCGGTTCTCTATGCAAGTTCGGACTCACGCTCCATTGACTTTTACAGGAAACTCGAACAGTTTCCCTCCGATATTTCAATGAGCATGTGTTTCTCGCGGAGTTTCAAATAATTACAATTGCAACAGCTTATTTTTCGTTACTGCGTTTGTAAACCCAAGTAGGTGCCAAACGCACACTAGATTGTGGTGGAGCAAGAGTACTACTTACTTCGTAAACCGCACAATGTTTTGCAAAAAAGTTACACCAAAAGTATATGTACACTATACTTGAATTGATAGTAGCTGGCTTCTCTGGAAATCAGAACAACTTTCCGAAAAGAGTGTTGCAGAGGAGCTTGTTTGAAAGCACCACTTCCCATTCCCTTACTCGGTCTTTGATGTCGCAACATTTCGCGTAGACATCGGCGCAGCGTCATTCACTTTTCTAGCATCACTGGTGCGAATGTGAACACTCATCGAATATCGTGAAGAGTAAAAACTTATTTCCTTATCACTCGAACATTAACATCGTAATCAATATGTGCATCTCATCTGAAACAGCGAGCCATTGAGGCTGATTGGCATCCCGCAAATGCTCTAACACGTAACAAGCATATGCATTCAGTGCATAGCGTTCAGCACTTTATACGGCAGGTCACACACGGGCGAGAGTCTTCTCATAAGGAAGGCCGTCACTGCCTTTTGCAATACGATGCCTAGACATATTACTGAAACCATACAATTCGCTTTGAAACGTCGTTTCTGGTAAGAAACTTTAGAGATAATAGACTTTATTATATCTTATATATGTTTTATTTGCGAGCAAAGGACATATCATAAAGTTTTATCTTTCTTTTTCAGGTACGAAGACCTTTCGTACCTAATAAACTCCTTTACGTCGGTAATCGAGGCTAGAGTACGAAACTCTTCAGAGTACACATCAACGCCTTCTCATGAAGGTCGACTCTCTCAAAACCTACTCACCTTGTTTCATTGGGTCGTCCGAACTGCGCTTTCAAGAGTGAAAAAAAAGTTAGGACGAAAGCCTTCGAAGGAAAGTCTGTGTAATCGACTAGCTTGTGACATGCACTTTTTCATTTGTTCACGCGCGCATTGGCACTCATCGCAGAATATTGTTGCAACATTGCACTGCTTTTGAGTTAAGGATCCAAGAAACTAAACAACTAGTGCTAACGGGAAACCATCAACATTCACAGAGCGCACACATGACAAAGAAAAACTGAAGGGCAGTGAGCCACATTGTTTCGGCTCTGCACAATCTGGTGTGTACTGTCACTTTGGCCAACGTGATGTTCAATACTAAACCACACAGCTGCCGCAACACACTTCAGGCAGAGGTAACGGCAATGCAACGAGCAGTCTTCTCTTTGTCCGCACTCGTGTTTGTGTATGATGCGAGCAACAATACTGAAGAGTAAGCAAGTTCAACGAGCCACAACGAAGAAGGAATGCACCGTCGTTGCTTTGCTACACAAACACCTGCTTGTCTTTCCTTTCACAGCATGGTCTGCTGATGGTTCGGCGACACAGACGGACTTCTGCCATCAGATGAACGCCTTGGCAGAAACTGTAAAGGAAATTTCTGCTCTGTAAGTGAGTCTTTTGAGAACGTTGATGAGCAAGTAAGCAAATTACCTCTAAAAGCTTGAATGTAACCTAAGGAGCCGCCTTCATTTGATGTAGTCAAGAAATGAGTGTAAGCCTACATAATGCTCTCAGAAATTTATAGCACACACTTATCACTTGCAGCTACCAGTCACTTGTTGAGGACGCTAATCTGCACTGTGTGTAACATTATACAATGCACAAGTAAGTTGCACGCAGTGCACTTATGAAGGGGACTGCATCGCTAACAATTTACTAGTCTACCAAAGGAAGGAGATTTTGTCCAAGCTGTTTGTAGCTAAAGAAGTATGTCAAGAAATATGTATGGTCTCGAGATACTTCAAAAGGTCGTTCTCCTAGATAGGGGGAATACTGTAGATAGCAAAATAGACAGTTTAAGTAAAGAACCATGTAAGAAAGTGTCTTCAAGTTCATATAATGAGAGCAGATATAAATTCACATCAATAGTTACCCTTTCAAAATCATGGTAGCTGTATCAAATAGTCCAAAATGAACATTTTAGACTTGTAGTGCTGGGAATACATGCAAAACAGAAATATGGTTCTAACATCGTGCTATCTCAAGCCCATAAGCAGCATGCAGGATGTACCTTTTTCGTTATGTGCATCTTAAGCCAAGATCCTGTGTACTTTTGTCGCAATGCGAAATGAATGCCAGTGTGAAATTTCATGCTTTATTGTGCTCCTAAAACACAACAAAAGGTACACAGCTACTATCAAGAGAAACAATAGCCAAGCACAGTGCAAACCAACCTTTCAGAATCTTTTCTGACAGATGAACCTGCACATTTAGCAAACAGCACACGCTTGTTCACAGCTTACTTATACAAATATAGAGAATAAGGAGAAAAGACAAACGTCAGTAGTTTTTCACAGACATGTCATCACCACGAAAAAGCAATGATGAAGCTATGACACAGAAACTGTAGTTAAGTAGACAATGGTATCGTATGCTTGCTTGTTAAACTGCCAACTTTGCAGCAGTTATTCACAGGAAATCAAGAGTTCATAAGTAAGCAAATTAAGAGCGTACATATCACAAAATATTGTACAAATGGTGATAAAAATATACACGGAGCAGATAATCACGAAAGAAAGACAGTTGGAACACAAGTCAGGTATATACACTTTTGACCAGGCACAAAATGACATATCTATCGTCAGATCACGGAAACACTGCTAGCGTACGCAATTGTAAGACCACTTAAAGAGACTGCGACGCAAGAGACGAACATATTTCTGTATTTTTATCTTGCAGTGTATATGGCGTGTATGATTTTAAAGAAATGTGCCTCACTTGATGAGTAGGGGGCTTCAACTTGGGGTGGGAAAAAGTGGGATGTAAACAGTGATAACAGGGCTGCAAGAGGAAGGGTGGCTATCAATATAATGTTGTAAGTTAACGTGCAAGTGCTCCAGCCACCCAGTGCATCATACAACTAATTGGTAAAATGCATGCTCATGAAAATAAACCACCTCCACAGAGGTTACTACATATGGGTAAAGACGCTATGTTTTAATGTGCGTAAATATGAGCGAGCAAGTTAGGCTAACACAATCTACAGGGATTAGAAGGCAGCACTAACAAACAATATAAAAATAAATAATAGATGATGCAAGTTTGTGGTCAAGCAGGTGCTCGAAAGCAAACCAAGAACAGCATGATAGATTGAAGGTGAAAAAACGATGAAAGGCTGCATGATTCCACATTTCGTGCTACAACAGTACACTGTGGCGCCGCCTAACTACAGGCCACTGATTTAGCAAAACACGTAAACGTAGAACAATGCACGCATAAACCACATCGAAAGATTTTGGAATATTTGCCTAAATGAAGTTATTACTTGTGTCGAGTGCGATGTTTTCACACAATATGGGCATCAAGCTTTTCGTTGGCCTAATATAACTGCGAGCAGGTACAGATATGTGCGAAACAACTCACAGAATATACTCGCAAAATGGATAAAACACCATCCAAACACTTCGCTTAGCCTGCATTAATAAAAATACGCACTGCAGAAAATACTGCGCCTATTAATTCTCTTATCAATATTTGGTTGCGCTACTGAAAAGCTCGATGCGCACAGCGGTATACCCTGTGTGCCGAATTTTCGGCGCTTCACTTTGCACACATCTCTGAGAAGGCAAGAAGAATAGACCAAAGAGGCAACAGAAACTAATACGTACAAATTTACAGATCTCTTCGTATAGCTATTGTTGACAGAAAAAATCCAAAATACAAATGTCGCACAACTTTGGCCATGCGACAAGGTACAACAATGTGAGTACCAGCGCCGTCATCCACGGAACGTTACAGTGGTCTAAAAACTAACATGCTCTCTGCCTCGATACTGAGTCGGGTATTTTCAGCGGTGGCTTCACCGACACAGAAGTCATAACAACGGAGCCTCTTAGATCACAGTCACACACTTATACTTCTGAGGAGGCTTCCTAAAGCGACTTACACTGATACTGGTATTCGCGTAAGACATCCGCCGGCTGTCATTTCTGAAGCACGGAGTCTGCGACAGCGTTTTGCGAAGGACGCCTAGGACCTGGTGAAAAAAGAAAGAAAGCATGCAGGCACGTGAGCGGACGCATACACACCAAGATGCAACTGAACTCAACAGTGATACACTCTTCTACATTCCATTCAGTACAGCGCGCCTGATAAGATTGTGCGCTATAGGTAATTAGAAGTTATAAACCAGGTGTTCTGATAACGAGCACTAGGGAGCAATAAATCTCAGAAATTGCTACTTGAAAGCATTGTGCCCTAATTACCTATGCGAGTGCTCCTGAGGTGAAGAATACTTGGTGTGCCCCTGCGGACAAAAGTAAATGGAGCACGCCATATTGTTCTAAATGTTTTCACGCGTTGCCTAAATGAAACTGTCAGTCGCAGTATGTGCCAACCGGCAGTAGACGCCAGTGCCCTTTTACTTGGACAAATATTGTTTTGTTATCTCCAGTGCAGAAGGTGTGATTTTAATTTGAACGGAAAAGCGTGCTCCGTTTACTTACGTCCGCACCTGTACGTCATGGTCCGCACTGCAGCACCGCATCGCACTGAAGCCAGTAGGCTAAATGAGATGCGCAATAATTACACCGCAGTGCAGGATCAATAGGCAACCCTCTATTTATAGTTCTCATTTTTTTAACATTTACATGTTCAGTAGAATACTTAATGCCCTTATCTGCCGAAGCCGTTTTATGTCACAAAACTGATGTTTTGAAAACTTAGACCGACAAAAGTTTGGCTCATTGGTTTATGATTCTGTTCTAGATGTTCGAGGAATTTGAACATCTTTGCCAATATACGAATTAGGGAACACAAACCATGAACGAGGGCAACGTGCCAGTCTGACTCACCTCTCCGTTGAAGAAGCAAAAGAGAAGTGAAACACAGAGACCCTGGAAGAAAATTGCAAGATTTCAAGATGCGCTACGCGAAATCCTATTTTTTCTACCAAATCATGAGTACTTGTCGTAGCTCTACGTCTTGGGTTCCTCAATAAGCCAAATGCTTGATTGAATGTCAGTAGTATAACGTTTAACAACCAGTAAAATTATTCCCATATTTTAAGTCACAAAGACAATTCACCATAGAGAGCAGGAAGATGAGATTCTAGAAGAACAGCAAGTAAAATGAACACGGCTTGAGGAGAAATTTTGGTGTACTCAGTGATCCACTAGAAAGTGCTTCAGCCAGTATACTTATATTGGAAGACAAACGCTCCTGCTGAAATTTGACCAACCTATTGAAGCTTTCCCACAACCCTAGTTCGTTTTGCTTGTTGATCATTAATAGAGTATATTCTACACAATGCCAAGTCGAGAATTCAAGCTTCGACAACAAATTGATATTTTAACGAGCCTGCTAACATATTCACGTCAACATGACAAAACGTGGACAGTGCATCTTCCTTTTATTGCTGATGCTTCTTCTGTTTATCGTATTTTACGCTCCATAGTATGATGTACACTAAACATTCACACCTGTAGAGACGTGACCAGCGCCGAGATGATTTCGTAGGCAAGGAAGATAGAGCCCTTGTCCGGTCGGAACGGGGTCACCACGTAGTGCAAGCCTAGGAGCGGAAGCAGTATCACGGTGGCCCTTACAGCTTTCCTGAGCAGAGAGATGAGGAGAAAAGACAACGTGTTCTTCACATTTACGCTCTACCTAGGCTTCCGTTCAATTGTCTCTAGTATATATTGTATGCATTGTAAATTTCAAAGCGTTGAAATTATTATCTTCAAGGTTAGGAGGACAGAAATATCGGATAGGATAATTTTAGTATAACGTTACCCAAATACTATGGGTATGATAGAAGTAAACGAAATGTTCAGCACTTGAGCATAGCTGAAAACGCTAGAGCAATGACTGCGTTCCGGTCAGTGGGGCGATGCACTTTAATAAGTCTGACATACGCGTTTATTTCTGACCCGAACAGGAAAATTTGATCCTGAAGACACTGACATTTCCCACCTTTTCATACAGTAAAGTGAAAAACAATTCAGAGTTTTATCTGTGATTTACGACTATGGTTCACAAATAAAATATATTAATGTGCGTGTGTGCTTTGAAGTATAATTCCAAACGAATTTGTGAAAGTATCTAGATTTATTACGCACATGCATAACAGTGACTCCTCCTTTTCAATGAGCATAATGCCGATACCCGTGCAAATTCATGCAAACGACTCGTAAATGAAAATTTATTCCTAAACAGCGTGGCATTTACTGCATGTTACATATCAGACTTTCCACAAAGCCGAAGGTTGCTCTTGAATGTATTTATTTTCAAATAAAGCCAGACTTCGCGCACTCTCACCTGGTGCTCTCATTGTCAGGAGAATTGACGGCTCGAAGCTTGGTCACCAGGACCCTCACAATGTTGACGAGGAATGCGAAACTGAGCTGCGGAGCAAAAAAAGAAGACAGTAAGAATTTCCTAAATACAAATGCGCCTATCTTGATAAATAATAGAAAGCAATGATGCATGCTTAATAAAACTGCTTGTTCTCTGGCTTCCTTCCAGAAAAAACTAATGGGTATATTATATACGAAGAGTTTCGGCTTGTTGCTGGGACTGAGACCTGAATCGGAAAACGAAACATTTGTTTCAGACAGTGTGCAAGATTATCTGCAACAGTTATCTACCAAAGAAATAAACATGTTTTAAAATGGAAGTGGAAAAGCCTAATAGCTGCATTTCTAACTTATAATCCGACTTAGAGTAGTGTATGTTTATGGGGAACACGCCGAGAGGTGATCGCTCTCTTCTAAGCGCTGCTGCGCGCGAGACGGCCGCACATCACAGCAAAGTAGTGCATGTACAGATGGACCTCGAGGTGGTGCTTGGCATGGGCTGCCGCGCTGCTTCGAAAAGCAGTCAGTTCGGACGCACTGACGTTGTGAGGGAAACGCCACGTGCGCGAGTGTTTGCCCAAAACGTGCACGACCCTGTACATTAAATACAAACCGACCTAAAGTCCCTGCAGGAAATGTAGACCAAGTCTACTCTAGCCCGCAACCACAGACCAAAGTTTAACCGCATTACACAGGATCCTATTTTTTTTAAATTCTTTCTACAACCGTCGAGCCTAGTTTCCGGCCTTGTGCCTCACAGCGCAATGCCAGGAACTGTCGGGGTTCCACTACTTCGGTAAAATACACCGCATGGTGTAAGGATGGTATCAATATATTAGCTAACATGAGCGGATGTCACCTAAGGGTTGCAATTTTCGCAAATAGACTTTGAACTAGGAGACCACAAAAACTTACCAGTATTGAAAAGCAAACAGGTACGCTCAGTATGTAAGTGTACCAGACGTCGTGCTCGACCCAGCACCTAGAAATTACAAAGCAAGAAATCATATTACGGCGCAATAAATGTGTGCTCATGAATCATTGAGGCTGAAGGTGTTTTTACGAACGTTTTATGAACGGTGAAATTAATCTTGCCATCATAAAAGGATCAAGCACCGCATGCGTATAAACCTGTTTCGTATATTTGCTTGCAGTGAGTGTCTGATAAATACTGTAAGACGCCTTTTAAGTCTGACAGAATATTGAATTGCTACGTTGAGATCTTCCAGAACTTCTGCTCCTTTTCAGTCTTTACATTCTGGGACAGAACTAATGTAAGCTACTGTGAAAAACTTCTTATACTGCGGGACGGCTCCGCAGAATAGTGGCAGCTAGAAGGCGAGAATAATGTCATCCCGAACATTTTTATGCTTACAACAGAACGCAACATTTCAAAAAGATGATGAGTGCACACATATCACCGAACAGTCAAACCGAGACAGCGTTACATGAACCTGGAGAATTATTAGCCGAGGAACTATGTAAAATAAAAATCCCACTCACATTCGGGACGCCTCGGGATCTAACCCGCGCGTTACGGCGTATCCAATGGTTGGAAGCAGAGGAAAGCCTGTAAACAAGATGATTTGATAAAAAGCTAAACAGAGCTTGAAGCCTGAAATAATTTACCTTGAACGAAGAAGCCAGCACTTCATTATTAGAGGCGGAATCTTACTGAACTTGCAGGGATTTAAGAACGCAGTTCGTCGGATTCGACCGCGAGAGAAATTAATTCACTCTTATAATTAGGCACGCGTTTGTTTATAGACTCATCGATTGCAACTGGATCGCATTAGAAAAATTAATAACGAAGTTCAGGTTTACTGCGACAAATTCTCAACTTATAAGTTTCTAAAAGCGTCATCCAAAAGTATTTTTGCTATAAATAGGTTTTCTCCTGGCAGTGGTAATCCTAGTGTGCATTTTCAGGTCTAAAAAACTCTAAGCTCGAGAACTAGCCCGAGATACTGTACGCCATGACACTTACCCCATCCGATCAACAGGAACCACTTCAGGATCTTGTCCTCCGCAATGAACGCCATCACAAGTAACGTGTGAAGATAGAGACCCTCGCAAAACATCCACAAGTAGTTGCACAAGAGGAAGTACTGCGTCACGACGTGCAGAGCCTGGCACCAGCTCTGTTAAAAAAACAAAAACAGAAGAACGTTAAGACGTACTGTGCTTTTATGAAAATATTTGTGCTTTCTCAGTTAATAATGTATACAATTATCACATGAATTCTGCAACTCATGCTACTCACCGGGCTTTCTTCTATCACATGCGGCTGTGCGATGACATGAATGTACCAGAGGATCCAACACAGATTGTTGATGATGAATGATGTGAACAAATTCTTGTGAATGGTGATCCTTCTACAGCGAAGGGACCTACGAAATTAAGGACGAAAGATGGCGTCTTGGCACAGGTATAGCATCAAACACAAAAATAAGAATATTAGATTGGAAACTATTTCAAGTGCTGCCGACATTTCGGGATTTTATTCCTCATCATTGCGATTGCGTATAGTGCTGCAAGTATTTAGAAAAGTGCTCAACCCACGCGTAAACCCCAGAAATTTCATTTTGGCTATAAAAAATTACCCTCAAATGGCCACGTTCACAAGTGACCTTTTTTCACATTTTGGTTGAGCCCCCTGTGTTGGTTTGACGGAAAGAAACGGAACTGAACTGAAAAGAGCGTCGCTCAGCGTTTTATAGGGTCTGGCGCTCTTACTCGGGAGCGTTACAAACCGGGTAACTACGTGACCATCTGGAACCACAAACGGAATGAATTTTCTAAAACGTTACTGCTCCGGTATTCCAGCTCTCAAGATGTCCACCGCATCACTGACGTGGTGCACTCTATTGTCCGAGTGACATTGGTCAGCCTCACTGAAGTCGTGTGCATGGTTCGGATAAAGTCGTAGCACGTCAGGTTACATGACTAAATTTTGTCGATAGTGGCAGCCGTGTGGCGCACTGCAATACTTGTGCACATCCATTCCCTGACTTTTCCCATCTATCCGACGCATGCCGCATTGAGTCGAGGATGAAGAAAATAACGGGGGCAGGGAGCACTGCATACCATGGCACAGGCAGAAGTTGTTTGCCTCCCACTAATGCTCTCAGAGCACTCTTGAATGACGCAATGATCTTTGGATCTGGCTTTTCCTGCTTCAACCTACTTTATCATATTGCCCTTTTGTGTTATATATGTCCACGTGTACAGGTTGCACCAGGGGCAATGAAACTATTAAACTAGTTAGAAAAACGTGTCGTATACAGCGCATTACTTTTCAATGCCGGAAGTAAGTGCCTAATTATGTAAAAGATAAGAAGAAAGACAGATGGTGATACTCACCTAAAATAGCAAAATATAAAGAGTGACAAGAGCAGAGCGACCAATGATATCGAATATCCCGTGACGTACAAAGAGTTCACAAGGTTTCGGAACTGAAAAAAGAAGACCAATAAAAGCAGTGCATAAAGGTTTGCTACGCTTTTAAAGCTTTTGGACGTTCATCGAAAATAAGGACGTGCACAAAGCTAGAAAAGTGAAGGGAAATGTGTTGGATTGCGAACATTTCAGAATTTAATCTAATTGATTAACCTTCTAGGCGCCCAATAGTTTTTACACCATTTATAAGACGCAGAAGAGTTGTATTTTTACTACAAAAAATGTCTTTTAGTAAGTAACGGTGAATTGCAGGGCTTCTGCCCACATGCTCAAGGCTCTGCGATTTGCCACAAATTTATTGTTGGTCGCGTATTACGTCTACTACGAGCGAAAAAGACGAAATTGCTTTCGATTGCAGTCAGATACAAATGAGAAATATTGACTTCATTTCTTCTGACTGACGAAGTTTTTTTACCGAAATTGATACACTGTTCAGTGAATCGCGACCTCTTTCTTTGTATTGGCCATTATCCAATGTTTGTTTCACCGAGGATCAGTAATAGATCTAAAAAATACCAAATATTTCTGAGGCTTAAGGATTCAGTAAACAGTGCTGGTGTAATGACACAAATCACTGCAGAGAAAATAAGACATTCAGAAAAGCACAATTTCTGGGCAAACAGACAAAAATACCTGGCATGAACTGCTATTGAGCATTCTTTTCGTGCTCACAATTCCTTATGAGAACAAATTGTTTATTCTGTTCAATGCATTCGCTCTTTAATTTTGTGCATTCATTGCCTTCTTCTTGTAATGACCTAATTCCTTTTTTGCATACACATAAGTGCGTGCCTCTAAGACAATTCACGAGGTCAAGGACAGCAGCGTATTACTAATGTAAACCATTATTAAGCTTCAATCGACGAGCTTTGTGGCCCATAGTCAGTGAGCCCGTATCGCCGAGTGTATGCCCCGGGTTTGAATCCCACCGCATCACACCTTAACAATTTCTATTTCAGCTGATTATCTGCTTTTGATTACAAGAACCACACTGGGGGATTTAACAGCAACCAGAACACTTTTCACGTGTTCTCAAATTTCATTATTTGCTTCCATCGGGATTCCTTGCCCACGGTCATCGAGGTGGACACCGACAGTTACGAAGCTGGCTATTCTGCGGCACGCGCTCCTTGGCGCTATCGCGTCATCATGAAGTACTTCCATATCGTATTCGCTTTTACATTAAGTGCCTCACTAGTGACAAAGCCAGCTTATCTTAATAAGTAACGTAAGTAACGGGAAGTTCATGTACCCCTGTTCACAAGTGTCAGATAGGCATGCAAAATCTTCCCTTTTTTTCCTGCAAGAAAAAAGGTGGCAGAGACGAAGGACACGGATATAGCGAAAACCCCGACAGTAGCAAAATTCTTTAACGCGTTCCTCACTGCTACGTAAACAGAGTCGTAATGGCATGTGCTTTCGCATTTCCATCAGTAAAATGTACCGCCCGTAAATTAACACAATAAGCAAACATAATAAGAAAGATTAAGAAGGATACAGAAAGGAAAGCAATGTGGCTGTGATAGCCCGCTTGTGTCACATTTCACAGTTCCTTCAAAGAAATAATTCCAGCACTGAGTGTTTGAACTTATCGCTCCCGTTAAATTCTTGCACGCAGCTGCATTTTTACGGCATTTGGCCGATATATCTCTTATAAACAAAATGGTGAGGGTCTTTCGCTATTCGCTTTGTGAGTCCTCGCCCGTTTAGATTAATTTCTATTTGGTTATAAGGCTATACGCTCGTAAGGTATAGTCGCATGTGAGGCAGATCTGTGAGATCGTTCTCTGAAAAATGTCTTTGCTTTTGAATTCTTTTTTTTTTCTATATCTGCGGGCTCCACAATATTGGCTAGATCTTACTTGTTACATCTGTATAGAGCAGTAGCTGACAAGAAACTTTCTCACTTATTTTTGTTTGCTCTTTTTCGGGTGATTTTGCTTGCCGCGACGCATATGCACGGCGACCACAATGACGCTCTTTGCAGTACTGACGTGCCACAGCTCTGGGATACATAGAACCGTACATTCCGGCCCGATCAATTTCGAGATATATGATTTTTGCACGCCCCAAAATGAGGCGTGGTGCCTCCCGCCGACATCGGCGACAGTTCGCTCTTGCACGTTTTGCCGGGTCGTTCAGTGAAACGCACCGTGCCTGGGTTCTCATATCGAACGCTCTGCGTCTCTGTTTTGGTTTTGGCGCCATAGTCGCGAAGCGTTTCATTCCACGTTCGTGGCGCTTCAGTGAAAACGCCGATGGTATTTCTGCCGACAATCCAATAAAGAACGCAGCTTGAAGAAAAAAAAAAGCGAGACTTTTATTTATATTTTTCACAGATATCTTCAAAGAGGAATTCCTGAAAGTCTGGCCTTTATGAGGGACACTCGAACTTTATGTGGGGCTGAACAATTTACATTTAAACATGTCATGGAAAGACGTGTCTTTGTTGTACAACAGTTATACGCCATCGTTAAGCATTTGCCAGAGAACTAGAATGTTGAATGATGTATATACTGCCTTGAAAACTAATCATATAGATAGGCCATTGTTAAGCATTTGCCAGAGAACGAGAACGTTGAATGAGGTATATACTGCCTTGAAAACTAATCATATAGATAGGCCATTGTTAAGCATTTGCCAGTGAACGAGAGCGTTGAATGATGTATATACTGCTTTTAGAACTAATCATATAGGGTGGGAATAGCAAGCTCGTCAGTAATAATAACAACAAATCTGAAAGAACACTGATGCGTTCCATACAGAGGCTCCAATAAATTTTAATGATAATTTAATTTGACGAAGCAATTTAAATGCGCATTTGTTTTGCGACAAAGCCAAAATTTTAAAAATCATGTTTTATAGGGTACTTATTCATAGCGGCTGAGCGATATCAGTTGTAGGTTTTAGTTTATTTAGAACATGAATCTGAATGAAAAGCTCTTTGCATGTTTTTCTAGGCATATGCAATCATAAATTTAAACTTACTTTCGGAAGTAAAACTTAGCAATCTATTTAGACCGTTACTCAGTTATCCACTCAGTTTGTCACAGGATGTGCTGCACCGAAGGTATAAAACTTAAGAAATTTTGATAAAAATGTATTGAAAAACAAAGAAATGCTTGTAAAAGCTCAGCCTTCAGATTAGAAAGGGGTACATGGTTAAAATTCTCGGCAGGATTTTTGTTTTACCTTTTATGATGAAATAATGACACAGCTTCCTTCTTACGGGCAAAAATTATAGGGATGCTCTTAAGTCTTGTTTAAGAGTGGAAATCGCGAAAGTCACTTCACTGGACTGTTTTCAAGAACTGCGTTGTCACTGTAATCTCTACTATCATCATCACCATCACTATTGCTGCTGTCATTATTAGCACCTAAATGCAGCGTCATTGACATCGTTACTACCGTTCTCACGCTAGACAAGAAAATTGCGATCGGTTTCGCGTGAGGTCGGCGTGGCGCAGTGGCTAGCGCGCTCGGCTGGGTGTCGTTGGAGCAGTACTGCAATTCCCACTGCAGACATATTTATTTCTTTAGTGTCAGTTCGTGCGAACATTTTCTGCGAACATTTCCGCAGTCCATGAGCAAAGAAAGGCGTTCGCCTTAAAAAGAGTAAGATAATTTATCGGTATCTGGCTTGCCGAGCTCAAGAAACATTCTCGCATGATACTGCAATATCCTGTCGAAAGAACAGAGTGCAAGTGTTTTAGTACAAGTTAAACCATAGGCTATCGGCATTAAATGTTCTCATTAACGGGGCATACCTGCAGGTCGTGGGTGTCTACACAGGCAGTGTAGTTGGACCATATGTGTCCAGTGACAGGATGACGGAACCAGGTGCCATTAGCAGTGCATAATTTGTGTGCTTGCCCTTTAAAGAAGAAAGAAAAAAAGAAATCCTTCTTATACATCTGCCGTTAATTCGTCTGAGAAGAATCTTGGAAACGACTCATTTCGTTCCAAAGCAACACATCTTATGCAGCAGTTTTATCCTCAATTAGGTGCCTTTTGAATTTTAATCATTCAAGAAAGCTTTTGCTATGAAAAATTCAGTAAATTCTGAAATGCGTTATACAAGAGCAGGGGTAGTCAAACGTTACCAGGTCACATGCTCTGTTTCTTACCGAAGTGTTCTGGCCCTTGAGATTCTACTATAGCTATTAATTATCTCAGATGTTAACAAAACGCTTCTCCGACCCTCCACAAATAATTTCAGATTTGGGGTGTCGTAGCTTCCTGGCTATACTGCTCAGAAGGAGACCCTGCGCCCTTAAAACTTTTGACTACCCCTGTACGTTTTCTAGAATAAAAAAAAAAAGGCTTTTCTCGTCGCATCTAGTGGCATAAATTTATTCCCCATTAGCTCTATCCTAGCGCTCATAAATTACGTCACTGAGCTACAACGCCCGTATAGCGTCATTACTTTGGTAAGACTAATTGGTTTTTTCTTTTTTGCGGCAAAAAACGAAGGTTTACGGGGATAAAATGAGGACCGTGCTGTTACTCACTAGAGGAAAGAAATCCTGCCACGAATTGTGGGCACGGAGCAAACACGGTTTGACCTGGTGGCGTATCGTCCCAACAGTTCCAGCCATCCCATGTTCGTGGACACAGGGACTCATTCGCACCTGTCGGCAAAGAAATATCACGAGCACTCAATGTATCGCTCCCAAGAAGATCTTCCGGCCAAGGCAGAAGTGCTGGAGAGCACTCACCAAGCTCAGGAAACGGCTTGAGGAGCACGTGCTCGAGGCAGCGCTTGAAGTGGTCTATCTTCTCCTGCCACATCCAGTTCTCCCCTCTGGGAGAACTCTGTTCCCAGGGAACATACTCCCCGATTTCCGCAGTGATGTCGAGCAGCAGCCTTAGTTCGGGGTCCTGAAAAGGTCAAAATAATTGTAAGGTTTTGTCCATGTAGGGAGCTACCGAATTCAACACGTAGCTAAGCATGTATTGACCTCTTGTGAAATTCTTCGCTGCGTTGAGTTCGGCATCGAGTAGAGAAGTATCAAAGGTGGGATCCTAACAGGTGTGTTATTTGCTAGAGGCATCGTCAATCGTACGATAAGCTGGCGCGCAACGGTTAGGCCGCATTGAACAACGGTTTGTTAAGTGCTTCCTAACTTTTCCAAAAAGAAGGCTAAAACAATGACGCATTGCAAAAGAGACGAATTTAAACCTCAATTGTAACGATGAGCGTAGCGCAAAAAAAAAAAAAGTTTTGTAATAATAATAATTCAAACCTGAAATGGTGAAGCTACTGTTGGCTAAGGATAAAATGCAAACGCAACAATTATAAACCTATTTTAGAAAATCCAAAGTATCCAAATCTGAAGATGCTTCCTACAGCTGGTTGACTTTCACTTAGCTGTATTGCACTCGCCGAGATAAATTGGCGTTCAAAGTGCATTTAATGTAAGCCATTACACTCCGATTTATTGTCTGGCTCATAAACTGCTTAGGTGGTGCCTACTATTGAAGCTCAGTGGTGAAATGCATAAAAGCAGAAAAGAAAACAAAAAACACTGCGATATATAGCTGTTATATGGTATAACACACTTTCTGTGAAATATATGATCACAAGTGTATAGCTTATATTTTTAGCACTTTCGACGAGCTCGCTAAAAGGAAGGAAAAACTAGCTTCATAGCTCAGCAGTACGCATCGAGAACTCAAATATATCATAGACTTTAACTTTTCTGCGTACTTCGTTATCTTCTCACATAGCCACCATGCACTAAATATTCGTGTTGCAAATTTTAAGGCAAGAAATAATATTATTTGTATTTTTGCAGTAGATGCACAATCGGCGTTCGATAATATTGAGCTCATCTTTCAGGCTTCTAAGAACACGAAAGCATCATAGCCCGCCGCAGCAAATACGACTTACGTAGTATGGTGATGATGTGCATGCGTCGTAATTTCCCATCGCATCTTCCCACGAACCCCTCACAAGGCAGTGGTAATATGCGGTTCCTGCGTACATCAGTGCACAGCATCAGGTAATGCGAACTAGGGAAATGAAGTGCTTTGTTAGTACTGACAAAATAGACACTCATTTTATAAACACTACCACGGTGGTAACACCTACAGTCACTTCCGTGACCGAATTCCTGGGACATGTCTCATCAATATCAGAACTAGCTTTATGTGTGGGTATGGTCGGAAGGTAATGTTTCCGAGATGCAAATACGTGTCTTAAAGTATAATGAAAAAGTATTGTTACTCCTAAACAAAGAATACAAAGCAAGGATTCTAAGCGTTCGTTTAATAATGTGAACCGAGCGCGATGGTTACAGGTAGTGCGGACGAGCGGTTGCTTTGAATTTCGGCCACACCCACTATGAAAAAACGCTACATACGGCTGCGATTTGTACTGCCGTTGTTTGCACTAGAACTGACGACTGAGGCGCTCGGGTCATTTTCCGCCACAGTAACACAAATTGATGTCGACCCCCCCCCCCCCTCCCTTTTGTTTGGGGGGGGGGGGGGGGGGGGCTGAAATTTGCCATGTCGAAGTAGTCAATGCTGAACACTACAGACACTCAACTTGATCATATTTCCGCGAGTCATTGTCCGTTTGTCAGCGCGTTTTGTGTGCAGCTGCCTGGAAGCAGCTTTATCACCACGATTTTGCTTCGCGAGACACGATCAAAGAGTTCTGAAAATACGCCAAGCATGTTCGAAGTGATTATCGACGTTACGATGTTAACTCTAATGTCTAGTGACCTACTGTTGATTCTCAGCCAAATGTACGCCAAGCCAACTAGCTCCTGTTGTCGCCGCAGAGTGTTCTCCCCTTTCTGGAGATATACTCCCCTTTTTGTAGACTAATTCGCCCATACACGTGGTCTTAGACTAGCACCAGCCTGATTTTTTGTTGGTTTTTGTCTTGTGCGATAGTCCCTGGATACTACGAAGGGACGGTATTATTCCAGGGGGGGGGGGGGGCGAACAATAAATGCGCACCTAAACGAGCAATCCCGCAGTCACCATAATCAAAGCGTTCAGCAGCGTATTCAGTTCTCCATTAGATGTACGTATAATGTGGACTCCGCTCGATTCCCGGCCTCCGTAACGATAACCGATCACTTGACACAGGCTGCACTGCTTTTTAACTCCGCCATTGACTCTGCATCGCCTGGTGACTGACTTCCCCGTCGGAACCGTTCGACTGGCACGCACAATCAAGCTAAGCTAAATTTCTGCCATGCGCTGCTATGGTCCGTATGCGATGCGACGCTAAACAGTCATCTATTTGCCGAGACGCGATACTATGCACTAGAGGCACTGGTTAAGAATCTCCGCCCCTCTAGCCTTACTGGATGGCTTGCCGTCCTTATACAACCAGCTCTGCAGTAGTGCTTTTAAGACTGCCTATCCCAGTTCATCGAGGACGTCCATAAAAAAGCATCTTGGCTTATAAATCTCGCCAAGGGCGACACACTGTGTGCATCCTTTCTTCTTTGCCATATCCGTCGTTCTCAAATCATTTTCTATCCGAAAGGTAACTGACTAGATATTAGAAGAAACCGCCACAGACAAGTGGTGGGATCACATATGCGGCATGCGGCCATGGTTTCCTGTAACTTGTAATCAATCGTGTTTCATGCAACAAGAAATTAGACTAATTTGTTTCTTCGTTCATCAGCGCCATAAAACAAAACATTCAGCTAAGCGTCCTTTGCTTTCAGTGGATGTTGATTTCTTTCCTTTGCATAGAGAAACGTAATTCTGTTCTCTCAACGGTTCCTCTGGGCAGCGTCACCTGGCGACAGATATCAAAAATAGTGTAAACATGAATAAGAGCGCATTTAAAGCCTACCGTACCCGTTGCTTCAACTGATTGGCTTTCGTTGGGACACCGTGTATATCTTTGCCTGCCTTTTAGTTGTGTTTCCTGTTGTGTAGCTAGAAACGTAGGAGTTCTTTGTGAATAGTCTGTGTGCATAAACTTTTATGTACATAACTGCGTGTAATAAATACTATGCCAGAAAAAAAAGCTTCTGTGGCGCGATTGATTGAAACTATTTACCTGAGCACTAAGCGAATAAAACATCTGTTCGAATCCTGTAATTGCAACTTTTTTTCTGCTTTTTCAAAAAATCACAACGTTAAAATAACCTACCAAGATCTTTCCTGGGGGTTGTTCCCGTTTAGGTTGCATTATGTGATGTTTTTTTAAATCCTAATAGCCGCAAAAGAAGCCACGAGGTGACGGTATGACAACGGCAACACTATTCAATTACCTTCAACGTAATTATTTCCTGCCTTCAGTGAGTATGCTACCTTTAGGTTGCGTTCAGAGACACCTCTTGATAACAACCGCGTTTAACCCGCTGGGAGGCACCCAGCGTGGATAAAGAAGTTGCAGGACTCTACCGTTCAGGAAACGGAATTACGCCATACAGAAAGCACCGTGCAGACGGTATGCAAAAATTATACATAGAGCTTAGTCTCCCACAAAGACAACAAAATACATTTTGCGATTTGACCCAACAAAACAACGCGTACGCTCCACGGAAAGATCTAGAGCCTAATCTCAATATGAGAAATGCCAGGCGTATTATATAAGGAGTTCAGAGAGTTTCACAAGGCTGGCACATTTTCTTAGCCTTGCAAGGCATGGAACCAAAATAGAGCAGAAATACGGCGTTAACCTAACGTATAGAATTTAAGTATATAAAGTTGCCGTGATATTAATATTTGAACCAAAAGCTCTGGCATCCGGCCGAAACCTTGGCATAAGTCCTAATTACCATATTTCGGTCATCAACGGCAGGAATATAAAGTATGGGCGGACTGCGTTAGGGCGATAGTTACCTGTTTCTTCGCTTATTAGATGGCACAGTTTCTCTACGAGTTCGATTTGCAAATTTTGTTCCAAATAATATAGACACAAGTTAAAAGCAAAGAAAGGACCGTTCGAGAAATGACAGAATAATAAATGAATCGGGATGCGCTTATTTGTGCTGTTTTACCGCATTCCGTGCAGTGGACGGCCTTCGTGAAGCGCGTGTGCGGAGGTTATAACTAATTCGGCCAGTCTCGGACACGGGGCATTAGACTCTACCAGTATTGGCTCTCAAGTGATTTAAATTGTGAAAATAACTATACAAACAGCCACCATCATTAGAACGCGTTGCATTTAAGCGCCGAAGCCTTTAATGAAAAGAGTCTTTATAAAAGACGCAGAGACTGGTCCCTGCCAAAACAGATTCGACTCAGCGCTCAGTAATAGATCTCTCTACGTGCCAAACCTTTCATTCAGATTGTTTTGCCACTTAAGACAATCGCAACCAGAAAAAAGATTCGAGCATATCTTGGCAGTAGCCGGTTCCTGCATAAAATTGTCGTCGACTTACATGGACATGACATTAAAAGACATCTTTGTCTTTTTGCTTTGTACATAATCGCCTTTGACAAATAAGTGATCAAAGCAGTTTTTCATTTCAACCGCAGAAATTACAAAATAACCCCTATATTTTATTTAGCCCCGCTTACTGTTCCATTATTTTATATTGTCCTCTATAGGAGCCTCTAGAAGGCGAGCGTCATGGATTAAGCAGGGCGCTTAAGTGAAGAGAATACCAGTTGACAAGAACAAGCAGCAAACATTTATATGAGCAGTGAAATTTTTTCAGAAAGGTAGAAAGGGTTTTGGTGCTGGATGGCAGTCCCGATTCTGGGACGCCATTGGCCGTCTCCGCTGTCCTAGCTCTCTGGACCAAGGCCTGCTTGGCCTCCCAGTCCGAGCTGAACAGGGACCACTTGAGCTACATATTATTAATTCAAGCTCTTCCAAAGTAGCCGTTCTGAAAGAACTGCAAGCTTAGCACGGAAAATGTTCGGCGAATAACATGTGTGGCTGTTCTTGTAAGATGTCGTACCTGTAAGGGTTCACAAGCACTGAATGTTGTGGAGCAGTACTTCAAAAGCTCAGCGGTTTGACTCGTTCATTTGAATGAAGCATTTATTAAGCATTGCCCACATCCACCAGTAACGATTAATTAGCCGAAACTCTACCTCGTTTCTTTGTTTCTACATCCGACGTATCCTTCCGTTGCTTATCAGAACATAGGAATGCAAGAACAGGGTGGCTAAAGAGTTTGCTTCTGCAGAGGTAAATAAATTAAACAGCGCAGTCTTCCCTGCCACAAACGCAAAACGTCTGTTCGCGAAATCACACAGCGATTAATTATTGTTTATTTAGTTAGAGCCAAAATTCTTATTTATGGCACTTTTTCAATGCAGTGGCCTAAAAGTGCCAGCAGTTCTGAAAATTAACATTTTGGTCCTCACCATTTCTTATTAAATAATTCAGTTAAAAATTTGGGCCGAATTTAGCGCGCAGTATTCTAAAAAGAGAAATTTTTCGAATTGGTCAGCGCTGTGAGATTCCACCTTTAAAAAAAAAAAAAAAAAAAAAAAAAAAGAAATCACAGTTCTTGCGCTCTTTACAACGCTCCCGTGACAAACTTTTTGTCCTTGTTAGATATACTGGATTGACTTCGAACATCCTGGCGCTGCAGGGTTTTTATCGATGCGAGGAATTCAGCTCGTGCTGTCGCCCCTCTAGTTTCAATTCAAGGCACATCGCGCTCCTCAATTGGAGCAATTTGCACGTTTTATTTCAGCTGCCTTCTTGGCGTAGCGGCTTTAGTTGAAGATTTCTGAGTCTGTTTGCTGCCAAGCATGAGTCTTCTAGCTGCTATATGAGCTCGTCAACCTTCAAAATGTGTAGCGCTGATCAGATTCTCGTACACACATAAGGCAGTGGCAACTTTTGTCAACCAAGAGTGTCAAAGGAGGGTATAGGAGTAGGGCTTTGAACGGTTATGTCGATGGTATGTGGTAGGAATTGAAAAAGTACGGGAGTTGCTTGCTCGTGTCAATGAAAATTTGACCCAATTTTACCTTGACACAAAAGAGCTATTCAAGATGCTTGGCTGCAGCTAATTATGCCTGAAAACAGCGCTGCAAATCAGGTCTACTCGTTTAACAACAATAAACCAACGTAAATAATTTACCAGCAAAAAACACAGAACTGAGAATACCTAGTGACGATATTCAAATTTCTGCAGATTCGTTTATTATATTATTTTATGAACAAAGTACAAAACTGCTGCGCATCAAATAATCACGATAACAGTTCCCTTTCTGAGCAGCAATTAAGGTTTTGAGAAAAAGAAAGAAAGAAACAGACATTCCCTTATGCTTTCCTTTGCTTTGGCATTTGTTGACTTTCTTGTGCATACCGCAGAGAGGCCTTTTTTTTTTTCTACATTCAAAACTTGACGAAACTTTTAGCGTAATAAAAATTGTAGTAGCTACTTTAGAATCTAGAATCAATTTTTCATTTGGCTGGTCGCAGGAGGCATTCAGAACTACGGCACTATCGAAGTCAGTGTAAAGGATCCTCGCCTTGCCAACCACGCTGTACGTCACTTATTGAGGTATCGAAGGCTGCATCAGAACCACTGCAGAGACAGCTAAGTAAAGAGGCGGTTTTGTCCTCACTACGCCGCATATTGACTTTCACGGAGGCATAGTCGAAGCACGCGAACTAGCAGAAAGAGGAAAGAAACGGCGAGTTTTTCGGCAGAACTGGTGCCACCATCATGCGCACCTTCTCCTATCACTCACCCGATGAGTTCACAATGCCGGGTAAGAGACTTGGACATGGCGCCCGAGCCGTGGTGCCCCGTGGTGTCGGAGGCCAGCAGTGCCAGCCGTCGAACCTCCAGTCGCATCCAGCTGTCGGCATCACAAGTCGGACACATGGAGTTTAAAATACGTAGTTGGGATCCTTACTTTAGGTTTCACAGTTGCTTCTTTTTAAGAGAACTATTCTGCGCAGATGCAAAAAAGCACACCTTGGTTAATGTTTGGCACTCTCGAAATGATGCTCTCAACTTTTATTGCCACATAAAACACACACACACACACACACACACACACACACACACACACACACACACACACACACACACACACACACACACACACACACACACACACACACACACACACACACACACACACACACACACACACACACACACACACACACACACACACACACACACACACACACACACACACACACACACACACACACACACACACACACACACACACACACACACACACACACACACACACACACACACACACACACACACACACACACACACACACACACACACACACACACACACACACACACACACACACACACACACACACACACACACACACACACACACACACACACACACACACACACACACACACACACACACACACACACACACACACACACACACACACACACACACACACACACACACACACACACACACACACACACACACACACACACACACACACACACACACACACACACACACAAACGCGACTCAAAAGGAATTTCAGTTCGCCGCCTGCTTTGCAAGTCGAATATATAAAACTCGATACTTGCTTGTTGAATTTCTCTACACATTTCAACAGGTGTAGAGGTCCGTTGTATAAATAAAAACGGCATTATCATGCAGCTAATGGTTACTTGATAATTAAGCGTGGCAGGCACGACACTGCCCATTTTATAATAGATTTTTCTCTGGCCTTGTGTTATTTAAAAGTTAGATAAACCTTTGATAGAGAAATAAAAAAATGGCCCTTTTGCAGAAAGTGTATATACTGTTTCATAACAGACACACCTGTGCACATTTCATTGCAGGAAAGATTTTACTACAGAGTGGTGATCTAGTTACCTGATATTTCTAGAAATAAGACTTCAGTGAGATATATAAGTATAAATGGTTTAAAGAGCTCATCAGGCATTGTAGCACGTTACCTTGCTACAAATGAGGCCGAGGTCAGTTTATCAGTTTGTTTTTCCGAACATGTACCCTCAATTATTACTCCTTGTTCAAAGGATGTTAGTTAAATGGGTCTGCCTGCTGAGTTCGGTTTCCCGTATTCTGAAGGCATTTAGCCTCAAAGATGGCCTTTTTGTACATGTTGATTTTAAACATTTTAGCAGCAATCGTGACAGGGTACTGTAAGTGAGCATGAGATTATACGACTTCACACCCGTCATATGCCCAACCGCGATGATTGGCTCACCGGTGTCGTTGTCTCCAGCATCGAAGAACGCCCGCTGTTCACATTCGCGTAGTGCTTTCAACTGAGCGAATACTCGCTCTGTGCGGGAGCCGTGAACGCTTGGGCTGCACCAGGGTAGGAGGCAGGCGGACAGCAGCTGCACCACAACAGAGCACGAAAAAATTGCGCTGGCAGGCCTCTTTCAGCGCGAAGTAAATCTTAAGTAACCATGGTTGATTCCCCTGATTTCTAGTTTCTTCGGCTCAACCGAGAGTTGCTATGGCAGCAAGAAAGTCTAGCTTTGTTATCTTATGAATTATGAATTGCGAATTATGGTTATCTTATGAATTGCTACGAGTGGCCATGCCTACCATGAGTTCCATGACCTTATCCAAGATCAAAGGACATGCACGCTACGCCTAATTAACATAAATTGGTCAGGAAATGAAAGTTTAACATTTGAGGTCATTGTGTAGCACGCTGCTCTTTGAACGCGTATTAGCCGTAATTCCACCTTCATATGCCTAATTAGGCTTGATTAGGATCAGCCAAGCACAATAGGTTAAACTAAGCTCATTTAGCAGTCTAATTTCACACGTAAGGCTTAGCGATGCGATACAACGTTTTTTTTTTTATTTTTTTACTTGGTTGACGAGGACGCATGGCCTATGCTTCGCACAGCAGCTTTACAAAACATGATTTCACTTGTTATTCGCTTTGAAACATAACTTCTAAAAATGTTCCCGTAAGGCCTCTTAAATCCCCTCTTATTTATCTGCAATTTTACGTGTACAGTTTATCTTAGGTGTTTTTTACGCATGGACTAAAATGTAACCTGATATATGTGGGAACCAGAAAGTAGCCAGAGAGTGTTAATGAGCTGTTCACATGCTAAAGAAATTATGGCTCTATAAAATAAATTTTGATTTTAAGTGCCGTCTATGTTCTTCCAACGCAGGCTTTCTATACCAAGTACAGTAATGAACTGTGAGCGCACAATATGCATGCATTATCCGGGGCGGAATCGACAAAATGCCTTTTAACAGTAGCTTAAGGATGTGCAGTCATCTTCAGTTCAACAGAAAACCTCTTTGTGTCTCTTTCTTGGCTACTTCATTGCAAGTCACATTACTTTTAATACCTTATATAAAGTGTCCGGTTCTATTTGGCCCTAATATCCATGATCTGTTAGAAAGGAAAAATGTATGTTTCCTCTCGGTCTAAATTTTAGATGTACTAAAGAAATTATGCCAATTAATTTTAGTGACAAAGCAATGAAGTTGCGGAAACTGAACTTACAGATAGGCGTCGGGGTACAGTTACTTTCATTTACTTAAGCTCTCTGTCCGGGGACTCAAAAAAAAAAAAAAAAGCTCGTTGCTTTGTGATTTCTTGCCGATTAAGCGGATTGACAAGCTGAGAATTCGTCCAACAGCAGAGTGAAGAAATTGTGCAGAACATTATAAGGAACTTTTCTATAAATCGTAATTAAGGGCGTTTCAATGCTGTTATTCACAAGTAGAGCATTCGTGAGAAGCGAAACCTCCCCCAAGGTCGTCAGAGGTACAAATGGGCTAGTCGGAGAAGCTCTGGCTTTCTTCAAGATTCCACTAAGTATATGCCTCCAAACAAATGCAAAAAGTGGGGCACTGATCAATCTGCATGCGCATTATCAACGACGATTCCTTATTCTTACAAGGAAAATTGATCCCCCAAAACATGTACTTCTTAACAGTTCATTTATTGGAGCTACCGTGAACCTACAAAGCAAACCCTAAACTGGGATGACAGATGCTTGAGAAAAACTTGTCGAAGACTCCTTCACGTAAGGACAACCCGAAGAGGCATTACCATCCCGAAATCGCAGCGCAGTCAACGAGGAAACCTCTTTGGAAGCTTTTTTCTGATATCTTTCCCGACTATCTGCATGCGCGCGCGCGCGTGTGTGTGCGAGTGCGTGCTCCGCTGTCGCATGTCTGCGTGCGGTGTTCGTATGTAACATTTGTGTCACTACGTTTGTATTGCTGCTAAATGCGCGGGCGGCATAGTACGAAGGCTGCTGCCGTGGAATTACATTGCTTTACCGAAGGCCGCCGTTAACCGCTCTTACAGATAGCTACCTTTTTTTGTGTGTCTTTTTTTGAACAGTATGACTGACTGGTAATAAATGCATTTGTTCAATTAGTGTCGCGCACAGAATGAAAGAAAAAAAAAAGACAGTGTTGATCTCTATTGAAATGTTCCTATAATATTGACATCACATTTATTGCAGAAGGAATGAAGAAGAGAATTAGCACAGAAAAGGTCTAAAAGAACTGAGCTTAGGCCTAATGAAACAATACGTCCCGAGATAAATCTGTTCGTTTACTGAATAGACTGCTACAGCTTAGCCATCGAAAACATCGCGTGCGTCTTTACAGGAACGCATACACATATGCGCTGAAAGCGGTAAGATGTGGATAATGAATACACGAGAGCTGAAAACTTACTTCGGCTTGCGAACAGTCAAAATATACCTGATGCCAATAAAGATCAAGTTATTATATGATTGACAATTTATAAGCATTTCGTCGTTTTGTAACGCTGGTTTTTTTTTTTTCTCATGAGCGTGGAAAACTCATCTGAAAATTCTTGATAAGAGTCAGCGGAAGGTTTATAGAATGTGTGTGCTTTACCCGGAATGCGATTTGAATCACCTCTGCTCAGAGAAAGTACTGCAATTCGCATTTTTGTTAGTGGCCACTATTGAAGGCCTCAGCAAGCTGGTCGTAGTACAGCCAAGGATCTCCTTAGAAGCGATGCGGAATAGCCTACAGTCAGATTTTCCCCTCTCTATTGTGGGCCTCAACATTAAGAAAATTTCGCTTATGTATAAAGGGTTTAGATGATTGCTCCTAAATGGATGGCATAGCGTCTAAGAAAGCGAAGTCTACTCGATTTCAAGAACAACCATAGCGCACCTAAGAGAGCACGACGCTAAGTCCTCGAATGTACACAAACACAATCCTAAAATGCAAATATGAGGTCATGCGTACCTTATTCCAAAAGATTATTTAGGCCGCTTATGTATCAGTATGATCCTTCTCGCTGCTCTAGTAGACAATTCACTAGTTCCCTTCGTTCCTGAACTAACGTGCATAATTGAATGTCAAATTGAATGAATCAAAAGAGGCATAAATGAAACCTGAAGATTAGCACATACATTTTTCTTGATTATTCTACGCGCAAACCAAGCAGCACGGAGGAATTCCTTACTGAAGAGAAAGAAACTGCAATCATTCGTTTAAATGCGCTACGCGAGGTATCCAGATTTCCAGCCGCTCTATGTTCCCCTGAACGTGATGAGTGTAAAGCCCACTCAACTGAACTGCTTTCAACTTGGAGCCAGCCTACTGGCGGATGAAAACGTAATGGTTGCCAGCGCCCTCTACACACGATATGCCTAGTGAGCCGTGTGTTCGGTGCGAAGCGAAGAAAGCGAGTAGAGAAGATGGTAAAGTTTCAAGTTTAAAGAGCCGTAAAATCCGTTCATTCGGTAGATATGGCTCCACACCACGTCCCCTGAAACCAGGAATGGCACACCCAGAGCGGGAAGCAAAGTTTATGGAAGGCAGCGCATTTCCTGAACTTTCGGTCGAGGGCGACGCCTGCAGCCAATCGGCGTAATGCTCCGTGTCTGCGGCGGATGAAGAAACGTCGGCAAACGTGGCGTTCGAATGCCGGAGGTAACTACCCAACAAACGTAAAAGAGAAATAACAACTCATCAAGCACCGATAGCTTGAGAGACTCAATAGAGCAGGAAGAGAAATAAACAGTAACGCCACGCAACGTATCGGCGCTTAAAATCTTCCGAAAGAAGAATCGGCAAAGAAATCCTACACACTTCGCTCTTGTAAGAAGAATAGAAAGCTGGGTGGGGTGGTCTTTGTTATCCATATTGTACTGCGGCAAGGCCTATCTAGCACGTTGGTATTGGAAGAGGTTTTGAAGATGAAAAGTAAGCCTAACCAAAAGCGGTTACCATATTTACTCGATTCTAAGGAACCCGTCTTTCATTTTACGATCGCGATGACCAAAGTGTGTCCCCCCTTCTTTTTTCTTCCCGACTATCTCTCGAAGATAAGGGCGCAAGTAGTAACATCTTGTTTGGCAAACAAAGTAGGCAAACATCTTCGGCAAATGCGATCACAGTTCGCCTAAACATCGAATTGTAAGCAGCCCTCTGCAATCTCGTTCCGACTTCTGTTACGTGCTTTTTATTTTTACGGCTTCCACATTTCACCCAATATTTGCAAAATGTGAGTAGTATTTCAGTGAAAAAGATAATTTAATGGTTAATATTATGTTAGAATTTCCTTACCAGTGTAACAGATGCTCGACGGTCTCTGCTCATCACGATGGACTGCATTCAAGAACCTGCAGGAAAATCAAAGCAACAGGTGACGATGCGGAGATTCTCTAAGTAATGTAAACGTCGAGGCACAAACCTATGTGTGTGGCTAAGAATAATTTGTGTCTACTAAATCAATCAACATAAAGAGAGGAAAAGCAAAGTACAGTGCTGCAAAAAGCTTTGGATCTTTCCGGTGCCGCGATTCCTTCATTTGCAGTGTATCAAGGCGCGAGTAACCTAATGATTATTTACATGATGGCAACGCCTTTATATAGCACAAATATAGCTTGAGAAAGCAGCCACATTATTCAGTTATGACGTGTCTTTGAAAACTCACTTCAACAATATCCGTCACGCCTGTTTCCTTTTTTATCTCCATAGTGTCACAGAGCCCAAAAGCTCATTCCGTGTCTATAGCGGTTTGAGGTTCCGATGGGAGCACAACGCTGTGTTTGCGGTATAAAGCAACAGCGTGCTAAGGGTGTGGTGAAGGTTGGGTGTTCTAACTACCAAAAGGGCTCAAAAGAATTCTCTGTCTAGAAGTGTAGTTGGAATTAAACATGACCGTTAAGTGAACCCTGTTCCTCAATTAATCTTCGATATCTCGAACTAAATTTTGTCTGTAGATCACAAAATAATCATTGTAATTCTTCTTTAAAAATTCTTCGATCGTCTTAAAATAGCGAGTCTTAGCTCATGTACATCAGATATCTACAATGCGTGGAGTTATTTTACTCCTCTGACCAAAAACGTAAAGAAATGGCTACTCGGAAACAGACACCAACGCAAAGAGCACTTACAGATAGGAACCAAAAATAACTCTTCAACCACTCTCTCTTTGAGGAGAATGGGGCCACGACAAGACAAGGGAACTCAACGGTCGCAGCGAGGGCCACCAAATGAACTAAGGTCACGAATGCATAACGACTTGGCTGTGCCCTGAGAAGGGCGAAGCGATTTGGAGAACTGGGCTATTGAGGTCATTTCCTCGCTTTGTGCCGACACGTAGTCTTCGCACACGCGCTCTTCGCTGCGCAGATGTACTTTTGTTCTAGGGGTTTTTTTTTTTTTTGTTTATGATATGACCGGAGCTTTGGCCGTCCATCTAGCAAAACGCAGCTATCCTGCTGATGATCGTCGTATAACAAGCAGAGGGCACCACGCATGGCCCAGATCTTTCATTGGGTTAAGAGCAATAACAGTGTATTCGATTTTCCAGGGAAAAATTGCTAGCATTTCTGAAATGCATAGTTTCAAGAGAAATGGTAATTATGATGAATACTTCATGGCACAAGGGCTTCTTGAACAACGAATCGCACAGTAACAATGTGTTCTCGTGTGCTCAAGGCGGAAATAAAGACGCATTATTCAAGCATTTAATTCCAAACGAGCCGAGCCCGACGCAAGGGTTAAGCCTGCCTCCCCTTGTTAATCTATTGTGCCACTTTTGAGCTGGTGCAAAGGAAGAGAATATATCAGGAACATTCTTTCAGCCAGAGTGGACTTCAGTGATTTTAAAAATGATGCTAATAGGCTAACAAACCAAACAATATGTGAAACAAAAATTGTGTAGCATACTCTAATTGATCTATGTTGTTCGTAGATTTTAAAAAGGCGATCCACTGTGTGGCTGCTAGTCAAGTAATTAATAAGGAGTGCAGGAAGCTAGCTGCAAACACACCCTACCGCTGGCAACTACGACGCCTAATTGGAACTGCAGATGTACTTTACAGCCATATCAACTTTTTGATTTTGCTTCATTGTTCTAAAAAATAATATTGTACGCAATTGGCGATAAGTTCCTGTGTGCTGGCGCCAACTAAAGAAAGAAATGAAAGTGGAAGTCGTGGTAAAATAGCGCATTTGGTTCGAATTCATGCCGCAAGTGCTGTCAATGTCATCATGGCAAGATGCATTTGCACTGAGCTTCCTCTCTACCTTAAAACATCAGTAGCAATTTTGTACAGGGGAGGCAAATCCTTTCCTTGCCCTGCAATGCTTCCGAGTCCTGACTTTCTTTAAGCGGCGACATGTAAATGCCTTGTCCGAGGTTTAGAACTCTCTGTAGGGTCTAGCAACCGGGGTCTAGTGATTAAAAGTAAATACGTAAATTTTACATAATTTATTTAAAATAAGAATTACTTGTAGCTTTCATTAACACTGATGCCCAGTTAACTGACGTTTCGTAGCAGAAGAGATTTTCTTTCTATCTTCACAATTAATTTGTGAATTGCGAAAATGTTCACAGAAACGTCCTGTATACGCTATGAACAGAAAGTATCTCTACTTTTCATGACGCGTTTTTGTTCTCCGGAAAAATCATCTATCTGATTTTAATGGTTCAGGATTTTAGCAATCCATTTCGATGCTTGCTGAGTCCTAACCTGTGGGTAGAGGATGCGATGATATATAAACGGCTCCCAGTTTTGTAAGCAAAGCAGCGTTTTTAAATATGGACGATGGTTTACTTCCAAAATAAGATTGAAAAACTGTTTAAGAAATGCAAAGGTATAAACCTCAGGTTTAACTTCGGAAACCAGCCTTTTGAGCAGCCTATGCGAAGTGTGGCCCCAGTGATCACAATCTTTAACAATCCTGTATTTCAGAAACTGGCAGTCTTCTTGCCCAATCATATCAATGAATTAGAAGGATTCTTAAATAATTCGAGAAAGGAGATTCAAAGAAACTGAAGGCTGACTCCTGCTAGCTTGTTTTCTTCTTCAATACATAACCGCTGGTGGTTGCCGCATGCTGGCATCTTCATGTCTGTGACAATAAAAAAAAAAAAAGCTACAGTATGCGCCACAGAGCGCCAACAAGGTGCATGTTGTCTCAATGTACCAGGGAAGTATTATAACATAGGCTTCTCTATATAATACAGAAATTTCTGTCTTGGGAAAGTTGGCACGGTGAAGTTTAAACTGCCTTGGTCCTTCTTAACCTATTCATCATCTTGGCAAGGACTACTTGTACGGCGATTAAGAAGGCCGTTTACACAGAATAGTTCATTTAAATCATATATGTATAATAATGTTTAAATAAAAGGCTTACTTCGGCGGTCAGAAATGTAGACGTGTTAAATTTCAGAACCCTACGCATAACATTGAAACTGAGCACGCAAGCGCATACAGTGGCTGGTGAAAATATTTTTCCTAAATCAGCTTTGTAGACATGTGCTTCCAAATTCTGTTGTCCTAATGCACTGTGTAAACTTCTTGAGCTTTTCAGCCAAACGAATACTTTAAATGTTGAAAGTTTGTATCCTTTACCGCCGCACATTCTTAGCATCGTGTTCCATTAAAGAAATGCTCAGGTTTGTAGATTGCCTTATATAACAGGATGACTTGTTTGGCCGCAGTGTAATCCGTGGAATTTAGTCGTCAAATTACAGTGCTAAACTTGTAAATATCTTGCGAGTAGGAGAAGGAGCTTACCAAGGTAAAGGAGAGGGTTTTGCCGATTACTTCAATATAACCAGGGAGCTGCAGTTACCTTCTTCAAAGGGGCCTAAAAATAACGAGTTCAAAGTAGAACAAAAAAGGCAAGAACAACCTGTGAGTTTCTTCGGCCAAATTTTACTATAAAACTCTTCATATATACAACCATGCGAATAAATCTCTAATTTTCTAATTAATGAAGTCGGGTAGTTAGTGCCAACGAGGAATTTGAAGATGTCACCATGACGCTGTCATTTCAATCCTTGAAACAACGCAACACTCATTATTTCTAAAGCCTAGGATATACGGCGCTTTTTCTCCTACGATACCTCAACTTCGAGGGCAAATGGACAGCGCTGAAATCTCGGTCCACACGAGGCAGCGAGTGCTGGCGTGTCGTAATAACAACGGCGCCAACTTTAACTATCGACTCTGCTAGGACGTCTCATGTAGCTTTTGTTTTTTTTTTCTCTCGATCGTTCTCAACATTAACTACGCAGCTGGCAATGACAGTTGTTTTTATTCTGCAGCAAGCTACAAACCGATTATGGCATGGCAAAATATTGCTTGCCATACAAATTGGGCGCTGAAGGCAGTGCAATGCGCCATGAGCGAATATTTGGTCTGCGCCAAGATTCCTAGGCGTTTAATGCTCTCTGTTTCGGTTCGATAAGTAAAAACGCGTCTCAATTCCTTTCTCGTGGCTGGAAAGCTTTAGAAAATTGAATTTTTTTTTAAGAGCACAGTTTTTTACGGCTTTTCAGCGGTTACGCTAGTTCGGCGCCGGTGTAACGGAGCGAAAGAGATTGACGAGCCACGGCGAATGTCTCAGAAGAGAAAGAAGATCCACGAGCTCTACATCGCGCACTCATCAGCAGCATGCGATGTTTTTTTTTTTTTTTTCGCATATTGTCTGCGCCGGTCGCGCTGTTCACAGCATCGCCTTGTAAAAAAAAGAGGAAGAATTAGCGACGCAACCGATGGGCGTCCCTCGAGGCCCTGCGTTACCTATCATCCTGGCGACAGAGTACAGCACAGCAGAAGCATTTTGTTAGACACTCAAACTGTACATCTTTTAAGAGCTTCATCTCAAATATTCTTGCAGTCGGAAATTATGCCATTCACGGCAACTTGAGATCTCTCTAATAAGGCTGCGCTGCCGCATCCCGCCCTGAATTTCTATCTGCACACTTTCATTTGGCATTTGTTTTGGCATTTTTTTCCAGCCTGCGCACTTCGCGGTGAACAGGAATCATTAGTTCGTTTTTTATTGTTTTGCCGCCGCTTCACCATGTTGAGAAGGCGGTTGTTGGAAAAGCCATTGCAACAGCTTGGTCTCAGTTTAAGTAGCCCAATGTTATTATCATCTGACGACACTAGCCTTGGCCACAGTCACAGGTCTGTTTTTAGCGCTATGCAAAACGTTTTACTGGGATCAAATACTTTGAGCTTGATAATTTTTTTTAACATCACTCGTTCTACAAATCCAAGTACCAGTCTCCCGTGTGCCTTATGGCATTTCATTTTGTATTTCTTTTATTCCACCTTTTCGTTTCTTTTCCTTTACCTCTCCAATCATTTTTATTAGATGTATACTTTCATGCCTAGAAAGGCATGCAAGTATATATCTGAAGCTCTTGTCGCTGCCAAATTTTTGACCGGTCTCCTGTGTGGGTGTGTGCCATATGCTATTTGGTAAACGACAACCACAGCAACAAAATGCTTCTTCTGTCGATGCTGCTACACGAGCTGCCCGAACAGAGCCTCAGCGCCGCCGACATCAGAATCCAGATGTGCGCTGCGATTCCGAAAGTACCGTGCAGTTCGCACCGCCGCAGCAGAAGGCCATCGCCGCCGCCGACAGGACCCATCATACTTTAATTGCTTGCAGTAACCAATTACTTAACCAATTGCAGTAGTCAATGGCTGTTCGCGCAGCCAAGAGTACTCTGGCGTCATGGAAGCAAGCCAAAGATAAGGAAACTGCGCTCAAATTTTGAATTAGGGAATATTGTAAACGTCCTCGGAATTTCTTTTTTGTTTTCGTTTCGAAACCTGACATGTTATCGTGTTCTCGACGTCGACAAACTCGCAATTGACGCTGGCGACCTTACTTCGGTAATTAAAACGTTACAGCGATTTAGCTAGTATTCATATAATTAGAAGAATTTTTTGTATCCGCTAGAGTTGATGGTGTTTTCTTGAAAATATTGTTTTGTTTTTATATCGAACTGCTTTTCCACAGTGTTAGCGGAAACATTGGTGTGGCTGTTTAGAAAAAAATAAGGCGAAAAGGTCATCCTTCCTCCTGTACACATGCATCCGCTACCACAAGGCTCAAACTTATGCGGGCTTGAATACACGGGTCCACTCTTTCATACCAAATATCTTTACCTGCGTTTACGTCCACACCGAATGCAAGTCTACCTTGTTCCAACAAAAGCGCGTCAGTTGCGCTTAGTGCGCTAAAGGCACTTTCTTTCATGGACCTTTTTTGTTTCTCTTTCCCTTTCCTCCATTTTCGCTTTAAGCGCGCTCGCTGTTTTTCTTTTTTCCATCGGCACCGCTGCGAGACCAGCACTCGCTGCACTCGATTTCTTCTATATTAATGATATACGCTCCGCGGTGAAATATATTCACGAAAAAGAGCTAGAACAATTTCACCTCACACTGAGCTGATAACCACCTGATATAGAAAAGAAGCGGTGTTTCTCGCACGCGAAGGTTTCTGCAACCTGCCACGGTAAAAAGGAACGCCCTTTAGGTGATGGCACAGTTAGCCGATGAAGGTGAAACGAACCGTGTCCCGAAAGCTGACAAGGCTATTCATTTCCGCATAGAGCTGCCAAAATAACGGGAAAATTTGCGCCTTCTTCCTCTAAAAGCTCTCAGTGCAACACGGTGCTTCATGCCTTTGTGTGCTTCAGTCGCATGTAGAATAAAAAAAAACAAACAAAAATGACAAGTTTTCTCCCCTCTGCTTCGCATCATTTCTAGAGCATGTCGCGATCTATGGCTGCAACCATTTTTCAACACGAGAAGCTGTAGTTTTGTGATCGTTCTGTGGAACGCGGAGAGGTATCCCAATTTGTTCGTTTACGAAGACCTCTTCTGCTATCCCTGATGCTTTAACCATACTTTTATAGTTTTTCTCAGTTCGGTTCTCCTTATTTTTTGCTTGTGCAGACGGGAACTGCTGAAAAATCCACCGGACTAAAATGAAAGCCGCGTTGCCGCTGCAGTGCGTTACTTTGCTGTTTTTCTTCATCTTGGGATGAAAAGCAGAAATGACAGGGGTAAGTGGCGAAAAATTCCGTCTTACTTTGCTTGCACAATGTTTGAATGCAGCATCAAATATCTCGAGAATCTTAGCTTCTTTATCTATCCATTTTTTTTTTTTAGTGCGACGGCACTGCAGTGCTATGAAGGTGAGAATTATTCGTGGTTAACGTCGCCTTTGTGAAGCCTCCGGGCAATAATGGAGCAGTAGCTATAACGAAACACTGACTATAATGAAACATCTGCTTAGCATTTACTGGCGCCAATTCATTGACTAGTGACAAAAGTTATGTTCTGAGAATGATAGCGGCTTACTGAATTCTCAAGTAGCGGTAGTGATTGTAGTGGTACAGTACATGCTCTAGACTTAAGAACAGAACGAAGAGAAGGAAAAAAAGGATGATGGCTCCGTGTTTATTTTGTACGAAATCTGAGTTATTGGTGTAAAAGTACTTCCTTGATACTTAAAACGTATGGATTTGAGCTATGACCGCGTTTGGAAAATACTAAAGTATTACAAGGATGCAATTAAGTCTTGTTATGTACGGAAACGCGAAAACATTGCAACTTCGGGGCCAGTTCACTTATGAATGCGTTCTGTGTTTCGCTGCTCTTTCGACGTCTGCAACTCTATTTTCCCTTTTAATGCTTTAGCATTAAAATGTGCAGCTTATGATGTGAACATATCGAGGCTGATTTGAGGCTCCATGCACATTTGCGGCTCCACGGCGAGAACCGCACTTGACAGCTGTGTTTTAATGTTTTGTGTCAACCTAGCTAATGACGCCTTTGAATTGCTTTGAATTGTGCAATTTCGAAGCGATTTCGTTGTCTTCCATGAAATTGTAGCCGAGGCAGTTTGTTTAAAATTTTTGGACGTTTTTTTTTTATCTATTTTAACTTGCTTACTACGCTATTGTCCTTTCCGTCAGCATCCATCGGCGTCCTTACGCTAGACAAGGAGAATAAAGGACTCTTTCTCAGGAAGTCGACATATTCCTTATGACCTTGTAATGGCGTTGGGCCTTCATAGCATATGGAGAATTAGGGTGGCGGTGCCTTATGCAGGCCTTGACGCGCGGCCAGTAAAATATTATTTTAAGGAAGCCATTGCAAGGTATTAATAAATGATCAAACTTGTGGATTCAGCCTCTGACTATCTCCAGTACATTGAAACAACGGAGATAATGAAAAAAAATGTAGTTATGTTACTTTAGTTAAATACGACTGATGTTCTTTGTGTATACATTGTATATTTGAGTTCAATGAAAGAAAAGTTGACATAGAGTGTTGTGTTGCGTACTCGAATGGTGAACGGAATGATTGTTGTTCAATTCCTGAGATGGAAACGATTTTTTTTCCCGTTAATTATTTACAATTGTCACGAACACGCTCTGCCAACACGCTCCGTCCACGCCACTGGTGAGCCACGAAATCGTTTTCAAAATTAAAAAAAAAAAAAGTGCCATTGGGAGAAGCTGTGAGTGGAGGGGCGCATTGAGGGTTCGCACATGAGAAGAATGAATAACCTTAAATATGAAAATTCAAATAAGTTTCATTCTTTTGTACACATATTTAAAACTAAGAAGTGCTCAAAAATCCACGTGGAAGGGCTCATTTGTTTTATCTCTCCTACAGTTCATTCAATTTATTGCTTACAACGAGGCAGGGTTTGAGATACAAGAAGAAAAGAAGATAAGACGAAGAAAGGCGTCGCAGGGACAGATCAAAAGCCGCTACAGCAAAGCCGGGTTGAAAATGTATGGAATGGAATGAAATCACAGTTCGCGAATGGATACAATACGGACACACTTACTTAAGGGGTGAAAATCAAGAAATCACGGATCCGCTCATGCCGACAGTGTTCATACTGGCGAGAGTCATACGTGCATGGCAGCAGCATTTAAGTCTAGTATCAACGTTGAAATGTCAGTTTGAAGCCACTGAAAAGCTCAGCGAATACAGTTATGCTCAAAGCAAGGAAGAATTGTGTATCATCGGATTCACGTCGAATAGGTGTCATCTTTAGCATGTGTTGTGAGGACACCATCCAATTGTCGTTGTCGCTAAAATCGGTCTTAACGCTCTTTTCTGGATGCCTTGAAATTTATCTGGCACCAACTGACGTCTTTTGTATTAAGAAGCTGGTATTTAAACATCGTCCCGCGACGCAATCGATATGCGTGACGTCTACACCCTATATATAGCATCGTGTTTAAATTAATCGTGTGTACCGTATGCAACGGGATTTACGTTAAAAAAGCTGCGTTGAAGCGCCGCAGTTTACTGGTGAGGCAAAACCTCAATTTGTTATTTTCATCTTGTCTTTTGAAGCATAAAAAAAAAAAAACGCTGCTTTCAAGTGAAAAAATGCCTGTGCCAATATAACGCAGTAATATATTAGCACAGGGTAATCGATATACGCAGGAAATCTAGGCTCATTTTCTGAGAATTTCAAATGTAACAGGGTCAGCTCCGCTTGCATCTCCGATGCTAAGATACCCTTTGCAAGTATAGCATAATATATAAGAACAGAACCGTAGTAGTGTTAACCTTGATGTTATCATTCTGTTATTAATTCAAAAGCTAGCGAATGCTTATGACTCGTATATCGCGGGCCAAATTTTTAATATATTATGTATTAGGCTTTACGCAATCACATCAGTACTAATTTCAAAGACCATCAATTGCTTATAACTTGTTTATCGCGGGGCAAGCTTTTAATATGTTTGTGCGTGCAGATTTGGTATTGCAAAATAGTAATTGTCATTATCATGCCTAAATAAAGTGCATTTATTATCAGCAAAATTTTACTGATTGCGCGCCAAACCTGTCAACAGACCCTTCCAGAGATGAGCTTATTTGAGACATAATTATTTATTTGGCGTTAAGTAGTTCGGTGAGATGTCGTTAAAGGGTACCCTTCCTGTGCATATAAGAGGATAGGTCATCATTTAGAATTGTGTGCAACTACATCACACAACTTTCTGCCGCCCCCTGCTACGCTTTCCTTCCCTTGGAATCCAGTTTGTTACCCTCAGCGACCATCGGTTATCCTCTCTTCGCACTACATGTCCTGCCCATGTCCATTTCTTCTTCTTAATTTCCACTAGAATGTCGTTAACTTGCGTTATTTCTCTGACCCACTCTGCACGCTTTCTATCTCTTAATGTTACCCCTACCATTTTTCGTTCCATAGCCCTCTGGGTTGTCCTCAACTTAAGTAGAACTCTCTTGGTTAGCCTCCACGTTTCAGCCCCATAGGTGAGTACAGGCAAGATGCAACTGTTGTATACTTTCCTCTTGAGCGATACCGGTAAGCTGCTAGTCATAATCTGCGAGTGCTTGCCAAATGCGCTCCATCCCAATCTTATTCTTCTTGTTATTTCCTTTTCATGGTCCGGATCTGCGGTTACTACCTGTCCTAAGTAGTTATATTCGCCTACTACTTCCAGTATTTCGCTACCTAATGTAAACTCCTGTTCGTTCCCGAGGCTGTTGAACATTACCTTAGTCTTCTGCATATTGATTTTCAAGCCTACCTTTCTACTTTTCCTGTCTAGGTCATCAATCATTATTTGCAGTTCATCTCCCGAGTTGCTTAGCAAGGCAATGTCATCAGCAAATCGCAGATTACTGAGGTATTCTCCATCTACCCTTATCCCTAACTGCTCCCATTCCAAGTCTCTGAATACTTCCTCTAAACAAGCTGTGAATAGTACTGGGGAGATTGTGTCTCCTTGCCTAACATCTTTCTTTATGGGAATTTTGTTACTTTCTTTATGCAGAACTATGGTTGCTGTGCAGCCACTATATATATCTTCCAGCACTTTCACGTACGGCTCGTCTACCCCCTGATTTCGCAATGCCTGCATCACCGCCGAGGTTTCAACTGAGTCAAATGCTTTTTCGTAATCAATGAATGCTATGTATAAGGGCTGATTATATTCCGAGCATTTTTCTATCACCTGATTGATGGCATGGATATGATCGATAGTAGAGTACCGTTTCCGAAACCCTGCTTGATCCTTTGCTTGATTGCAGTCTAAGGTTGTCCTGATTCTATTAGCGATTACCTTAGTAAATACCTTATACGTAACAGACAGTAAGCTGATTGGTCTGTAATTTTTAAGGTCCTTAGAGTTAGGTGGGCGGAAAGAAAGTTAGGTGGGCGGATGAGATTAAGAAGTTCGCAGGGGTCAAGTGGATGCAGCTAGCACAGAACCGGGTTAAGTGGAGAGATATGGGAGAGGCCTTCGCCCTGCAGTGGGTATAATCAGGCTGATGATGATGATGATGATGACATCACACAACTGCAGCTTTACACTACGGATCCAGGAGAGCAAAAAGGCGCATATTCACTCAAAGTGCATGCCGCCAAGTTGCTAAGGATCATCTATTCTGCACTGTTCACCAGCTTTAAAAATATTTTACGAAGTACAGACTCAGGAATGACCTCTTCTTCTCACTTGTTGGCAACATATACGGGACAACTAAACAGCAAGAACAACGCCTTCTGAGTGTTGCGATTAATATTTAAGAATGGCTTAGAACTGAACAGGATAGCAAGCCAGCTGGGCGCAGGACGTTAGTTGCCTAGCAGAAAAAAGTCACTTAAAGGCGGGCGGCAGAATCTGTCACGGACGAAGGAAGCGAATGCGAGGCTACAAAGCGTGTGACACGCGGAGACAACGCGGACCTTGATTAACTCGCGAGGAAGGGCGTCCATGCCTGACTGCGATAAATAATGAATTCTTCTCTGAATAACAAAGGTGGTTCGGCACAAGGCGTAAACAAGGCGTAGAAAGAACCTTTTGTTGTTTTGAGCTTCGAAACATCATGAGCGCTGGAGAGAGAAGGAAAGAAACAGCGTGAACAAAAAAAAGTTGCAGCCACCGTGTTTTTCGTAAGTTTGCGTGACTTTCAGCTTGTTTTGTGGAGAACGCGCGAAAAATATCCACAGGGTCGTTACGTCCGCAAACTCGAGACGTAATAATGTCTGGTCATCGAAACACAATTTTCTTAAGCCACAAAAAATAAATAGAAGTCAATTATTCTCCAAGTATAATACTGAACTGTAGACTGCACAGTCTTTCTCAATGAAGCTTGGAAATGAAAATTTCACTTAAACCCCAGCTCGCATGTTATAAAAGCTTGAGCTTGCGACGGTACACTGCAGCAATAATGCCAGACTTCCCACTCCGGTCTGCCGGCTGGGTTCACTCTACTTGCAAGTCCGTCGGTGAGCAGCGCCTGCGACCAGTTCCCACTAATTAAAGCGTTTTTTTTTCTTTTTCTCATTTTTCTTGTTCCGGCTGGTACTCGCCCATAGCGCCTAAAATATGCTGAAGAACTTGAGCGTAAAGTGTTAACCCAAGGCGCGGTACATGCGAGAGGGCTTTTTTTTTTCTTATTGAAGGCGGCTTTGCGTATGTGGCGTAATTGAGGAAGCAGCCAATATAAAATTACCTAAACTTAAGTTGCGGAAACCTGAAACTTAGTTATGGCTGACTATTATGAATGTCTGAGTGAGTCGGTTGTAATATTAGAACATACCTCCAGCAAGGAAGCGCATACACACACTAGGGTTCTTGTGTGTGTGTGTGTGTGTGTGTGTGTGTGTGTGTGTGTGTGTGTGTGTGTGTGTGTGTGTGTGTGTGTGTGTGTGTGTGTGTGTGTGTGTGTGTGTGTGTGTGTGTGTGTGTGTGTGTGTGTGTGTGTGTGTGTGTGTGTGTGTGTGTGTGCGTGTGCGTGTGCGCGTTCGCGCGCGCGCATGATAAAAACAACATTCGAATAATTGGCTAATCGGGGTACTCAACGATAAGAAACGTCTAGAGAATGATTTCGATATCCTTGGTTGCTTTTTCAATTCTCTGCTTTTATATTTAGTCTTCGTCAAATGTTTAGAGCCCAGGTGGATTATTGATTCTGAGTGACATCATGTGGCCCATATGCATTCCCAGCATTCAAATGTTTTTAAAGGTAACGACACGTTTTGGTCTAACCTCTCGGTCTACTTCCACGAACGCTAAAGCAGCTCCACTACACGGCTTATAATCAGACCCTTCGAGCTCTAAACCTTCGACAAAGGCTCCATATACGCATAAAGATATTGCGCAGCAATAATATGGATGCGTCACCAGGACATTTTCGGAGTCTAGCCGATACATACGTTAAATTTCAGTAATCCAGAGGCATCAGAGATAATTTATCTGCATAAGAAAGCGTTTTGCTTAAACAGGTAATTATCATCTATGTTTAGTGTACGAATGCTTTTTTCCCTCCAAACTCGTCAGGGGGCGTTCAACAAACACCGCATCCAATTGGTAGATTTCGTACTGCGTAGTCTCCTCTAGGGTTGGTAAAAGGTACCATGAGCCACAGCTTGGTGTAAACTTATCAGCGGCTATTTTTTTTAAGGTTATGACAGCTTTTGCATCGACATATTTTCCCAAAGCCAAAAATTATTAGTATGTCAGCAGTACAGGCAGGCGCAAGCGATGACCTTGTCTGCTAGAGGAAACGCAGTTGCCTCAGTAGGACCCAGCATAAACGTCAAAGAATCTTGAATTAAAGCAGCAGTACTATAGGTTGTTGCAATGGAATATCTATGTTTCTGTATAACCTTCTGACTGTACAAGCCACCGAATATTTTTCCTACCTAACGGAACTTTTGCTGTTAGACGCATCGAGCTGTTTTTTATATGTTCCACTAGAATAAAACAAGCATTCTGAATCAAGTTAAAAATGACGAAAGGACACGTTATGCCGTGTATACGGAGGCTGAAGGCAAAACAAAGCGGCTGTTTTGACTGCACAGCGTCGTATTCAGCCAATACCAGCGCGGCCCAGAAACCGGACGGAGTACTGCACCCCTGTACCGCTTCGTCTCGCTATGTTGAAAATATTGATCGGGCGCCGAATGCGGAATGCATAATTCTGTCGCGGAGAACTATTCGCACATTTCAAATCGCGATGTTGCTGTCCTCTCTTGGGAACCGGCAGCGTGATGGAACTTAAGACATGAATGTGGACGAAAACATTCTACAAGTGCGCACAAATTTTGAGGTGCGGAAATGAAATAAACTGCTGCACAGTCTGCACGCTGGAATATATGCAATCTCTTTCAGTTGCGCTAATTATTTTCTCTCATCATTATCGGGAGCAGAACACAGGCGATGAAAAGTAAGACTAGGCGTTCCATCGCACTTTTCACTCGAAGGTTATCAAAGCTTGAATCTTTTGCTTTGAGCCCAAATTACCTAGACGTTTACCTTTGAAGTAATGCAAATTTGAGATCTACTCTTCTCACTGCTCTTTTGCCCCTTCGCTTGACGCTCTTTGGCGGCGCTCGTCTATTTCCAGTCATCAATTTTGTAGTTTAATTACACTCTGCATGCACCATCACAAACGACTCGTTAAATTCTGTCGCTGCGTGCGTCGGCGGCGTCCCATGCTTCATCGACGCAGCCGCCTTTCTCGACACCCCTACATAGCCGCTACGGATTTCTGCCTCATAGCTGTCGCTAAGCCTTGGTAGTGCGGCGAGGTTTGTAGCGTGATCAGCCACACTCACCGTAGTCGAATAATTGGCCTAATCGACCGAATATAGGTTTGTACCTTGATTTCACCTGCCACCCAGGACCACCTTGCGTCAACGGTCCGAGTGTTTCTCTTAATAACCAATCTTCTATTACAACGAAACTTAGGCGTAGCCACTAAAGCCCAGAGGTACCAAAAATGTTACGCTCTAAAAATACGCTTACTGTGGAATATTTTGTATAATTGCGGGCCACCTATCACGCTAAAAGCAAGGTAACGCTGTGCTGGAGCTAATAACGGCAATTTCTGCAGCAGTCTCAGAAAAGAAAAGCAATCTTGCAATCGGTTAAGATAACCTAAGAAAAATGAAGTCGACATATAAGCGAAACAAAAAGTGGGAGAAAGAACGAGGAGCTACGAAGTCTTTCTGGGGACCTTCAAGTTGAAATCAGATGGATTTTGCGGCTAAAGCTCGGCCTCGAACCACTGCGGCCGCCCTACATTCGAAATAATGGTGGAATTGATCTTTTTTTTTTTTTCGCATTGTAATGTGCATAACGCGGAGAAAGAAGATTGAACTTTTTTCGAATTCCTACAAATAACGAAAAAAAAAATTAAACACATGAAGGGATTCGCATAACCCCGGATATCATTAGAGTGGGCTCGTCCCCGAGCTGTCGCTGCGTGGGTTTCAGATTACATTATGCGGAAAGGCCGACAAGGCATTGTGACCCGAACCGCGGTCCGAAATCTCGGCCAAGCTGCGCGATGAGACATGCCGAGAGAGACAGAGAGGAGTTGGCGGTGAACAAAAGGATTCCGAAAGGAGCCGCAAACTCTAGCGACACCCCCCTACGGATCACGCCCGATAGCCTTACTGTTCTTGCCTTCCACAAAACTCAATTTCCTACGGAGCCCGAATCGAGCGAACAGCCGGACAGAATGGACGCGCGGAAGAAGCGAGCTTATCGGGGCGAGGAAACGGAAGAAGAAGAGAGAGGGAGACATAAAGGAGGGGTGCCTTGGTTGTCCTAGACACGACAGCCTTTCCGACAATGCTTATCTGCGAGAAAGTACAACCCAGCAGCGCACTAACGGTCCACGACAAGGTGCGTTATGGTTAGTCATGTTTCTCGTGCGCAGATTTTTTTTTTGTACCCTATCTGTGTGCTCTCGTTTTAACCCCACTCTTGCGGACTGTTTTGGGACCTAACCTTGTTAGCTGATTAGCCTCTAAAAGAATCGTCACTATGGGAAAAGAACCAACTTTTCCTCTGGGTTTTGTCCGAACTGAAGATTGCACTCAAATTTATTCGGTTTTATTGTGGAAGGCCTGTGATTGTAATTCTGGCACGGGGATATTACGAACGACACAGTCGTGCCAAACTTCTCCCCTCAGGTACGGTTTCTTCAACCTCCTCAGGAGTATTAGTATTGTCTCCAGGTAACAGTGGTCGGAATGTTGACGTTGATCGGCAAGGTATAGCGCATGATGTGATACGGATTTATTATATGCCTTCCTGGCCTATAATATGCAATTGCCTGCATCGACTTAAAAGGCGAGTGCCATATTTCAGCTCGACTAAGCTTTTACTGCTTATAAATACCCTAATGAGGAAAATGAAATTAATGCTCTTTGCGTTATAGTCTCAGAATACAGCTCTGACAAAGTAAACTCCAAATGAAATGAAGAACTTGACCAAACTGGGGCTTTTAAATAAAGGAATGTTGTTTAAGTTCACTAAATAACTGCTGTAGACATGATTACAGGAAAGCGCTTTTCATCTGGATTAGAAGGATTTTAGAAGATTAAAGAGTAGACAAGAGAAGCTGCTGACTGGTCTACAATTGCCTCACTATTTAGCATTCCTTTATTTAAGCTTAACGCTCACTACCCAGAATAATATGCTCACAAGAATCCCATCGAAGGTACTACGCTTTCTTCTTAACTTGGAGTCACAACATTAACAATAATAAAAAAAAAATCGCTGCCTAGGCGACAGGGATCAGAGCAGCAATATATTATTCGCCCTATTGCAAAAACCACAAACATCTTAATACATGTAAGCATCAAATGGCCAAACCTAAGCAAATGTTTAGCGAGATGTTTTACTAACATCGCCGCATGTCGCCAACCAACCCAGAAGGTTTCCAACGAACGACCGTTCACAAATATTATTTTCACCATTAGCTGCTTTTTATCGCTGTAGCATCCAACTTCCTAGAATGAAAAGTTGCCTTTAAAGAAAAAAAAAAAGAACGCTACTTTAATGGACGTTTCACTCGTACTCAGATCGGACTGGATCCGAATGCTTCGATTCGAGTGTTGGATAGCGTAAAACAAGCATAAATATGTTCGCTTTCATTCGCCTAAGGCTTTCGATCGTTGTCTAACTTAAACGATCTGATGGCACAGGATCAATATCGAAGAGTTCGCGGGTTCCCGAGATTTTCAATGCACAGAAGCTTTGTTTTTTTTTTATATATTACGCTGCGCGCCTGTGCAAGGACCCGCCATCATTCATCTTTACGAAGCAGGTGCATTTCAAAAAGCACACATAACTTTTCTCGCGACGACAGCAGATCGCTGGAAGGATTCTCTGTCGCACGATTATTTTTTACTCCTTTCCGCTGCATACATAGCACGGTCTGAAACCATCTTCCGGCAGACCTCTTTTCTCGCTGGAAGACACTTTCCCGAAAACCTTTCCCCGCATTTTTGTTTGTTTATTTAGCGCCGACATTTCCGCTGCACTTCTTCGTTTATTTCTATTTTATCACTTTCAACAGTACTTTTTTGCAAGGTCAGATTACTTGGCTGAACCATTTGGTCTCCTATCCTCTATGACTGATGATCATTCTCCTTGACCTAAAGTTACGTCTTTTTCTTCCTGCACGATACTCAACTGTTCTCATTTTGCAGTTGTTTTAGTTACTGTGTCCGCTATATTTCATTGAAAGTTCCTTTAGCTTCTTAGATAAATTGTCGCAGTTTCCAGTACCAAGACTGGGTTGTTTTGTTGCATGTTTGCTCAACTGAGCCGTCCTTAATATTAGTTTCACGTCCACTCTTCAGAACACCAAAAGTGCGCAATAGACGGACCGAAAAAGATATTTAATTGGGATTGTTAGCGAATATATTTCAATAATAAAGTTGAAAAATAAAACAAGAGAGGCAATGGGGCGGAGTGTGGCGCTGCCCAGGCTACATAATAATTTATTTTATCAGTTCAGTTCAGTTCAGTTCAGTCGTGTCCGACTCTTCGTGACCCTATGGACCATGTCACGCCAAGTTTTCCGGTCTCTCACTATCTTCCTAACATCACATAACTTCATCTGCAGTGCCTCGAGGATGCCATCTAACCATCGCGTTCGCTGCCTACCCCTTCTCCGGCGACCTCCTTAAATCAAAGGAGGAAGGGAACGAAGCTAAAAACATGTGGTTGTGTCAGCTGAGACAACTAATACATAGCCTTGCCAAGGGAAAATACCTCGGCAAAAATGTAAAACGTTTGGTAACCAAGCTACAATGATTACAATTACGTAGCTGAGAGCTTGGTTTTGTGCTTTTGCGCGTTATTATAAAAATTCCCCATTAACAGACGGTAGCCGAAAAGTATTTGTCATGCTATTAATCTAAACAATCATGACATTAAACTGATTCCACCTTCTCTTACAGATGTACCGACAGTTTTGTTTACATTTACATAGTAGTCGCACATTTCTGTCATGAAACTTTTAACGCAGTTATTTTGGGCGCACTGTCGAGTTGGCGACAAGCAAGCTTACATGGCGAATAAGAAACACACAGACAATTGGAAAGATGATGTTCATCTACTAATGATCTTGAGACCGTATCTATATCTCCTTGATGTCTTCAAACCACACAACGATCTTAGGTGATGCATGGAGCATTAGCAGTGTCCGCGTTGACATCTTACTATGGAAGTCAGCACGAGGCTGCTTTCAATTACCTTGACGTTCCTTGCAATGCCTGAAGCAAAACTTCGCTTATATCTGAGGGAGCCCAGCCTGGGCGAATAAACGTGTACGTGCGCCAGAACTTTAATTCGCCTCGCAGAGCGCACATCGATCACAGGACACCATTTCGTAAAGGCAGCACGTAATTGAGGAGCCCGGAGAAGAACGGGACGAGACAATATCGACAGCATGTCGAAACACTGTTTCCACACGAGCAACGCATGCTCTGCCGCAACTGCGAAGTGCGCCGTGTGCCTTGAGTGGAGACTTTACGATGTCTGAGACACGAGAGAAGCACTTGTGGAGACGCTGTCACCGTCGCAGGCACTTCCAGATATTGCTGTCGGCACCAGCCGTGCTGGACATTGAATGCATCGTGTTGCGGCGTGCGTTTACCATTGCAACACGACGCGCTGTTCCAATTAATGCGACAGTAATGGTGTAATATGAAAAATGCCTCTAAAAGAAATTAAAAGCTTCTGTCGAAAATTCGAAATGTAAACTTCTGTTATGACAACAATGAAAGCGTGAGCTTTACTCTTCGCACTGCAACTCCCAAGGTCCTTCACTTGCGCGTCAGACATTGATTCGAGAGACGCCATTGGTGGAACGTTCCGGAAATTTCGAGCAGCTGGGCTCGTGGTTATTCATTTGCGCGTTTTACCTTGAGCCGAGGGACACCGCAGTGCAGAGCTCCAAAAATATTGACTGCCTGGCGTTCATTAACGTGCCCTGACCACGTGACTAGGCAGGAGTTTAACAATTGATTCGCCGGAGCTTGGTTGCTCTGTCTCGCCATGGGTAAATTGAGTGTGGGCCCTAATACATTATCCCTTCAGCGCAGGCTTCGAACAGCGATGCTTAACAGAGGCCAATCTAGGATAACTAGGGCTTTTTCATAGAAGAGCCTGGTAATAATTTGCATTGCTGGATTATGATTACAACCTTTTTTTTTTTTCGGCGTACTTAGTCGCTTTCGTGATGCATGACATTAAGCCAATCACCCCAATGCAATGCAGATATAGTACTTTTTTTTCTGCTAAGTTAGTCAGCAATGTAAAGCATGGTTTTCCTGACATTTATGTGATTATTAGATTCCGTTTTCGCATCACAGCGACCTAGTCTGTTATGCGTTCTTTTAAAGAAGATTCCCTACAGCCTAAGAGTGATCAGCATGTCGCAGGATTTCAAGCTAACTGCTTTCACAATACCTGTTAACTGTATCACAATAATGTCAGAATAACTGAGTGCGCTATCAAGAAAAACCAGGGCGAACGAACGCCTTGCGCACCTGGTACTAAGAAAGCAGGAACTTGGGTGTTCTCAGCAACAGCTATAAACTTTGCTATCTTATAAAATATTATAAACAACGGCTTTTGCCTAGACTTAGTCAATTATTTAGAGGACTATTAAAAGGCGACGCAGCGAAAAATTGGATAAACATACATTTTATAGCAGAATTGATGAATAGACAAGAATAGGCTTGGTTTGGTTCGGTTTGTGAGTTTAACGTGCCAAAGCGACTCAGGCTATGAGAGACGCCGCAGTGGAGGGCTCCGGAAAGATCGACCACTTGGGATTCTTTAATGTGCACTGACATCACACAGCACACGTGTGCCTTGCTCTTCGCTTCCATCGGAAAGCGACCGTCGTGGTCAGAATTCGATCCCGAATCCTTGGGCACAGCAGTCGAGCGCCATAATCGCTGCTCCACCACTGCGGGGCAAACAGGCAAGGGTATTTATTTTCTGTGATATGTAAAACATTGGTAAAAATTTAGTATAGTGCCGTGAGATGGTAAAATAAAGTGAACTTTACTTGCTTCGGTGCTTTGGAGAAGGGAGTGTCGAGCTACTAAACATTACCAGTTATTGCATAGCCGTATAGCCATACAAGAACGGGGAGAGATTATTCCGAAGGGGCCAAGTAACCCTTTTTGACAGACTGCTTGCAGCACCACAAAAAATAAGAGCGATCTGAGCCAATCAGGATGATTCCTATAGCATGACTGCGCTCCGAAACTCCTGTCGCCTACGGCGACATGGGAAGTTATGAACACAATCAAATATTGTGCACCATTGTAACTGCCCCTATCGCCGTTACCTTTTGTATTGCTGTAGATAGCAGGTGAAATAGACTATAATTAGAACGTACGTATGTCATTTTTGAGCTAAATGGTTCCTGAGCTATTTAATACGTTTTATGGCCGAGTTATGTGTACAGCTGTTCCAGAGAACTCATAAATTCATGCTCCTTTAGCAAATGCTCTCCGCTGCAATGACTTCCAAACACGCGGGGCAAGGTTTTGGGAGTCTGAGTCGGCTGCTTGAGTTGTAACACAGTACTCCGAAGTACTCCAGATTTTGCGTGTATGTACATTATGTGCCCTCCTCTGTAGCAAAGATAAATAGGCTAGCTGTTCACGCTGTCTGCTCACCAGCACGCCACATTTATATGTGACAAGTAGTTTCTGGAAGTGCAATGCAATTTCAGTATTGGAATAAATATTTGCTGGTTCATTTATCGAAACTAAACATGCTGTTTTGGGGCTAGAACCCAGCAACCAAACAAATTTTATCCAAGTCTGTCATGACCGACATCGATATATGCAGCCTTAAATGTACGAATATAAATGATTACATACAAGTTCTCTTGCTTTGCATTGAAGTTCCACTCAAATATTGCTTTTTTTTTTTTACGTTCTGTATCGCTATACAAGAACCATAACAGAAATACAACGTTTTCTCGCAATTTGTTTTTACAATCTGCGTACAAAAAATGATTATAAGAAGAATAGGCGAATAGGCACGTAAATAACAGTTGTTTCTTTTTCACCGCCATTGCACAAAGCCAGAAGGTCGCTGTGAAATCCCTCTTCCTCGAAAAGTAATGGCCGTATTCCTAAACTAACCGTTACTTTACGTTCAGACATTTTGCCTCGTTTTCTAATACAGATTCCACGTCTGCTGCAGACACTGGAATTCTTAAGGCTCACCGTAGTCGCTATTTCGAACGGAGATCCGGTTTGACGTTACTTCATAACGAACAGAATTCAGCTAGGCAACGCATTCTTGGAATCATCAAGGGTGCGACGCCAACAACAATGTATACCACACCGACACAGTTCAAAGAATCAGCTTCAAGCGCTGTTGAGTTTCAGAGGCGCGGGTTTAAAGTTTCATGCACCCCCCCCCCCCCCCTTTTTTTTTTTTTTGGCACTGTGATTAAAACAGCGACTAGGTCGGGAAGGAGTACACGCGAAGGAATGCCTTCATGTCGAGAACAGCGAGAATGCGAGCTAGAGACCGACCTCGCGTATACAAGACTTGCAGTAGGCACGAATTAAAGCCACGCTTATGGTTTACACGTCCTGTTGCCGAGCTGTGAGAGCGACTCACCGTTCAGATGTGTTTGCGAGAGAATAGCGCGGTGGTCCGTATGAGGCGTTGTGGTCACCTTGGGTGGGCTACGTGATCGGCCTGGAGGTCGCACACTGGTGGAAGCAGTGAAGCAAGTAGCCCCAGAAAGGAGGGCGCATGGCGGCTACTGGTACCGGTCCAGCAGGCACCGTCGCATATGCGCGTGTCCAGCCACGAGTTCCTGTATAAAAAATGACCACACGTTAGGTATTAATTATTCACTTGCAAATCTTGTTCTTGTTCATGGTCATCACAACAGGCTGCTAGAAAGTAGAAATTGAATCGATATAATGAGCGCGATATTCTCAAAGCATATCGATCCCTTGAAAGCTTTTAACAATACCAGCTCGTTAAAATATGCTCTCATCAAAATTGAGCAGGCGTGTTCGGAAGCCAATATTAGAGCATTTTTCTAACAAAGGGCATACGAAATACAATGTTTCACAGATTGTCCACCATGCTTCTCTGATTTGTCGTCTGGCGTAACGGTATCATTTGCTGTGAAGCTGTCGACAGCACCTAATATTTTCTATAGTAATAATGTTTGTTATATTATTTTGAAAAAAAGTGGGATTTATTCCGTACTGGCCTTCTCACGCTTATGAAGTCAAAAGTAGCAAGGTGGAAGGTAGGTCAGTTGAACTAGGTTCATGGTGAAGGTGATGGAAAAAACGAGGACAAAAAAAAAAAAAAAGGCAAGCATCTCGCAACTAAAATTTAGAACTCGCTAGAAGAGCACGGAATGTAAACTCTCCTCGTAAAAATAACTATTAACAAAAAGAAGGAAAGGGCAAATAAACAAAACAAAAATGGTTTTGAGTGAGGCATTCGACTGAGCAAAAAGGTCTATAACATGACAAGGCATGATACTTTGTAAGATACAACGTGCCTTGTTTCTTCGTTTTGCACGTTGTTTTGTGTGCTAATTTAACTATAAAATCGAAAGCAATGCTCTGGCGATCATTCACTTTACATGAATGACTTGCAAAAGTGGCACAGTGACCTCTGTATGCGCGAAACTCCATGTTCAATAACAAAATTAAATAAGGGTTTTAAATGTGAGGCGTTGATGCTCCTTAAAAAAAAAAAAAATAATTTGTAGCTTTTGTTCTTGAACCTACAAGGGGGAAAATAATTGCCCTTTTTGAAGCAGGCATTTATTGTCGCAGCTGCACGAAAAGGCAGGAAACACGAATGCTTGGATGAACGCAAGAAACGATGAAGAAGCATGGCCTGGTCCTCACGCCTCATGCGCCATTCCAAATACATTGTTTTATTCTGCGCGTTACAGAAGGGCCAAAGTTATCAGCGACCCAGTTCAGTAGAAAGAGGACCATGTTGACCTCGACAAAACAGCCGAGCTTTTTTGTTTTAGTGAATACTATGTGTAGTGTTATGATGAATTCCTCGACCCATGTCAAGTAAATGAGCAAATATCAGTAGCCTGAGTTCAAAGTTTACATAAAAGGTTGAAAAAGGTCTCTGTGTGGAGACCTTGAATCAAAGCCCGTATATCGCTCTCTGCACCTACGTTCTCAGAGCTACGAAGTGAACGCAATTACCTGTTCTTCCTTTCAAACTAGATGCCTCAAATTTTTTAGCGCAGGGGAAAGACAGAAGGCTGGCCTAGGAAAAATGGTGCCAGCAAATTTAATAATTTTTCCATGCCTCAATGTGAATGGCTAGGGCCCATAAAGAAAAATTCACCCGATTAAACTACATAGAAAACAAATTTAGTCTCATGCGCGATGTTGCACAACGCACAGGTGAAGGCATATTCTTCTTCGTGTAGGTGCTTTAGAGACAGAGAAAAGCAATGTGCCATGGTAAAAAAAATTATATATATATATATATATATATATATATATATATATATATATATATATTATAGTAGTTGAAGGCGTGCGATAGCCGGAAATATTTCTAAAGCGAAGGTAGTATCTGCGTAGGAAAAAATACGCCTCCCCACCGCACGAAACAAAATAACGTACAAGCGACTCTCCGCCAAGAAAGTCTCGTCGACGATGTGGACTTTGCCCTTCGGGTAAGACGTACGGCGCTTCACGATGCCCTCAGTTATACCGGTTTACACTTTCGTAACCTTGTGCCAGAACTAGCACTGGATATGTGTTGCTCGAAGCAAGTGAAGGAAGAAAAACGGCTCAACCGAGCTCAGAGTGGCTGAGCTAGCTGGATGCATGCCAGGATGGCGAACCGAGACCTGCACTTGTTATATCCGCTGCGTGGTGCTCAGGGAGTATGGTGGAGAAATTGGCGACAAATCCCACCTGTGCATAATTACCCCCACTGCCACTGACGCCGCTGACGTTAGTGGGTGAACTGCGGCGAGATACGGTAATAAACCTCACTTAGCTTAATAACAATAAAACCACGAAAGCTGCAAGAAATAAAGAAAAAATTATGTAGTATGGTATGCAGTGCTGTAAGGCGATAAAGTGGGGGAAAAATGTACTTGAGGAGACCTCACGCAACTACGTTGGTTTTCGAACGTGCTCTGGATCCTTTCGTTCCGTGTCTGCAAGAATCACGCTGTATAATCTCCTTGCTAACACCAACATATGAAAACTCAAATAGGAAGTTTGCCACGCATTTACCAGTGTTGCAGTGCATGAGCTTCGGCGTTTCAAAAAGAAATTAAAAACGTTATTTGCGAAAAACAATGAAAGTGTTTAGGTTAGCTTTTTTTTTTTTTCTATCATTTTCTCTCCAGAGTGCGATGAAGCGAGGCCATCACAGCTGGTGGTCTGAATTGCGTGCAAACGATCGAAGTTTCTGGGTTGCTTAAACAAGATTTTATCTCGCACGTGACCGGGCTCAGATTTATACTCGAAGAGTCTCTATAGCATTGCTACGCCGTGCAGGAATCGCACGCTCGGCGTACAACTGATTCAAATGTTGAACGTTATTTTGCTTTCATTCTAACTTGCTGTGGTGGCCGCAGAAACTGGTATCCTGCGCATCGGGTTTGTCTTACTGCTACACGACTAAATGGATATTGCGACCAGAGGCTCAATAGCGACGGTCTTGGAATGAATGTAAAGTAGTCATGTGACATATTCCAGGCTGGGGCAGGCAGAATTGCGTGTAAGAGGACGGTTCTAAATGCGGGCTACCCCGTATGAATGCGTACGCAAAAAAAAAAAGCATATGTCGGTCACTGAAAATATTTATGAAATAGTAAAGAAGAACGCGGCCTTTCGCTTTCTACTGCGACATTAAAAAAAATGAAACGCCAAAAGCAGATTAGCGAAAAAATATTACTTTTTTTTCTGGACATGCAAAATACAAGAATCGGGAGACCGTTTAGGCACATTTTTCTTCCTCCTCACCCATTCCCCTCGCCTGTTAAGGCCGCTGCCGGAACGATTGAGCCTGTCACGTACGATAATGGAAAATGAAAGGCCGCCGTAACGTCCCTCTAAAAAGGCAAGCTGAGAAGAAAAAAAAAAAAGAGAAAGTAAAGATAGCCTATACGCGGGCGTTCTTTTTCTTTCGGTGCCGATCTGCAAGTCAATGCCAAGTGACAGCCCAGCCAGTGAGCCATGATAGGGGCTCGGGAAAAAGCCGGAAGGACGACCGCCACGCACCGAAGCGGCGGTTCGGAAGAAACCCGATTACATCTGACCGTGCGGTAAGGCTAGTAAAATATCTGCGACAATCGCTTGGTCACGTGCCTGTGTTTCAATGTGCTTTATGCGCCGCATGACGTGGGGCCACTGAAACTGTGAGAACATCTCTGCAGGATTGTACTGCCAGCGAAGAATACCTGAATTTTTTACAGAGCTCTTATTAAAACTTCAAACACGCATTTCTAGCTGAAAATATTTGAAAATAAACCTTTTTATTTTTCTAATAGTACCTTCACGGAAGAATTTGTTCCGAGGAATAAATAAATTGTAGCGTTTTGTGTGCTAATAACATCGATTTGCGACCGAGTTTCGTAATCATTGCAATTTTCACGTTCACAAACGATTTGTTTTAGGTTTGCTGCTTGTAATGACGCTTTCGGCGATGACCGCGACTCTCACCTAGTCCGAAGTACCACACGACGATGAGTGTACCCTGTACTAGCGCGGACATACAGAGGTATAAATATATAGGCTTCAATATCATCATCCCGAAGCAAGGCATCTTCCATAGGTCTCCACTTCGATTTGCGGTTATTTAATATCTAGAAAATTGCCAATTTTATCCACCCCTCTATTTTTCTGTGGACCCTGCTATGCACGCCTTCCCTTAGAATACAGCCAGTTACCCGTAACCGTCGTCGGTTATCTGGTCTTCGTGTTACGTGCTCTGTCCGCGTATATTTATTCTAAAAGTGCGCAATCCAAACACAACTGCCAGGTTATAATATCTATGTGACTGATCCAATATTCGTGAGCAAATATCGTAATCTTAGGCGCGCACATAAAAACAGCGCATTTTTAGTAGTTGTAATGAACACGTTAGATGAAACTATGATACTGAGAGGCCTCTCAGATGTATGAATTCGGTGCTTCAAATATTAGACCAAATATTTGATTTATTTTTTAACATTTCAAAAGTTTTTCTATAAAAACCATCACAAAAATTATGTCAGACATCGCTCAGAGAGAGCCCAGATGGGCTGAATTTTTACGCCAAGCTTGTGAAGTAGTCTTTCCACCATATGATTTGTTTTTAATCTAAGCAGCCTGGCGTTACGGTCACCCTTGGGCACAAAAATCTCTTTCGCATGATTTATGTTACCTGTTATCGTAGTTAAAGTTATTAAAATTTGCAATGCAGTTTACTTCTTTGAATGTATGCACCTGGTACATTTCCTTGAATGCTTTCTCACTTAAATCCGAAGTACATACTACCCTAGCATTTGTTATTCGAACAATGTAATCGGTGTCGCGTTATCGAAAAGCCTTTCTTGGCGCTACAGGGAAAGAATAAAACTGTGACTAGAAACCGTCATCACAACATCAGAGAATAGGTAAACAAACACCACTGAGTGCCCTTCGCCATCTTGTCTTCTCTTTTTTTATTTGTGCATAAGCAGCAACCCCCCCACACACACACGTACACTTCCTGTCGCGGCTGCCATATCACCTCCTCTTCTCAAAGCCTCAGCCACCCATCAGTCGCCATTTCCTTTAGAACTTCCGATTGTCTACACGAGGGTAAACGTAGACAAGTCTTACAAGTGTCACGTTCAATGCCACCCCTCCACCGACATTTTTGTGGCGCTTTGTTCTTTAGTCTCGCCCAAGCAACCTTACTCTGCTGTTCTTTAACCCCTCCGCACCGCGGTGAAGCACATCCACGTCCGCTGCCAGCGACGCGGCGAGCGCGTAATGGGCGTGCTGTAATCCCTGGCAGCCCACACCACAGCGGCCGGTGTACGCACCCCTGGCCGCGCAGTCAATTACCGCGGCAGCCCGTTTTTGCTCATTTTTCCTGCCCGGAACGTCGCGGGAACGCGCGCTCACCCGGCGTAGCGATAACCGAGCGGTCCGACACGGCGACGCGACCCTTTCGACGAACGACACAGCGGCGCGTCTATTTTTCCTGTTCGCGGTGCGAAGCCAGCCGAGCCACACGTTCACTGAACGACACTGAGGACATAGTACGGTGGCCAACGGTGCGGTGATTTTCAGTGGACGAAAAAGGGGTCCCCTCGAGGCGTCTTGTCGGTCGCCGCGGTTCGACAACCACCAAGAGAAAAGCTAATCAATCTCTTTACCTGTGCCGCTTCGTTAAATATATCGAGATTATAAACATGATCGTTTGTGTCGTTTTACCTTCTCACGTGCTGGTATGATGCCACTCAGTCCGTAATCACCCCAAATTTATTTTCGAATCAATCAATGTCCAGAAAATTTCTGAGCGAATTAGTAGTTATGGTTGACTCTGTTTACGTTTATATATACACTGGAAAGGGCAGCTCAACATGAAGGTATGCGCTTTGCAGAAAGTTGCAGAGTGTCTTTAGTTTGGGCTGTTTGACAAAAAAGGCATTCTTCTTCACCTGGTATTCTATAGCTACCTAAAGAATATCAAATTATACTAATCATTATTAACACGCGATTCCGACGCGTTTTGATTTACTACAGAAAAAGGCTGCACGTAAGGTCACAGCAAGCAGCAGCCGAATAATATTAAAAGTCGGAGAACACCTGCTATTCGCAAATATGCATGTACACACCCTGAGGGAAGCAGTGTCATTAATAGATTTTGTGTCTTCCTTGTTTTATTGTTGTTTTCATCATGATGCTTTCAATATGACAGCACGAGACCTTCGCCCGGTATCCATTAACATGTCACCAACATACGGTAAATATGCCTTGAGGAAATAACAACTGTAAACTCGTGAAATACAAGTTTAGCTAAACATGGCAAGACAAGACAAAGCAAAGCTGCACAAAAAACAACAATATGATAAACGAGTGCTAAAATTTGCTTCTGAATGTATATCCATGCTTAGTAAAGCTATGTCATTGCTTAATATTTCTGAATATACAGGGTGGGCTGCGAGTAGATCAGGGTGAATTATATGCGTTATTATGCCTTGGCCAAATTTCCTCCTCTACTAGCACAGAGGTGAGTAAATTAAAAAAAAACACATCTAGGAAAGTTATTAACACAGCAGCAAGTGCTGAAAACAGTATTTTACACGAAGGAATGACACAAATGACGGAATGGAGAGAAAAGGGCGCCGAGGAAACATTGCCGCAAATGAGATAGCCCGATTGGCAAACGGGAACATCCTAAAATAAAATGTATAGTTACTAGGTGGTACAATAGATAGGTGGTAGGTGGTGATCAGCTTACTCTGTTTACCCCTACACCTTTTTACCATATCCTTCAGGTGGTCCCTGATACTGCACGTGCGTAGAAAAAAAATAACAACATATCTGGTCATGACATATATCTATTACGTTTGTTAACCTCCCACCGCTTCAAATTTGAGGATTTGGTCACTCACTAGCTCCATTTGGCGCCGCTATGACTGTAGAATTCGTACGCATAATAACAAACTAAAACCAATTAACTACTCCAGGCGATGTTCTGGACCATTAGTATCTGGGATAAATTAAATTATTCCACTTTCTCTGCCTCGCTCCCATAATAACGTTTTGAGCAAAATGGTCGGAGTAACGCATCACATAAGTGAATTTGTGGGCTTATGAAAAGCAGATGTACATTATTTTGTGAATGCAAACAACAGCACAACATAACCGAGCCCTTGATTTGCAGCGTTTCAGTCTCAAGTGAATATTGTCGACATCATAGCAACCACCTTCACGAATGCATTATTGCCCTAGGTGTTCTGTTAAGCTTGCCCGCTAACTCGCTCGAAGAAATGCCTTTGGTACCATCCAGGTAAGCATGTCTGAGTACAATCATTGGCGGAACTTGTGAATGTCTTGTTCCGGTTAACATTTCCGCTCGCTACCAAGCGGCTCTAATCCGGGGCCTGTAGGAAGGGGGCTTTCAAGGTCAAAATTCCGACGCGTATTCTTCTGGCTTACCAGGCTGCCATGCCCTTTAACGTGGCATGGACATTAACAAAGCCCTTACCACCGAAATGGGATTCGAATGCTCTTTGGAGAAATCTTTTCTCTTGAAGTACAGCAGGAGGGGCACTAATACCGGCCGTCACTTCGTCGCAATAAAAATCAGCCCTCTCTCTATGTCCAACCCGACACATTCGAGTTCTCTGATTTATTTGTCCAGATACTCTGTTATATAATGTTCAGTATATTCTCATGATTGATACCAGCGGCTACAAAAGGCTCGATAGAACGACGTGAGAGATAGTTAATACAACATTATGACTGCTGATGAGTGGTTATCGGAAGTCGTCCCACCAAAGCCGCAGTGCTCTAAAATTAAAACTCAATCCAAATTTTATATTTTCTAAACTAAGTGAACTAAGAAGCACCTCTACATGACGACAGAACTCATTGCGCCCACACTAGAGCAAAAAAAAAAAAAAAAAAAAAAAACAGATTCTCAGGAAACCTAACATTGGCGCATATGCAAGTCTTGCCATGGCTCCTGACATCAGAAACTTATTGGCAAAATGCATGCTATTTTATACCATTTCGTGTGTCCAAAATACATAGATGTCTTCCATGCACCACCATACTGCCTATTATCATTAACATGAACTCGGTGATTTATTCCAGCGGATGCGCAGTGAGAGATTTCCAGTTCAAGACTCATAGCTATCATTATTTTTTTTTATAGATGACACTGGTCACTGTAGTCGCAATGCAACTACATCATACATGGGCACCCTGACTCCTAGAATGTTTATTACCTCACGTGTGCTCCTAACTTATCAACAATAGAAACGCATAAGCCTTGCTTGATTATTTTCGGCATGTACATGGACCGCGAGGGCGTTCTCCACGGCTTTAAAGCCGATGAGCTCCCAGAGAATATTCGTGGTCAACCGAGAGCCGTTTTCTCATTACCCTCAGCAGCGTCTCCTTTTCACATAGATTTCCTCAGCCTGGACATGACACAAAGAAGAACGAACGTGCACGCACAATCGCTCCTGAAGGGTCGCCGTACAAGCCACTGTCCACAACCTGACATGCGAGCCAGCCACACACCGCCAGCAGGTGATGCTGGCATAGCGAACTGCTCATCTCCCACCGCTTGTCTCTTTTCTTCCCCAGAACCTAACTAATGCGATTCTCCGGACATCCGACAAGCGCAGATCTTCTCTTTAGTGACTACTGAAGCCATATGCTATACACAGAGTTCAGGCCATCTTTATTCTCAGCGACTGCCTTAACTATAATACAAACGATAATAGCATGTTAGCCAAGAAATTTCCCTTCCTAGTAAATCACGTGTCATATTCACAGGAATCCTGTGCCGTTATATGAGGCCCGGGATACCAGGGTTTTGAGCAATCGGCATACTGCCTTGAAATACAGCCTCTCCAATCAGGTGGTCCGGATGTGCAACGCATAGCGAACCTTTCTGTTTCCCTTGCTTACTTAAAGCCATTACACTTCTATCGCTCTCTCCCTATCCTAGCCAGACTTGCCTATCGCCACCCTTTGCCGAAGGCGGGCTTTCGGAGTGCTCGCCCTCCCTCTTTCAGGACAATCGCCGAGCGCGTTCCTCTCATTGCGGGAAAGTGGCGGACGCCCGCTACGCGTGTGTGGTCCGAGATGTGCCCTGACTTCGACGCAGAAATTTGCTCTCGATATCCTTGTCCGGCGAGCATTATCTGGTGGATGATCTCCGACCGCAGACAGGTTTTGCGCCCGTTCCGTCCCTCGCTCTCTAAAACGTCGTACACGCAATACGCGCGCGCGAAACCATACGTGCTTGCGAGCATTCCCGTCGTCCTCGCTTTGGCCAGCCAGCCAGGGAGACACGTGCCAACCGCGCGGTGCGACACCTTACCCTGCGTGTTTGTCCGGTGCGCTCACGAGGCAGAGCGCTCATAGGCAGTTCCATGATCTGGGTGGCGTGCTTGCTTGCTGAGGCGCACACGGTTAATACCTCTTTGGTTTGGTTTGGCTTGGGAATGGTATAGTATGGTATGATATGGGGGGGGTATGGGTATGGATGGTATGGTATGGTATAGGTACGGATACGACACGGACACGATACGATGCGATACGGTATGGTACTGTATGGTATGGCATGGTACGGTACGGTACGGTACAGTAGGGTATCGTATGGTATGCTATGGTATGATATGAGGTTTGCCTCCGAAAGCAACAGATGGGTCTGACACTCTAGTGGACTGGTGTGAAGTATTTTAGACCACTTGGAGTTTTTTAACATGGTCCAATGCCTAAAATGTTGTTAGTATGAGCCGCAAGCAAGGGCACGACATGCAAAAGAACCGCATATCGCTTAAACTAACCCAGGAGACTCCAGTACAATGTTGCTCCTATGAATCGCCTTGAGACGTTAAACATCAGCTATTCCATAACTATGAACTTGCCGTATGAGATAGCAAGCATCCAAAAACTATCAATCTCTCAAGAATGTGAATAAAATCGAGAATAATAATCAATGTTTTCGGCGGCCTCAAATAATATCTGAAATTTGCTTACATATAACGTGGCGTGCTTGAAGAAAAGCAAGGAACCTGCTGCACATCAGTACGGCACCTTAAACATCACAGAGACCCTGCTCTCTGTGTCATTAATTTGAGTCGTTAGCACATGGACGACATTTGTTGCACGCCTGCCTTAAAGACTGATGGAGGGGAAGTGAGGGAAAACGCAAGGACGAATCAAAAGAACTGGGAAGTGTTGAGGCGCACATCTAACTTTGCGGAGCGGAATGGACAAAAATCGTTCGTGACTTTCCCGTCACGGCGGTCATCAAGTTTCCCATATTTTGGTTTTACCGCAGGAGTCATAAAACCTTTCATGAAAAGAAACACTGGCGAGTAGCTAGGTTCAAATATCTGAAATTTCTTCAGTGCGCTAAGCAATGCTTGCGTTTAAATCCTGATGGCATAAAAGGCTTAACTTCTGCTTTGAAACTGCAGAAGACAGGCACGAATTTTCGACTCCGACTCGCATACCAAAGCAGTTAATGAAGGTGGACGGTAGTATGTCCCAAGAAGTATAGATTGGCAGCTTGTACGGTGTCGTCACGGAGCAGAAGTTTGCTTGAGCTCACCGTGGACAATGCATTTTCAAAAAAATTCCTTTGAAGACTATAGCAGACGGCTCAGTGCGCTCCAATCACAGGCGTGATTGCGTCAAAAGCATCACTGAACGCAGCCTAAAGGTCACAGAGGCATCGGGAAAATGTTCACGGCTTCTATTCTGATAATGTTTGGCCGAAAATAAAAATAAAAATAATTTATAGCGCGGGGTTTATGCGATGATTTCTGCTCCAAAGCATCTGTGAACGAAAATTGAATTGTATGACATGCTCGGTGTAAGTCATAAATGACATGTCTGATGTACCTTATTGCCCTTCAAAAACGTTGAAGGGGCTACTAAGAGACAACTGCTAAGAAGAGAGCTCCAAATGCTGTTTGAGGTTTACAAAATTCAGCTCAAAGTCGCCTGTCCTAACAAAATTTTTACTCTCTTCTCTAAGTCGGCGAAGCAGTGCTGCTTATAAGCGCGTAAAAAACAGTGTTTATTCGGAGCTTGATCGTCATTGTCGGCATCACGTTAACGTATAGTTCTGTGATCACAAACACTATTGAAAAATGATGCCCCACTGGATCGATTGTACGGCACACAAACGAACCTTTTGTACTTGTAGCCATCTTTGTTACCTACTTCTCATTTTGCTGCCTCCAGCTGTCGTTTCTTGTTTGTTACACGGTCTTGTTAATACAGGATATGGAATGAAAGAGCAAGTTTAGTTGTCTTACTTGTCGAAACGTTGGCTCGGCTTGCGAACTGAGCTCCCTCTACTCTTGTTCAGTGCTCTTTCATACTCAATAACCATCGTTTTTTTCCCTCGTTAATGCTCATTTATGTTGCTTTATGTGAAAACCGAAATCTAACTTTTTCTGTTGAAGCACCAGATCGTTATATTCTTCAGAGTGAAGTCAGAGTGCGAAATAATCGTGCAAAATAATTGGGCAACGTAGCAATGAACGTTTACTCCTATTCTTATAGTTTTGGGATATATACTCTTATCTCACTTCTATCTCAATTTTTAACATTGGTTTTTTTTTTTTTTTTTCGTTGCCTTCCGTATTCAGGGTGCGTGGTTGTAGTTGCCGGTGGAGATTCAGGTCTTTTGTGAAACTTCTTCACGGACGCTAAACCTAGGCTCCTGCCTTAAATTGCTAGCGTAGCTTTGATTCAACTTGCTAGTTAGTTGTCACTGTCTTTAATGCCCTTATCACCAACGTACAGCCTAGAATGGCACCGGGTAAATTATCAAGAAAACAGTTAAGGAACACAGAATTCACTCTATTAAACATATCTGAGCATCATGCCATGTTTCCTTTCTTCGCATTGTTACAAAACCTCTATTCATTCACTAATAGAGCAAAACTTATTGCTCACTCGGTATAGTCCTAATTAGTCGACACAGCTCAGACGCAACAGTCTTAAAATCGCCATCGTGGGACAAAACATTTTTCCCGGTTAATGTGAGACTTGAGAAATGCTTTTTGAAAGCTGGATTGAAGTCCCTCCAACCAAACATATATGACCAAGAACTTCAAGGAACCGCGATTATTGCAAGCCGGGCTGTTTCCGGATGCTAAATATTTGGACGTGTTACAGGAAGCCGGATAAGGTTGATGACGCACGAGCAATAGTTCCTGTCAAAAACGTTTACGGGGAGAGGCAGTGAAGGGCTAATTACTCAATTTAAGTTATGCGCCGGTCTCCCGAGTTAGCTGCCAAGACTCAAATAAAAAAGTATACAAAGGAAAGGTTTTCCCCAAATGAGCTCCTGAGCAAAGCGGTAAAGCTCTAACCATTTTTTTTTTTTAAAGAATAATGACAGCCTTTAAACTGGTAACACGAGCAAAATGTGGTTACCTCTAAGTCAGCAGGCAAGCTGCCGTCAAACTATTAATCGTTTTCTCGGAAGACAAACTCGAATAGGACCAAACATGCATAGTACTTGACCTAGACGAGGGGTGCCTACAGTATTGAAAAGAAACTCGATATTGATATGCGTAAAGCCTGTTGAGATCAAGCGCTGCAGTATTCGATTCAGTAAGCCTCCCTTTCGAATTGAATGAAATGAGAGGTATCCCAGTCGTTAACGAGGTCCATAAATAAATTAACATGCCATCAATACAGCAAGAACAAACGGTCATCGGCAAGGCATGTGTTACGAAGGCCTAATAGACAGTAGTCCTTTCGGGTAAATTTCTTTATTTGTTCTCCGTACCGAGTTAATTGAAGGTATAATAATAATAATAATAATAATAATAATAATAATAATAATAATAATAATAATAATAATAATAATAATAATAATAATAATAATAATAATAATAATAATAATAATAATAATAATAATAATAATAATAATAATAATAATAATAACAATAATAATAATAATAATAATAATAATAATAATGTGAGCCTTCCGTGGATGTTCTTTAATTTATTCATTCCATGATCTTCCTCTTTCATTTGTACATACCATCATCATCGTCCCGCGGCGCCGGCTCCGGCACGCGCCTGGGCTTTGTCATCGGAGTAAAACGCCAGACACGGCATCCCTTGCTTTGCCGTCTCGACCTTGCCGTCTCGACCTGGCCTTCTTCCACAATAATAATAATATTAATATTAATAATAATAATCTTTATTTAGTATATTGAAAACAGGATACAGAAACGGAAGCGCTGAAGCCACAAGTAGGCTTGTGCGGCGACAACCGGCAGCCGCGGCAATGTGCGCGCTACGTCCATACTCCCTCAGAGGCGAAAAAAAATATCAAAACTGCACTGAGAACATCACAACATATTAAAGGTTCTCTAACGCTTGAACAGCAACTCTCAGTGTTTTAATTATATTTAATTGAGTGTTATACTTATTATAATGCAGACGTGAGAAAAACATAGCTTCGGTTCTATAGTTATTCAATCATATAAAGTAACATTTTTTTTGTTTATATTTTCTAGAAATGGTGAATAGTCCAAACTTTTTTCCCCGCAACAGCTGTCGTCTTTCCGGAGTAGCCAACAAAGATCAGCACCTAATGCCGTCACATGGCATTCGGCAAATTTGTTGAAGTGTCTCGCGCACACCGCCAACTGATCCGAGCCTTGTTATTCAATTACATTTGTCACGGCAACATTCTAACGTTTGTCGTGAACGGCGTTTCCGAATAAGGGCCTCCATCGCTTGCCTTGAGTCGTTTCGTTCACCTGCATTCTTGTGTATACATAGAATGCACTATAATGGGACAGCTGTAATTCAACAGTGCTTTATTTGCGTAAGCACCAATACTCTGAACTTAATACAAACAAAATATACAAATAAAAGGTGTGAACACATTCCGTTGTCTAGATTCCAAACGGTAAAGTTTAGTGTAAGCTCAACGCGCGACATCTCGATATCATAAAAGGAAAGTTACCCAAGTCGACGGAACATTTATTCATCGTACAGAAACGCATCGTCTGCGTTCGGCGTTTTGAGTAGAAAAGAAAGCGGAGTTTTATCTCGGCATTACCGCGGCATACCTATTCCCGCTCCTATTTCATAATCTAGTTTATATGCATATAGGGCTCCCGCTAGGCCTCCAAAAGCGAGGACTTAGAAATCTCTTCAATGTGCCTCTTATACTTCCGGGCATACGTGATGCATCACTTTGACCACATTGCCTGCAGCATCGCCAAGTTTCTGGTAGAGTCCAGGTGGCCCAGCACGTGCACTTTATCTACTGTGTATAAATAGAGACCGCAACTTTGGCTCAACCAGGCGGCGATAGGATTGGCTCCGATTGGTAGACGCCATGTGTTCCGAGCATGTGGGGATGCTTGAGTCGGCTCCTTGGAACGCGACCCGTAGGGCAACGAGGTGCTATGAGCATATATAAGGTGATGCCTGAATGCCAGTCTTAGAACACAACCTGTGGTGCGAGTGGCACACAGAATGAAGAGCCTTTAGACACACCAAGCAGTCGCTTTTTGTATTAGTTCATCGCCCAATTTCTTTATTTCTCTATTTCTTTCTTTCTCCTTCCACTTTTTCTCGGTCCAGTGTGTGCTGAAGGGCCATAACACAAGTTATGGTCCACCTGTTTGCCGACGACTGCGTCTTATACCGTCGCATTTCTTGTCACGATGACCAAGTAATTCTTCAAAACGACTTACGTAAAATTGATACCTGGTGCTCAGACTGGATGATGGAACTGAACGTAACCAAATGCAAATTCATGCAGGTGTCACGTAAACGTTCTAATATTTCATATACATATTCACTAAAGGCAACTATCATATCGCAGGTCGAAACTTACAGGTATCTCGGCGTCCTAATCAGCAGTAAACTGACATGGAACGAGCATATCACCAAACTAGCCGCTGACACTTCGAGAACTCTAGGCTTTATTAGAAGGTCACTTTCACTATCACCGCCATCCATTCGCAAACTTGCGTACGAAACTTTCATTCGCCCGAAGCTCGAATACGCATCTGCAATTTGGTCCCCTCATCAAATGTACTTAATTAACGAAATTGAATCCATCCAGAATCGCGCTTCCCGTTTTATATCTTCAAATTATGACATTCATTTCAGAATCAGCAGTATTAAGACATCTCTCGGTATCAGCCCTTTAGCCCTAAGACACAACATTTCTCGCCTATGCCTGTTTCATAACCTGTACCACAACTTCCACCATCTCCGTGATTCTCTGTTAGTTCCACCATTGCGCACATCATCTCGTCTGTTCAACTTCATGAGTATCCAGCGCTTACATGGATCTACTAACGCCTTTAATAAGTCTTTTCTACCAGCCGCTATTCAAGAATGGAACCGGCTTCCCGAACACATTGCAACCGAACGTGACCCTACTAGATTTAAATAACGCTTGACATGTCATTTCGCTTCATAACCGATTGTTTCCTCTTCCTTCTTATTTGCAGTGCCTCCTTCATTTGAATAATTGTTGTATTTGAGCATTTTGAATTTTTGTACCTATGTTTAGACCATGAACGATTGTTATCTTTATGTGTTACCTCCCCCCCCCCCCCTTATGTAATACCCCACCCAGGACTTTTAAGGGTATAATAAATGATGATGATGATGATGATGAAGAAGTAGGTGGGGGAAGGGAGGGGGGGGGGGTTGCAGAGACAAAACGTGCTTTCAAGACAAAAATATTTTGCCGCGTCAGATTTTTGAAGAAGAAATTTATTAGCTGCACCGCTAGCCTCCTTTGTTCCTATTCTTCGAACATCAACGTCATTTATCCTATACAACGATCTTAAGATTGATAATTTCCACCGCCTTCCTCGAAGCTTTAGCGAATGAAAGCCGCGCACGTGCAATTGATTTTTTTTTCTGCTTTCACTGCAGAGTCATCGCCACTGATAGTGCAGCGACTTGTAGCATCATGCGTACGTGCCCAGAAAGTAATGTTCCAAGTATGATTTCCGAGAAGCTATGATCTTCTTGTTCCAGAATCACTAAATAGATTCGATTCGCTTAGCATTGATGCCAGCAGGGTGCTGATACATTCAAGATACACAGGGAACATATATTGTGAGATATATCGTTCAGGAAGCAATTCATTGAGGTGTTTATGAAGGTTCTCTACAACATTACGGGTCACATCTGGGACCAGCAGCAAATATTTATCAAGTTGATGGTTGGTTGGTTTGTGGGGTTTAACGTCCTAAAGCGACTCAGGCTATGAGAGACGCCGTAGTGAAGGACTCCGGAAATTTCAGCCACCTGGGGTTCTTTAACGTGCACTGACATTGCACAGCACACGGGCACCTTGCTTTTCGCCTCCATCGAAAAGCGGCCGCGGAGGCCGGGATTCCATCCCGCGTCCTTGGGAACAGTAGTCGAGCGCCGTAACCACTGCGCCACCCCGACGGGGCTTTTTCAAGTTGAGTAATTAAACTTTAACGTTGTGTAATTAAACTTCAAAGTTGAGTAATTAAACTTCAACATAATTATTCAATTACTCAGGCAGAAAGTTAAAATTAGCCTGCGTAACTATAGGCTAGGGCCAAGGTTATGTATTCGGTTCTATTTGCTTTCAAAGCATCTTTCCTTTTTGAAACGTTAGCTCAAGATGAGGCGAAAAGTAAGGCGCCCGAATGTTGTGCGATGTCAGCGCACGTTAAAGAACCCTTAGTGGTCGAAATTTCCGGAACCATCCATGACGGCGTCTCTCTGGGACGTTAAACTCCATAAACCAACCCAAACTAAACCATCAAGTTATGAGAGAAAACCAGGGTACATATTCCAAGTTTGCGTCGTTTTATTTTTTGGCCTCGAGTCGCATGATTGTTTTTTTTTTTTTTGAACTCGAGTCAGCGGATTTATGGGAACTTTGAAACCGGATGTCAGTTTCACTTCCTATTGTGGAAGAAAACCCTTCTGAAAACAACGCAAACTCGGAAAACAGTACTTTCACATGTAACTCGTCTGCATAGTGGTTCTGTAATTAAGGACTACATGTCTACTAAGGTTTCGACTGTCAAAAGGTTTTCTCGTAACCTATGAATGCAATGTACCGGGGCTGGTTTTAATTGGCTGATTTTCCTTTCAGCTAGTTGATTTATGATTTATCATTTATTGTAGACAAACCTTTACGAAAACCTGTCTGATCCTTTGGTTTTCGTTGCCTAAGGATGTGCTAGTTTGATTGGCCATTACCTTAATATATACCTTGTAGGTAACAGACAGTACGCTAATGAGTATAATTTTTCAAGTTCATGGCAGCCCATTTCTTACAAAAATTAAGATATTAGCGTTCATACAAGATTCCGGCACGCTCAAAGTCATGAGGCATTGCGTATACAAAGCGGTGAGTTTTTCTTTCACGGTTTATCCCCTGTTCCTCAAAAGATATGCAGTTAGCAAATCATCCTAACCTACATTTGCCGTTTTCGTTGCTTCCAGAACTATGTGCATTTTTCGCCCCCTACGTAATGTCTCACTCCTTGACAAGATTGAGGCTTGGGCATGTTGTTTGGACGTTATCGGTGCAGTGCATACGACGAGGTCTGTGTCCTCTAGTCCTCATCGTATACACTGCACCGGTAAAGTCTCACTCCTTTGCAGAACTGCCGCTCATATTACCATCCTCATTACTTCAGCTCGTGTATATAGCGTAGAACTCTTCGGCTACATTACCTTTTGGTAATGATATTGCCCGCCTAAGCCCATACATATAATTTTAGCCTATGCCTAGTTTCTTCTGCGGAAGGACCCCAGAAGACCACCGGCCGATATCGTGCTTTAGCCTTAAGGTGGGGCTTCATTGTCCTGCTGTTTTTTTTTTTTTTCTACAAGCCTAACGCCAAATTTTCGCTTCCTTTAGATGCTTTTTTACAGTGAGAAAAGCTGAAATAAACTTATCAGAGGCGAGCAGCGCAACGCAGCTTCCTATTCCGAGGGCTAATCCTTTTACTGGGTTTCACACTATTCAAGCCTAATGCAAAAGTTAACCTTTCGGGCAATCCTGCTATGAATATGAGCTCTCTAAAATGTTGACATAGAAGGTGGCGCCATTTCTGTGCGTTATAAAGAACAGAACTACATTACTTTAGGCGCATAGTTTGCGTGTGTGAATAGCTGTACAAGCTGCTGCATGTAATGGCCCGTAATCGACTTGCATTGCGCAGGCCCATTATCCATGCTGTAAGTGAAAAAGGAAACGCTTAGAGTTTTAAAAATAGATGGACACTTAAGCTCTACCTTAAAGGGCAACTGAAGACGCTTTAGAGTGTCACTAAGAAGCGGAATTGGCCGTGTGAGAGCTGTAGTTAAATCAGGTTCAGGAGGTTTGCGCTGCATTTAAGCAATGCCTTCAGCAATGAATAAAGCTATTTCGGCGTTCAGGCTTCTCCAAAGTGTACGGCAATTAGTTAATACCCTTTACGATGACGTCATCTGTAGGGCGGTGCATTTCCGAGACACACGTTTGCACCCAGGAAGGAGAGCGAAGTACCCCAAGGGGAAATGTTCAGACGCGTTGTACTTACGAAGGCGTTTCAGCGATAGAAATCTAAACTTGAAGCGTAACAAACAATGGCCTCATTGCTTGGTTTATGGAGGTTAACTTCCCATATCGACTCAGGCTATGAAAGACACCGGAGGGAAGGGCTCTGGAAATTTCGGCCACCTGGGGTTCCTTAAAGTGCACTGACAACGCGCAGCCCACGTGTGCTTTGCTTTTCGCCTCCATCGAAAAGCGGCCGCCGCAGCCAGAATTCGATCCTGCAGTCCTGGGTATAGCAGTCGAGTGCCCTAACAAATTAACAACAGCGGTGGGCCACAATGACGTCACCGTCTAACTTCTCGCCAAGGCTTTAGCTATAAGGCTTTAGCAAGGCTTTAGCGCTATAAGTGCAAGACTTAAAATCTCAGAAACTTTTAAAAGCCCCTTGCGTCTTTGTCTCATCATATCCCGAAAGAAGTGTATCATCTTCCCTCTAAGAGTGTGACGATATTACTACCTGTGGTGCACCGGGATATGAAAGTCGCCTTCGAACTGATGTGGAAACTTGATCTAACTTTTGGATTTGGCCCCATTATAGACTGGATTGTTGACTATCTGATTGACCGCACTCAATTTGTAGAAATTAACAACGAGAAGTCTGAAACATTCAATGTAACATCCGGTGTACCACAAGGAAGTGTTCTAACCCCAGTACTGTTTTTAATTTTTATAAACTACTTACCTTCCAGTATTTCTCGCAGTATTAAACTTTTTGCCGACCACTGTGTACTCTACCAGGAAATTAACTCTGTAAATGACCAAATAGCAGTGACCAAGTGGTGTGACGAATGTCAGATTACTATTAATGTTAAAAAAAAAAGTCAGTTACTTTATCCATAACCAGGAAGAAATATCGATCAATTTTTCAGTACATATTAAACAACGTTCCCTTTGCATTGGTCTTCGAATACAAATATTTTGGCATAAGACTAACCTCTGGCCTCAGATGGGATTCTCATGTTAACAATGTCACATCAATCCCCTTAAATCAGTTATTTTTTATTAACAGACACCTCAAACTATCACCATCGGAAACAAAATTACTTGCTTATAAAACATTTGTCAGGCCAGTCTTACAATATGCCAATGTTGTTTGGTTTCCTTTGACTAACAAGCTGATTAAACAATAACAAGCAGTGCAGAGGAAGGCGGTCAGATGTATATTTTACAAATACGGGTTGACACTCACCAACAGAACTACTAAACAGGCAGGACTACTAACCCTTCAAAACAATGAAGAACTAGCACGCCTTAAAACCTTGTACCAATTTATACATAATTTCGGCGCTTCAAGATAGATATCCAGATAACAAACACGACAAACACGTAATAATCACATGCATAAGATAAGCGAGTTTTCGTTCCGTACTAACACTTCCGAATATTTGTACTGTCCTCGTGCTATATGCGAATAGAACACCTTGAACACATCCATTGTTAGCAGTCCATCATTAAATGCTTGTAGCCTACTTGTGGAAAATCAACTACTTGCATCTCAGTAATTATGTTGTTCTTATGGCATTGCGAATTTGTTCCTTCCTTTTGTTTTTCGCTTGCGGTATAACTATTAGTCCGCCTAATTATTCACACATTCTCCTCGTTCTAATTCAACTGTTATACGTATTTTATGATGTATAATTTGGTGTCATATTTTGATATGCACTTTGATTAATTATGATTGTCATATTTTGTGTCTCTGTACTTTGAATGCCCTCCCTGTTACGATCTCTGATGAGATTAACAGTATCAAATAAATAAATAAATAAATCATTTGGGAAATTAGGCGGACTAAATTTGTGAAGTTTTTATCGCATTAATGTCGCACACGACCTCGTGTTTAAAGTGACCTTTGTTGACTGTTTAATATTAAAGCGCAAGGTCATGTGGCTGAGACGTCACCGTGTTTCGGGTCACCCATATTTCTGCGCGACGCCCGGTTACGTAGCCGATGAACCATCTAATGATTTCGCGTCAGAGCGATTCCAACTGAAACTTCCTCTGCCTTTTTACCAACTGCTTGTATAACTTTATAACAGGGACTCCCATCGTATCGTATCTCAACTCTCTCCAACGTCAGTTTCAACACCACAGCTGCGTTTACATGAATATGAAAAAAGTCGATACGGGTCCACGTTTAAAAAGTACGTGCTAAGGAAAGTAAAATATTAGTCGCGAATGTCGTCATGAAAACACACCTTTTCTCTTTCGAATAAAACTTTATGAGCACTGCAGGATCTGCACTGGAGAAATGCGAAAGCCTGAGGCTTCTCATTGCTGCTGCGACACTTTTTTGCATGACATTTTTTTTTTTTCTTATTGATGTGACGGATGACTATGCGTGCACATCTGCGGGTGCGAGAAGCCCATTTCACATAATATTTGCGTATGTTTCAAACACGCTGTAGAAATATAATCTCTATGTCATGCACTGGAGAATCTTGTACCACGCCCGCCAACGGAAATGAAGTTCTCTGGACAGTGGCATCGGTGATTATCTGCGGTGAAAGCTTGTGAGGAACTCTTTCGTTTCATGAGTGTGTCGGGCCTGCACTACAGGCTGTTAATCTACAGTGCTTTTTTCGCCTACTGACGTCTTTTGCCCTATTACATCTTTTCTACGTCCCATTTAAGTCAATTCATCCCCTTTTCTCCATTGCAGAATAGAAAACCGATTTCCTTTGCCGGTTCATCTGCACGCCGCGCGCACTCAATAATTCGAACCACCCTTGCCTCATAGGCGCCGTAAGTGCCGGATTACATCTCGAAAGCGAACCTAGTAGCCCGGAACTTTTCACCAAACGCGGACACACATATTGCCAGCACCCTCGTCAGAAGGCCACTTCAAGGCGGCTTCCTTGCAACTTCTCTTTGCAGCCTTTGCAGGCAACTTCCTTGCAGCCTCTTTCTGACTGCTCTCATCTCATGTCCGCCATGATCGCGACCATTTCTGTAACGACCTCAGTTTTAAAAATTCAAGCCTACAACGTTCTTACCCACCGCCTCAACTAGCACTGCCCCCTTCCCCCTCTCTCCCTGACGCAAAGACGACATAACCCGCTCTCTCGTTCGTCCTGAGCTTTCTTTAGCAGCACCGGTGCGGCCACCGTCAACACGCTAACCTGGTTTTCCTTTCGAAACGCAGCATTCCTAGCAGGCGTCGAAAGACGCCGGGTTCTTGACGCGCGGAGGCAGCGACCGACGCGATGCTGAAGGGAAGCGACCGGCCGCCACTGCAGTTCCACCCCCCCCCCCCCCCCTTTTTTTTTTTTTTTTTGTAGTAGTCGGTCAAATGCCCAGAATGTCGCACATGACACCATTCGTTCCGCTGTGCACGAACGGGTTGCACTTCAAAACCTGGGGTCACGATTTGGGACAGGCCAAGCGCAACGACATTTTTGTAGATAGGGCAAGCGCAGCTTAGAAATAAATCCTACGTATTCGCAATGTTTATACGAAGCGCTGCAATAAGCAACAGGCGCTTTTCATACAAACCCGCCGTGCAATGCCCATGCCTTTAGTAAAATCAACAAAACGCTTTTACCAGCCACCTTGGCATTGAGTTAGCGTGCGTTTTGAGGGTTTCCCTCCTCAACCCGGACACAATGAGAGAAAACAGCAAAAAAAATATATATATATATATATATATATATATATATATATTACTTTGTTATGCATAAAAGAAATAAATCAGCGTGTTTCTTCTTCCTCTGTAATGCGTAAAGCAAATAAAGAAAGCGAGAGGAAAAATTTGAATCTCGGCAATGTCGGGCTGATTCTGAAGGAGTTCATCGTTTTGCACGCTGCATTGTCGAAACTCGTTGCGGCAAACAAATATGAACAAAATGTGTAAGGCGCGAGCATTCAGCTCTTGCAGTCCAGATAGTCCCACGGCTGCCTCTTATGGCATTTCTCCTCGTAGGCCGTGTTTTTATTTGATCTGTAAAACTTCACAATGCCCACAAAGACCGCGCCGGAGATCAGCGGTCGGGAGCATCGACCTAGACACCGAATTCCCGCGAACAAATGGCTAGAGCATCGACCGTATTTGAAATGCATTGAGCACAGGCGAACAAGCCTCTTAGAATGTGGCTCGGTCCGAACGTGCAGAGCTGGCGAAGTTCCAGTCACATTTTTTTTTCGTATATATTTTGTCTGAATTTTTAGGGCCAGACCAAATGCCGCGCCTATCAGCATGCAGACGGGAATACTATTGTCCTCGTAGCAAAGAAATAAAATGGCGGAGACAAATCGATATATTTACTATGTTAATACACGTAGGAAGATGCGCCCAAACTTGTTTTATGTTTTATGAAGACGGTTGTGCACGAGTAACTCGCCTTAAACATGCAATGAGTGATGACTCTCGGCAGTGCTATTATTCTTAAATTGAGTGCTGGCTGAATGGCGATTAGATTAGTTGGACAACTATTCTCATTTACTTTACACTTTTGGACTTTCCGTCTCTTCGATTCTAATTCACTGCTGGTAGTGCTGCTTTGGAGCGCAAAATTAGTCATTCAATAGCTCAACTAATGGCGCACTGAATTACTCCAGCTCATTTACGACATGCATACTCTGGTGTCGTTCAGAGCACTACTGGAGCCTCGGTGCCGTATGTTTTTATCCTACAACACTGAAAGTGAGTATTGAACAACTGAACAAGTCAGTTTACAAACTAACCCTTGGACGCCATTGGGTACGACTCAGTTCAACCCACCAAGTAAAATACACTGCTTAGTGCATTTGGAAAAGCTGTATACGTATGACCCTTTGTTGCAGAGCGAGGAAGCAGAGTTCTTCTGGATTTGTCGCACAGCGATCTTTCCGGGTTCTTCGTTTGTTTGTTTGTCATAAAAGCGTCAGTTTAAATAATAGTCTCATTTATAAGTACAATCCTTTATCGTCCTTTTAACTGTACTTGCGAATGCAATGTGATTACTATAATGATTACACGCTAAAGAAATTTAAATATGGGATACGGTGACCATTATCGCGCTGTACACTCTTGTGATATATTTCCACGAGCCAATGTTTAATGGGTATGAAAGCAATTGCGTCTTAGTTCCCTATATGTTTAATGGATGCACGGTTCATCACCGTACCGCGCCGCATTCAGTGTACGTTGCCTGAAATAACAAACGGATGCAAATGAAGCCTTTGGAATATGGCCAAGCATGCTGCACGGGATTCCAGTCTCGCATCCTCTATCACTAAATCTTACGACCCTGCAGTGGCCTTTTACGCCCCACTATATCTTTCTCAGCATCTATGTTACAAAGAATGGCTTCTTCGCTATTGGCCGCCCAGTCGAAAATGATAGCAGACCGTTCTTCCAATTTTCTACCCCAGTGAGGACTACGGGGTGAAATGTGAGTCACGTGCCTGCCCCTCGCGCTCCCATCATCGACGATGCATTTGCCTTTCAAAATACAAATGGCTAGAACAAAAGTGAACAAGTATAGAGATAGCGTTAGCCGGCAACTCGAATTACCTAGAGTCACGTTGTCCTTGGCCTTTGGCGCGGCTTTTCTAAGAAGCCACGCCTAAGAATTAACAACTGGCTTTTATAACGTCGTAAATGACGTTTAATGTGCTCAGTGGTTATGGCGCGTGACTACTAAACCCAAGGACGCAGGATAGAATTCCGACTGTGACAACCGCTCTTTGATGTGAGACATCAGTGCGCGTTAAAAAATCCCAGCTGGACGAAATTTCCAGAGCACTACACTACGGCGTTTCTGATAGCCTGAGTCAATTTTGGGACGTTAATTCTTATAAATCAAATTAAACTATACTTAATCGAGGTAATATATTTTCTTGCTTGTGATGCGATGACCTCCCTCCTTGAAGCATTGCGTGATGGCCATCGATAAGGTAGTCAGTGCGAATAAACAGCAGTTAAGTTCCAGGACGACGCTGTAGAGGGAGAAACAATTATTTGAAGGTAAAATAGATACACGCAACTAAATTTTAGTCCGAAGTACTAAATGCTACTCTAGACGATGCACGCTGAATGACAAGAATGATAATCGCAAAAGAATGTGAGGAAATAACAATATCTTGCCACGCGCTTGTGATAATATTCGCGTGATTACATTGGTATGTACAGGGTTGCTCACTCTTAGTGCAAACACGCAAGCAAAGGCCCCGCGTCACTGAGCCCGAAGCGGCCACACATCGAAACAAAGTGTTGCTGGCAGGGAGGGAAGGCATACCACTTGGTTCCAGTGCGGGGCTGGGTTGTGCGCATTAGCAGACCGAAGAGAGTGTCGCTTGCTCTCGTGTTCGCACTAAGAATGGACGACCCTGTACATTGTAGTGTATGCGATATTATGTCGTATAGAGCGTACGTTGTCTTCCATTGCCACTGAACAGTTACAGTTAGCACCGACAGTTAGGCGCTGTCAATTTTAGTTGCTGCCCTGCATATGCAGAAATTCAGGACAAGTGTAGTTTTGCTGAGTTGCAAGATGTTTCTTAACAAAGTTTTTTGCGTATCTTGGGATTGTACTACAACAGTCAATATATCCGCAGATCATCCATCTGGGCGCTTGTCATTTGTCGCTACGCACATTATTGTTTTTTTTTTCTCTCTGTGAGCGCACGATGAGCAAGATTTTTTAGCAAAGCGAAGCGTTAGACGATTGGAGTACTCCCATCAACATGTTGATATCAGAGAATTTTGCAATGGCGCGGTTACATCGGAATTAACAGTGAAGTCAAGAAAAGCTCGACTTGGCAAACCTTTCTCTCACATCGGGAAAGCGATGCGTTGTATCTGGTTTACTCCTTTCTTTTGAATATGACTAACATCTATAAGGGGATAAATCAAGCTTATTCTTTGCATCTTTTCAACGTGAAGAGGTGGCCACCCTTTTTGCCGCAGATAGACGGGAGATTCATTTGCTTCCCTGTCGGCGATTCTGCGAAGCGTTTATTTGCGAGGCTATCGGCCGGTCAGAAGCGAAATGTGGCCGAGACGCCTCACACGTGATTGACCTTGATGGACGGCTCCTATACGCAGTAGACGCGCGCCGGACTCTCGCGCGCAAATACGCCGCAGTCGCCTTTGCTTGAAGACGGAAGAAGGTGTGAAGTCTGGGCGTGCCGACCAGAGGAAGCGGGTTTGCGGCTGACTCATGCCAAACCTCGATATTCAACCTTCATGTGTTTCTAACACGGGAGAAGGAAAATCTGCAGACAAGCCTGCCCTTCATGACCTCACCTTGAAGTCCTTCCCGCCGAGTTAAGAACAGAAACATATGGTGTGCAGCTTCGGAGTTATTTGTCAGTTTGCGCACCTGAGATTACAAAATAAGTGATTCAAAAGCAATTTTCAATATCTATTTAATAATATTAATATTGATAATTTCTCTGAGTCATCAAAAGGCTTTTAGAAAACATTTAAAGCTAAGTAGTTTGCATCTCCCTTTTGATTTTTCCGGGTGTAGATATAAATGAGAAGGGTTCAACGCTGCTGACCCGAATGTGGAGCGAAAGCATTAATTGCGGGTGACCGATTGTTCTTCTTACTTTTCTTCTTCGTATTCGTCTTCTTTTTCGTCTTCCACGGTAACACGGTGTCACGCCGATGGCTTGAAAACCTACCGCAATGTAGCTTTCGTTGCAAAACATCCCCGAAAAAGCCGTCATGGAGAAAGGAGCCCCTAGAAAAAGCGTTCTGCCGAAACTGGCACTAGAGAATGAATCTCTTTGGACCTCACTTAGTAAATAATTTAACTTCTTACTGCATCATTTCTTGACTTTGAGACAGAGAGTAGATGTAGGCAATCATTTGGATCTGGGTCCTCTGAATGCTTGACACACATACAGATACCACAGAAGGAATGACAAAAAGCATGATGAAAGAACCTACCCCTCCATACCGTCTGGCTAGTTTTATAGTGTGTGAGGTGCAAGTTTCCCAGCTCATTAAAAAAGGCTTAAGACAGGTACTGGCTGGATAATATTACTGATTAAGAAAAGCGCAGTCGGCTGAGTGCATTGGTGGCCTTGGGGAACTACCCACAACAGAAGGCATCTTTGCAAAACTCTCGCAGATTTTCCGGTGACGAGGGTAAACCTTTCTGGTGTCGGTAGTACATGTAGAATTCTTGCTTGATATCCGGGGGTGATGGAGACGTTGTACTAAGGAAAACAGAGTGATAGTTAACCGATAGTCGTTAAAGAGATCCGATATGCACTTACCACCGGCCACTCTCTTTCTGCTGCCATCATTTGTTTTTTACTTATGAACGGCCAGCATCGCATCGATGTTCGGTCATTTCCAAGCCGACGGCTGGAAGCACTGCTCCTTATAGCTCAATTAGAACTGCAGCACGTGCAAAAAAAAAAAAAAATAGAGAAAAATAAAAACTGCAAATAAGTTTCAAGCAAAAGCCGTAACAAAAAATTTAAGATAAAATAACTGAAAGTGAGTGACAGTAAAAGCAGCTGATCCCGGATAAGCAGGGCGCCAGGCGAGGAGAAAACTTTACTTTACTGTACATTTGACTACACTCGCTTATGGCTATATATTTTTTTTCTACTTCGCAAATAGGGACTTTTTCTTCGGAGACATTTTTTCTGCTTTCTTTTTTTTTTTCTGAGAACGTTTTTACAAAAATCCACGCATCTAGCTTCGTGTTTGAAAGGAAAAATGGACAAGAAGTGGAAGCTGTGACAGATTTTCTGTTCTTGGGCGCCAAGATTACTTCGGAAGGAGACTGCAGCCATGAAATTAGGAGACGCCTGCTTCCGGGAAAGAGAGCAACGGTTAGCCTTGACCGCCTAGTAAAGAGCAGAGACATTAGTCTGCCAACCAAGATCCGTATAACTCGTGATATGGTATTTCCAGTTGTGATGTATGGATGCGAGAGTTGGACTGTGAAAAAGGCTGACCGCCGAAGAATTGACGCGTTTGAATTGTGGTGCTGGCGAAGACTCTTAAGAGTTCCTTGGACTTCCAGAAGATAAAATCAGTCGATATTGTCGACCATAAACCCTGACTGCTCATTGGAGGGTCAAATTCTAAAGTTAAAGCTCAGCTACTTTGGTCATCTGATGAGAAGAGAGGAGTCGCTGGAGAAAGATTTGATGTTGGGAAAGGTTGAGGGTCGCCGGAGAAGGGGTAGGCAGCGAACGCGATGGTTAGATGGCATTCTCGAGGCATTGCAGATGAAGCTATGTGATGTTAAGAAGATAGTGAGAGACCGAAAGCGTGGCGTGACATGGTCCATAGGGTCACGAAGAGTCGGACACGACTGAACGCCTGAACTGAACTGATTTACACTAATTTCTACCGCTGTAGACTCTGCCGACTAATTTGACAGCGTGCTTTCATTTTATCGCGCTTTGATCTCGCTCTCTCTGCCAGCCAAAAGGAGAAATTCTGAAGTCCCGCGTGTTAATTGCTCCCTAATTTTATAGGGTGCCAAACTCTTGCGGTCTACTTCTTATTTAGTCCAGAACAATTTTAGCAGCCACTCAGGACTCTGCCAGTTAGAATCCGAGGAGAGAAGCAAGAACACTAGCTCTTGAGAGCTTCAAAGCATAGCCAGTGAAAAATTCCGACACAAATTTTTTCACTTAACGAAGGACGAAAGCAGCACAGAGTTTGTTTTTTTATTTGAGCGCTGATGAGGCGCAACGCAAGAAAGGAAGGGAAGTCTCCCCCTACGCGACAGCGTCTCCCTTACGCGCTCCGCCTAATTACGTGGCATCTTAATTTCGCCCGCGCTCTCGTCGTTAATGAGCCCGTCGGCCGTACAGAGGGAAGCTGCCGATCTGGCGGCTGCTCCTGTATCCGAGCTGTGATATATTCGCTTCAGTCCAAACAGGCGCCTTGTCCGGCAGCTCCGCCGTCGCACGGCCAGTTCCCCTGGTCGGTGTCCCCCTACAGGTCATTAGGTGCCTCACTCACATCGGTCACGCTCGGTCAAGAAACGACGGTGCACACACCGCTCGATATACGCTGTGTTTGCTCACGTCGTCCCCAGCGCATCGCTGCCGAGGATCGCTAAAAGCCGGAAGTAATCTTTCACCGGCTCAACAGGCGGATGCTTTGTGCCGTTCGCCGTACGCGGCGCCAAGAATAGAAGCCCGCTTCTGGGTAGGTGTGAGGGGGCATAGAAAAAAGGGATTAGGATAAATCTGCTAAACCTAATCTTCATATATTGCTTGTGTATTATACATATATGCAGCTCTGCTTTCGGCACTTATGACAAGGCTTCCCTGGCCACGCTTTTGCATGCTAAGCGTGAAATTCTGCAGGGAAGGGATGGAATAAAAAGTAAATTGGGCTCAGGATTTAATGACAAACAGATCTCAATCATCAAAACTGTCTATACATACATGCAAAAAACAGCTGGGCAGCTTTTCTGCGTCCAAGTTGCTCTCAGATAGCACCATCGTTTCAAACCACCTTTTCTGTCTTTAACTCCCTCTTGGCAATGTGAAAAGCTGAAGCATAGACCAAGTAAACAAACGGCCGTGACAAAATTTTCACTTTCCTATCAACTTTAAGCTATGCGGCTACCATGGGATAAGACAACATGTCACACCATTATAGGGGCTCTGCTCCTTCTCTAAGAGTTTTCACCGTTTGTCAAGTAGAACTTTGGATCGGCATCCCCAGTTCCAGACATCAAGCACATGGAATACAAAAAAAATCGCAGAACGAATTCCGCTTAAACTACGCTGAACTTTTATGGTTACTGTGAAGGTTAGAAATTACGGGAAAAATAGCCTGCAATGAGCAATAAATGTTTACAGTGCATGCGAAGGCATGCAGTGATAGGGCTACCTGGCCGCAATGCAGGAAGTGTGTAGTGTACGCGAACACAGCCGCATTAGCCAACTATAGTTGTAACGCGAATGAGAAACTGCGTTTCTCCAAAAGAAGGCGGAGAAGGAAAAAATATAGACACGTGCGCTTCGAAGTTTTCCTCATATGCTTCGTGCGCACTTCGTCAAGCTGCCTTATGCTATGCTCCCACGGGTAAAAGCGTTCCCGAGCTCTTTGGGACACTGAAGCTATACTCGGGAGCAATTAGACCCCCGACTGCTCGATCATGTGAAAATTGTCTGAAACACAGAAACACTATAGCCGGTGAGCTCTGCTACAGCTTATGGGGAGGGTGAAAGAACAGCTGCCAATTTGTGACGCTTTATTTTTCCTCTAGCTGTGGGTTGGGTCTGGCGAAAGTCAACGATGAAAACACGTGGCATGTAACCGAAAAATAAAAAGCAGGAAGCAGATGTGCAGAAGGGCCTCCGCCCCAAACTACCATTAGGTGCCCTACTACAACCTGCGAAGTGGGCTGTTACATTCTTTTTAACGCGAGGAAGCGTGGCCTGCCACGCAGGTGCAAATTGATGAACTAAAAATCAGGGTTCCTGGTTACTGCTTCCCGTATCTAGAGTAAAAAGGCGCTTTCTCGAGGACGAAAAAATTAAGGATATAAGAACAAACGCCTACACAAGTTCAAAACGTGCGCTGCCAAAAAGACAAGAAGAAAAGAAGAAAATATTATTTTTAGAGTACCACCAGGTAACTTGTCATCAAAACAACACAATAGGCGGTAGACGCACCGGGGTGGTGCAGTGGTAAGACGCCCCACTACTGTGCCGGTGTTCCCGGGTTCGAACCCGACCTCGGCGGCTGCGTTTCGATGGAGGCGAAACGAAGAGGCGTCCGTGTGCTGTGCGATGTCAGCGCACGTTAAAGATCCCCAAGTGGTCGAAATTACTCCGTCGCCCTCCACTACGGCTCCCCTTTTTCTCTTTCCACTTTGACTCCCACCTTCATCCCTCCCCTTACGGCGCGATTGCGGTGTCCACAGAAAACAAGTGAGACAGATACTGCGCCTTTCCCTTCCTGTGAACCAATTATTATTATTATTATAACTAGACGCACGTGGCTTCCCTCAAAGAACCGCCGTTTCCTTCTTAAAATGTTTGCTGTTACCCCATTGTAGAGTTTAATATGATGAACAGGATAAACTGTACTGAGAGAGATGGCGAATTCTTGGGAGGCAACCAAACACGGGTACCAGGAAGGAAAAAAAAAAGTTGCTGTGAACGTAGCCATAAGATAAGCGTAAACGCGCCTTTCCTGCTGCGTCATCGGACCAGTGAAATGGGGAGGGGGGGGGGGGGGGGGAGGTCCGATGCCTGACGTGACGTCACGGTCGCTGACGTGACGTCATTTCGCAGCGAAACTCTCACGCGACTGTTTTTTTGTGCAGCGTTCAGGGAGGAGCCATATACCACTTCGCTTCCCATGTTAGGCCCCGCCGGGGTGGTGCAGTGGTAAGACGCCCGACTACTGTGCCGGAGTTCCCGGGTTCGAACCCGACCGCGGCGGCTGCGTTTCGATGGAGGCGAAACGAAGAGGCGTCGTGTGCTGTGCGATGTCAGCGCACGTTAAAGATCCCCAGGTGGTCGAAATTACTCCGTAGCCCTCCACTACGGCTCCTCTTTCTCTCTTTCCACTTTCATTCCCACCCTCCTCCCTTCCCTTACGGCGCGGTTCGGGTGTCCACAGAGCAAGTGTGACAGTTACTGCGCCTTTCCCTTCCTGTGAACCAATTTAACTTTAACTTCCCATGTTAGCATGTATCTGCTATTCAAGTTCGAAGCTAGTATGTGACAGGGACTCGAACCGACGACATCATCATCGTCATCATCATCAGCCTGATTATACCCACTGCAGGGCGAAGGCCTCTCCCACATTTCTCCACTTAACCCGGTTCTGTGCTAGCTGCATCCACTTGACCCCTGCGAACTTCTTAATTTCATCCGCCCACCTAACTTTCTGCCGCCTCCTGCTACGGTTTCCTTCCCTTGGAATCCAGTTTGTTACCCTCAGCGACCATCGGTTATCCTCTCTTCGCACTACATGTCCTGCCCATGTCCAATTCTTCTTCTTATTGTCCACTAGAATGTCGGTAACTTGAGTTATTTCTCTGACCCACTCTGCACGCTTTCTATCTCTTAATGTTACCCCTACAATTTTTCGTTCCATAGCCCTCTGGATTGTCCTCAACTTAAGTAGAACTCTCTTGGTTAGCCTCCACGTTTCAGCCCCATAGGTGAGTACCGACGACATATGTGCCTCCAGTAGTCTGCCGTTCATTGTAAGTGTACGTGTCCACCAAGAAGTGGGAGAGATAATGCTCCTCCCTTTCATCTAAAAAAAAAAAAGCCACCTAAAGAAATAATATAAAGAATATTTTAGGAATGAGAAGGCGGTGCTAAGCTCCCTATCACGTCTACTTCTTAGGCGGGGTTTTAGCGGCCTCCTAATTTTCAGAATAGGGATTAAAACTTAAAAAAAAAAGATTAAGCATCTTTACACAATAAGTTAGCAAATTATAAATCCCATAAATTTAACTGATGACGACTCAACCTCAAATAGTTTAATAGAGGTAAAAGCACACAACAAAACAAAAGTTCGTGAAATGGAGACAAAAGCAGGCCATCCGCTTGTAGGCGCTAACGCACTATCTTGTAAAAAAAGAACGTGGCAATGGTTTGACTCGAGCACTACAGTAGAATGTAACCCATCTGTTTTAGCCGCACTTACTATTATTTTTGCGGTAGTTTCTTTAATGACTTGCGTCAGTGGTCCGCGCTTCATGAAACTACAACTCGAATAGATTTCGATTTCTTTTCTCTGGAAACCGAGTCAACTGCTCGGCTGATTAATAACCTTACCTACTTTTGTTTGCTTTTGCCAGGGCCTCATACATTGACGCTCTAAACTGTCTACATTGCCGCTATAAACTGTCGTCCTGTAGCATATTTGTGTCCTCCAATAGATATGTCTATAAACATAAAAAGCTAAGAGAAGCATAGAGTCAAGGAATTGCCTAGGCAATGGGCTTTCACGCGAGCCGCAGTAGAGCAGTACAGTCTACCACTTCGGAGCTTATGAAGACAAGCTGATATCATATAACCCAGCCTGCTTTTACACATCCTACTAATCGAAATCTAGCCGGCGCTTCTGGGGTTCGACCGCAAGGCCTTGTGGCCGGTAGCCGAATGTCATAGCCACCCTGCCCCCACTAAGAGTGCAGCACATGATGGTACATACGTGGAGTTATGACGGCGCAGTTATGCTGCCAGGGGGTGAAAAGAATCGCTATTGAATAGGAGCTTAGTTGAAACGTAATTACATGGTAAATTGTTATACGTGTTAAGTTATACCGCTGAGCATTATCGAATGGTCACATGAACAACAACTTGTGCTCCCTGTACATAGGAACTTCTTGGAAACAATCCCTGCGACGACTTCCACCAGCAAAACATCTGTGCCGCGCAAGTTCAGGACGCGACAGAGTCACTAGTTTGCGTCTTTCCAGGGAGCATTTTTTTTTTTACTTTTCGCGCGATCTCTCTTAGAGGTTTTTTGTTTCGTCTTCGGCCTATATTGAGAATCTGTTCCGCTAGAACTGCAGTGTAGGACATGACTTCGGCCCTCGAGGTATACATGGACAAGGCTCGGTAGGACGACTAAGGTTGAGCGCATCTTGCGCGTCCTAGTTTTGTCAGTGAACTCCTGTACCTACAGGGAGACGCAATGCATGGCTACAGCACTTATTTTCTCCACAGTTACAGGCTCCCAAGAAGGGTCGCAGAGCATGACATAGCAGAACAGCAAATATCGTGCATGGAGTGCCCAATGATGGTTGTTGTGGCTGTAGGAAGAAGGAAACGAGAATGCACGGGCCTGGCTCTGTAGCTGAGCCACCTCCGCTGCCTCGTGCGGACAGAAGAGAAAATAGAGAAGAAAGAAAAGGAAGAGGGAGAGAAAGACGCGCGCCGCAACAACAGCCGTTGTCCTCCACCGAAGCAGTGGTGAGTGCAATGACGGCCTACAACAGATAAAAATCGGTGGCTGGCTGGCGCTGACCTACCGTCGCAGCCCCGTAGAGCCAGAAACAGCCAGCCTCGACCGACTGCCCTATGATGACATTAAAAATCAAGTGAACAATGGTTTAATACCACAGAGTTAATATGTCTGTTCTCGACAAAATTTGGCGTTGGTGTTGTCAACGTCATGAGCAAAAAATCACGGGCATCCGTCGTTAGGCATTTGTCCTTGGCAACTTACATGACCGCCAAGCGTTAGGAGCTTGTCCTTGGCAACGTACATGCCCAGATACAGTGATTGGTCGTGGTGCTGTGTGACGTCACATGACACTGTGACATGGCAGCGTTGACAGAAGATGTCAACTCGTAATTATCTTTTGAGATTGAAGGATGAAGCGAATCTAACATACGGGAACCTTGGATACCCAGTCGGACACGCCACTTCTAGGTCAAATAAACACGCTCGTGCGGTACGTATGGTTACATAACGTGACAGCTTACGACTCTATGCTAATAAGTATGTGGGATGTATACAGACACTAATTTAGGAATTATTTAATCTGCGAGCCACGAAGCACATGGATACGCATAAATGCATGCAAGAGGAGCCACAGACGGAAACCATTAACGCTGTCACGTTATACACTTGCAAAAAACAAAATCAGCTCTCATAATCAGTTTATGAACTCGCCACCAATCGTCTTTTACACGTTCTTGCGTCACGTGCACAAGTACAAAACAATCTAGTGCAGCCATCATGCACCGATGCAATCACACAAAGAACCTCGACGGACGTCGTGAATCTTTCCATTTGGGCAATGCGCGATAAGCGTAGTACTCGACAGAGGACGGCACAACAGAGCGCATCTAGCGGGCGCAAAAACAAAAAACAAAAATGAACTAAAGAAAAAGTGGAAATGAAAATAAGTCTATAAAAGAAACGCATTCTCTTTTCGACCCTGTGTAGTGGGCAATGCTTTCCAAGAATCAGGTGAAAACAGCCTTGTGCCCTGCGCACAAAACAAAACAAAATGCAACTATAGTGAGGTGAAGTACGACGAAACAGCTAGATAGCTTTCAGAAATTCAAAGGTTCATAAATGCTTAATCGCTTTCTATCGTTTAGTGCGCTATGATACGTGTGCACAGGATACGTGCAGGACTGGCCGGCGGATTCGGACGTTTGATGGAGTCAGCCACCATGTGGGTCGACGCGCAGAGCCCAATTAGCGCCCGCTAATGGGGCTTGCGTGCTGCGCGGTCTGCGGTCGTTACTCTCTCCACGTATCGACACAGACGGGGCGTGAGCCGCCTGCGTATAATGAACCGACTCGCTCGATATCTCGATCGGTTGCCCCCCGCGGTTACTCAGGCGTCCAAACCTAGTGTCTCGCTCTGGACAAGAAGGCCTTGTATTACTTCTCTTCTATGGCCCTTTATTTTGGCTTTCTGCAGGGCTGGACACAGACTAGGTGGTCGTTTGCTCGAAAACTTTCTCGACACATTACAACAAAACACGGCAAGAGAGGCCGGAAGGAGCAACGAGTGGAGTTTGAAAGTTTGAAACATCCAGTTTTTATTGATGTCTACATGAAATTAATATTACACAGAAGAAGCATAGTGTAAACAAGTTACAGAGCATTAAAACTTCATGTTGGGCCCTCGTTAACGAATCGAAATATAAGTAAAGCTATGCTCGCTATGACCTTCAATGAAAGAGCAGTCGCTGATTGAGAGGTCAGTTCCACTAAAATACGCTAAGAGATCGAGCCGCTGTTTTATTAAGCGATGAAGACGTGTCAGCTAAGTGTGCGAGAATAAACACAGCAGCACGACAGTGTGTACATCTCCGTCAAAGCCCAGTCAACTGTAATGAGAGAGCTTGTCTTACATTGCAGATGGCTGCACACAAAGCTGCTTGTGGAGCTGCTAGATTAAATATGGATACTTCTGAAAATTTTCTTAAGACGTTTGTTTCCTTCTTATTCTTGGATTTCGCTTGCATGCTAGCCTTTAATTAAAGAATCGTAATAAAAATAAATAAACCCACACAACAAGAGTAAACGCATGGGCGTCAGTGAAAGATTTTTGAGAAACTTGAGACGTCGTGAGCCCCTCTTCACAGTTTCTTCAAATATTAATGAAGTGGGAATGCAGGAACGCTGGCTGTTTGAATGGAAATTCGGAAGCGATTAAACTTTTTCATATAAATAATGCGCGCGCATTCTGCACTGTCAGTGACGCCATTTCTTTGGCTGAAATGTAACATCATAGTGATTTTGCCGTGGGTGTTATGAGAAGAACCTCTTAGATAATACCCCAGCAGAAACGTAGTTTCAGAGGCTGCGAAAATATTGATACAACATGGATTATTTATCATCTTTAACAGAGACAACATGGTATTGTAGCAGAGCTGGTTGCGTACTTCAACTTCACCGGTGATTAGTAATATGAAGCGGTAATTATGGTTATAGAAAGTTAGACGTAATGATATCCTCGAACATGCCATTAATGCGTCACCCTCTGAGCGAGGACCAGCTTCGCTGTATAATGTTACAAAGTAACGGCGAGAAGCCGACCATCTTTATCACAAGAGGGTATATCACTGACTCTGCTAAATTTCATGCACTGTGAAAATCTCACGACGGCCCTATTCAAAGCAAACAACGGGAATACCAGGATAAGCTACACTTTAAAAAAAAAAAGCAAACGTTCCCCTCTCTTACCACTCGTCAGTTGAAACTGGGAACAAATACGAACGCAGTAACCGTCTCGGCAGTGTTTGACTGCAGTTAGTAGTCACAGCTTCAGTGGTCAACCATCTTACAAAGGAAATTTTAGGCCACAAGAAATTAACGTGAGATATTTTCAAGAAAATTGCGATAACGAAGCCCTGGGGATGGAACTTACACAAGGGAGTGCCCTTAAATGCGGTATATAACGACAGGAAATATAGTGCGCTTTCCAAAATGAACAGGGGTCGCGGGTAGCCTCAGCGCACGACACAACGTTTCAACAAGAGGAACATGTATTCGACTTTTCTCATCTTGCCTCGCCCAGATGAAGACAAGTCCTCTTGACAAAATGCTGGCTAGCGCATAGCGGTTTCCCTTCAGACCTTGTTCAATTTGCTTGGTGTTCTTCGAGAATTTCACATTTCCGCCATATATTTACCAAGAGAAAAAACGTCACTACACTTAATGAGAGACAGCTTGTGGATCACCCGTCTACAAGGCATTGACTGTAATGCTGTTTCCCCTGTATTTGTCGCCTCACAATGACCTCGAATCGTAGGAACCCGCACGAGTAGAATGCGTCCGAATCAAAACAGAGCGTGTCAGAAAAAGCGCGTAAGAAACCCGCGGAAAACGCAGAGCCTGCCGAATGCAAATTCCAAGCGTATACAGCGTTCGCGGATCCAAGCAGCGTCTCTGTCGTCCCGTCTGTCGGCGCAGATCGGAGAGCTTGATTAATGCAAGGCGGCCTAAGTGTCTCTTAGCGCCTGAGCACAGACAAAGGCAGGCATAGCAGTGCGTATGGGCTGCTTAATAAGGAATAGGCGTTCGCAAAAGCAGCTAGAGAGGGAAACGGAAACCTTGACGCCTGCACAGGTTTAAACACTATCATTCTCTGGCCGCGGAGATTCAACAGCACTGTTCCGCGCAGAATATCGAGCCAGTTTTCTGTGAATGTTGATTAGAATGCGCCAAATGATCTATTGGCTTGATCTTCAACGCAGGCAGAATAGCAGAAAAGTGTGCTTACAATTGGAACTCGCAATCTACAAAATGGCAGCCTTCGACGCCGTTTACGCACAACGCTATCGATCAGAAGATTAAACAGTGACAAAGGACCCTCGAGGTGTGTGCCTCCATTCCCGTACGCTAAATTGGGGCAAGGTGCGTACACCGTGCGTGTGATACGTCTCAGTCGAAAATTCGGACTGAGTTTACGACACTTATCCGCTGCGGGAATCGGATATAAACGTGGAGAGGACAGCGCGTGCGCTTGCAGGACTGTGCCCATTTCTGTCTGTGAATGGTGAGGCACGTAGGCCGACGGAGTCGCTTCGCTCGTTCATGCTCACTCGGTCATGAACAGATGGAATCGATTAGGCCGTTATTCGCAATGACCTATGCTTCGAACCAGTCGTAAACAACAGACCGCAATATTTTATCGCTCAAAAAGAATCGAGGTCACGCCGTAGTCTTGCGAGGTGCTTGTACAATGAGGGTTTGATACAACGATGTTGCTCTCAAACTGTCGAGAAACAGCACGTGGTTGATGTCTTAATGCGGAGAGGTCGCAGCTCAACAGCTAAGGCGCTGAGTCAAGCCTTCTTCATTTAAAACACAAAAAAAAAAAACAACGCGTGCGCAGTGTTAAGGTCGATTCGGCGAGAAGCGAGCCAGCGCATGTGTCGTTAAACAGTAGATTCACAACTAGAGATTCGGCAAAAATCGCGTACTTAGCGCTGGTTCCATGTCGGAGCTGCTCCGACATAGCAAAGAAAGCACTCTTGTCACCTCTTGAGCACCTTCTAATACCCATAACATTCCTGCTAGTCTGTGGTGTTTTCAGTACGCCACACGTGCATTTGCATGGCTCAAGCTACTATGACTTGAGAAAAATTAAATGGCGTAGTTAAACACGGCGGACAGTGATCACCATTTCGAGCTTGGTTTTGCATTTCAGGTTCACGATTCCCGGAAAGCATATCAGGTCAGGAAGCGCAGTTCGCACTCGTCGATGAAGACACCACAGGATGATTAAAACCCATCCAGCTTTAGCAGCGAGGCTCCTTGATTTTGAGAAATTGGCTAACCAGTACTCAAGAAAATCAATATGTACCTGAAGGCGACAGTGTATACAAAACTTAAAAAAAAACTTTCAGAACTGTTGTCGCAAAGCCAGTTAATTACCAAAGTTTCAGCTAAAAGTTAACTGTAAAACTGTCGTCCGGTTACTAAGATATTCAATAATTTATGCATCGTAATGCACCAACAAGTAGTCGGTGCAAGTAATGCACCGACCTGCCCGACAACACATCCTACTGATTTATCACAACCACGATTTATCAGAACCAAATGACAGGACTTCGGTTTAGAGAGTGGATCCTTTTTTAAGGTGTGTTAGTAACGCATTGTAAACATTAGCCAAGAAACACTTGGTGGCATGTTAAGCTCCTCCATTTTTTTTTATCGGCAAAGGCCAAGAATAAAGAGCAGAAGGCTATTAGAGTAAAAAAAAATAAAAAACACTCAATCAAGACCTCGCTTTAAGGCAACCCTTTGAACATGTTGCTTAACAAAACTGATATTTCACACCAAATAAATGTCTGTTGCCATACAGATTGAGCCTGATAGAAGCAACAAGGTCTGATGCGCGCTCATCAATGTACTAAAGCGTGGTGGTGACACAGGGTTATGGCGTAGATGGGAAAGCGAGCAAGGTGCAGAGCGCCGTGCGTCCGACAGATACTGAATCTCTTGTTGCCTTTAGCACCCGCACCAGCAAGCAGCCGTCCCTGGCGTTCAGCGAGGGCGTTCTCAAGCGATACGGGCTGCTCAGCGATGATTAATGGCCCGCACGGTCGACTGTGACAGACGCCGTCCGCGTCGGCGGCACCTCGGAGGGCCACGCCGGCTGGCGTCCTCCGTGTTAGCCTAGCTGCCTCCTCTCCCTTCTAGGTCAGGGCAACGTCACGGAAATAGAGGTGGTCCCGGCCCTTTCCCCCCTCCTTGCGAGGTCTCTGGCCTTGCCTGACCAGCGATGGCTATTGATGCTTCTGTCAGAAAATATACCCCCCCGGGAAAGTTAACGGCGCATATGTATAGTCTTTTAGGACTGGGGGCAACTTAGGGCACCTTGGGCACCTTACGAAAGAAGCAAGCATGTCAGGCAGCAGCAGAGAGCCTGGTGGGCGAATGAGAATAAGAAGTTTGTGAGGATAAGTTGGCCCTTAGCTGCCAGCTGGCAAGTGTAATTAGAGGTTAATGAAAGAAGTTTTTTTTTTTTTTTCACACAGATGAGCATTGATGGGCTTGCAAAGGGATTTTAGGGGTGGTGATGACGATAATTTTAACCAAAAACATCAATAATAGTTGGCGCTCCAGTCTTGCTGAAACAACCATGCGTCATACAATTGTGCAGTACTAATGAAATTTTGTAATTACTATGGCCGCATTAACCATGTTAAACAGAAGGCAAGAAGAAGGCAAGAAGAAGACTGAATGAAAGCGCTACTATGCCGCTTGATTTAGAAATCAAACTAACTACGAAAAGGTCCCAATCTAATTATTAGATGACCTGTTTTTTTTTGTTTTGTTTTTTCGCGTCATACTACCTCGTTTTGGTTTTGTTATGAACGAAGCCGCTTAGCGTATGGTTAAACCACAATTCATAATGTGCATGAGACTGGCGCAGTCTGCGAATGCGAAGCTGAGCCAGCTGCTTTAGGGCTTACGCCCAAACGACTGGGGATCGCACCACCGTGCCCTCCCCCCCCCCCCCCCCCATTCTGTTTTTCGGACTACGGCTTAGGTTTCACGGGAGCACAGTTCCCGAAACTACTATCGTCGTCTCATTGCTCAGCGTCGCGAGCTAGCCCGCCAGGATCCCCTATGCGATAGGCCTGGGCTTTCTATCCGCATTATAAGCGCCTAACTACGGATCGCCGCCACGTAGTCAACTCACTTTGACCTCTACAGGTTGTGACGACGTTCGCGAATTTTTTCCGAATGGTCTTTCAGGCAACCGATCATCCGCGCCCCTGTGACGAGGTTTTCAATGAATACACACTCATTGTGCCATAGCATGTACGCGCATAGCAGACGTAAAGTCTTGGTCAAAAGTCCTGAAGCCAAAGGATCTTCTCAATCGCAAAATCAAGCCGTCATATCGCCATTAAAGACTAAAGATCTGTGAAACACTATGGCACAGTTTCTTGCTGTGATAAGAAATGACTTCGTAGCATTCTAAACGTCCTTTGGCCTTTGATGATGGCCAGATGGCTCCACTTTGCGGCTGAGACAAAAATGCTTTGGCTTCAAAACTTTTAGTCAAAACCGTACGTGCCTGCGCACAAGCCGAAGGCCAAGTGGCAGCTATAGCGTACGTGATACATTCCGAGGTAGCTGTATACCATACCACTAAACAGTTTGCGCCACTCGCTTTACGAACACTTGAAACAGTCAAAATAGTTGGTTTGAGCTGAAAGGCTGTTTGCGGTCTCCCTTGGCGCGAGACAGGAGTGTAATACTTTTATGCCTCAAAACTGTGGGAATCGTGGAACCGCAAAGAGAAATCAGTGGGCGGCCAGTACGGAATGTGCGGAATTCCGGTCAATCAGAGGGCGAAGGGCGCGCGGCGGGAATGCAAAGAAGCATTATGCACAGAAATCCGCTTTGTGCTCTCGCGTGACCGCACGCTTGGCACCCACTGCATGTGACGTGGAGCAATTCGGAAAAGCGCCGAAATTGAGGCGCAATAAATAAATAACAATAAAAAAGGAGGGCTTCGTTCGAGAGAGAAAATTGACGACCAACTCGGCGCTTCGAAGAATAAAATTGCGCCGCTCGGCAAGTGCTTCTTAATCCATTACCACTGTTCATTTTTTACCTTTTTGTATTTTTTTTTCAAGCCGCTTTTTCTTGTTTTGGATCATGTGAAATTTTGCTACGCCAAGTTGGCTGTTTTTGAAGTTTCATGTAGCCACTACAGCATCTCTTTCAGTTTCTTCCTAAGTACCCCTCCTTCCCCTCCTTCCCCACATTAGACCTGCCAGATGTTTCGTGTTTTTTTTTTTTTTTTTTACTCGTTTTCCTGATTTTGCTATTGAATCGGGCTCTATTTGGACAACCTTCCTCACCGAAACTTGACAGCCAGCCAGATTAATTACTTTTCTTTTTCTTTCCACACTGTTCCAATTGCCCTCTTCAGTCGGCAAGACACTTTAACGATAAGCCATTCAGACAAGGAAAACATGAAAAAGACAGGACAAAGGAAAATATCCTCTTTGTCTAGTGAGTGTCCTGTCTGTTTTTCACGTTCACACCTAAACGCTCTAGCCACGATTCCTCAAACTATCAGCCGCATATCCCAATTAAAAGCATTGGCTGCCGTGAGGCGACTTGACGACTTTATAAATGAAACTATCGCTGTCTATAAATGAACATTTGGACCGAGTGCAAGGAAAGCGCGGCTTCCGATGTTTGCCTTTTTTGTACCGTTACATTTTGATTTAAATTTCTTTCGAGGGGAGAAGTTGGAAACAAGACCATCTCTCTGCGTAGAAACTGATTTTCACTTCAGCGAGGTGTCCTGACTTTACAGCCAATAAAGGAAATCACGGGTTCCCCTTGTATTTGAAGACGCCACCACCACAGCTGCAACGCACTCGCAGTCACAGGCGTGCGCGAGCACAGTGTAGCTGGTGAGGGCTCATCGACATTCAAGTGGCGCTCTGCTAGGGCACGCTACCTGACGAACCGTGGAGAGAAATGAAGACGGAAAATAAGGATCGAAAAGAGAAACTCGCGGCCGCGATGATTTGTTCGACATGTCACGCGCTGCAAACGAACACGAATCGAGAACAGTTCAAGTTGTGGAGCCAGGAGGACGCCTGCGCCGCCGTTAGAGCTGCCGTTTGAATCCGAATGAGCGGAGATTGGAAGCAGTGCTACGAACGCGTATACCAGTTCCAAGTCGCTTCTGTACTTCGCGTGGGCTGCACTGCGATGTTCCGGGATCACTGGCAGCCCACCCAACTGGGGGACCAACACTAGTCTATAAGCCCCGCCGGGGTGGCACAGTGGTTACGGCGCTCGACTACTGTTCCCAAGGACGCGGGATCGAATCCCGGCCTCGGCGGCCGCTTTTCGATGGAGGCGAAAAGCAAGGCGCCCGTGTGCTGTGCGATGTCAGTGCACGTTAAAGAACCCCAGGTGGTCGAAATTTCCGGAGTCCTCCACTACGGCGTCTCTCATAGCCTGAGTCGCTTTGGGACGTTAAACCCCACAAACCAAACCAAACCAATCTATAAGGACGAGTCTGGCAACCTGTGTACGCGAGCGCCACGGCAGTACAGACTCCGTCTCAGTAGGGAATTAACTTGGCTAGAGCCTTTCTGGTCCACCTGGTAAAAAAATGGAAGCCCAGTACCAATCCAATCCAAGAAAGATGAGCTTGTTGCGTTCATCCTGTCTGCACAGGCCCCGTTGAACGATAGTGTACACCACCTCAATAAAACGCTGCTTCCACGCCTCAAAGCGGACCTCGGCAGCTGCGTTTCGATGGAGGCGAAACGAAGAGGCGTCCGTGTGCTGTGCGATGTCAGCGCACGTTAAAGATCTCCAGGTGGTCGAAATTTCTCCGTAGTCCTCCACTACGCCTCCTCTTTCTCACTTTCCACTTCAACTCCCGCCTTCCTCCCTTCCCCTACGGCTCGGTTCAGGTGTCCACATACACAAGTGTGACAGATACTGCGCTTTTCCCTTCCTATGAACCAATAATTATTTAATTACGCCTCAAAGCGCTGTCGGTTGAAAATGGCGTCCTGGACACCCGACACTCGTAGAAGTTTGTCGTTAGAAATTCTGGGCTTCCATAACAGTGCGTTCTAACATAAGAATTGAAGAAGGTCAGTTTTCCTGCATTCAACTGTAAAGACTGAATTATAATTCGTCCTTCTAGAACATGAACCTTGCCTCATTTCGCGGTGTATAATATCACCTCAAGCATGCCTTGGCACACAATTTGTAACGTGCACAGCTTTTTTGCAGTGTAGCTGTGTGTAGCGCGAACGCGTTCAAGCCCGAGCTTTTTATCAAATTCAGGACAGGCGCTCGTCCATACTTACATTTCAATTAGAGACAAGGACAGGTGATCCGTGTTTTGAATCGAACGTTTGCCCCGCCGCGTTGGTGCAGTGGATAAGATGTCCGACTACTGTGTCGGAGTAGCCGGGTTTGATTCCGACGGCCGGCTGCTGCGCTTCGATGGAGGCGAAGCGAAGAGGCGTTCGTGTGCTGTGCGATTTCAGCGCACGGTAAAGGTCCCCAGGGGGTCAAAATTACTCCGTAGCTCTCCACTATGGCCCCCTTTCTCTCCATCAACCTTAACTCCCTCCTTCCTCCCTTTCCTTACGGTGCGGTTCAGGTGTTCACGGAACAAGCGTGACAGCTACTGCGCCTTTCCTTTTCCGTGAAACAATTATTGTTAATCAATATTTCTCTCTTTGCTCTTTCATTCCCACCTTCCTCCCTTCTCCTAAATTGCGGTTAAGGTGTTCACAGAAGAAGTGTGACAGATACTGCGCTTTTTCTTTCCTTTTAACCAATTATTACATAAAGAAAAAATTAGTTGTGGTGAAAAATGTTTAATGAGTCAAAAGGTGTGGAAGTATGCATGAGCCGGATCTTTGAAGATCCGGTCCTTACAAATACTAGGTGGGGCCCCTAGTGGCGTCGGCCACTGCCCGGGCGCGCTCAACTAAGGCCTTTTGGGCCTGCAAGTCATAGCAGCCGAGCAGGGTCGCCTCCCATGTCCTCCCGAGTGGGGTTGGGGTGAGGAGGAACAGCTGTGTTGGATGGGCAAGCCCACACCACGTGGTAGATGTCCGAAGACTTCTCCGCACAGTGCGGACAACTGCCCGTGAAGGAAAAATTAAAATGTTTCAGTGTTGCCGGGCACAGCAGAGTGTTGGTATAGAGACGGAGTAGAAGCCGCTCCTCCGTCTTACATAGACCTTTACTCGAGCGAGGGTAAAGGCTATGGCAACACTGATAATAAAGAACAATGTCTTTAAAGAATACGCTGTCCTTGTATTCTTTGCGCTACGTTCCCAAAATGCGAACGCACCAACTCGCGCAATTCAGCATTCTTGTGGTCTAGCTCTGGTTAACCCTATAATTGAATTGTGAAAGCAACGGCGGAAGCTTCTTTTGCCTGTTACATTATTCCCCTATCACGCCCTTTAAGTGAAAGGTACTACATTATTGGGGACACTTAAGCTCATCCTTTAAGGGTATGAGGTGAGAGCGTAAGCTGCCAGCCCACATATAAAGTAATGCTTAAACCAAGCCGTATGGATGTGCCTGCGTGTGGTAGGGGTAACGAGAATGCAAACGGTTCTGGTAGGCTGATTCTGATATCCCCCTCCCATGTGAAAGGAGCGACCCGAGTTGACAACTCCTGCCTGTGGCATAGAGGTAACGTGAATTCAAATATCATGGCAGGCTGATTTTTTATGAGAAGACCGTAGCTACGCCCCTTCACAGCGTAGCTGCGGCCACCCGAGATCTCTCTTTGGCTGTCGTAGTATTGCCTTCGCAATAAAATTATTAAAAAAAAACACATTGAATAGGTGGTGTCACAGAGACTATTGCTGCAACACTAACTTTCGATCGCTCTATCACTAGCTTCAAACCTTGCTTAAACCCCCACAATTGTTTTCTTTAAGAGTAATGCATGCGTCGCAAAGAGAAACTGGCCCCCATCGATATGAAATTCCAGGTTGAAGTTATATGACACGAGATGTTTAAATGTTTAAATTAAAAACACCATCTTTCGGAAGAAATCTGATCGCTACTCTTGCTTGCCCTAAACATGATCGCAATGTTTAGATGTTTCTGAGCTGCTGAGATGACTTTACTGGCTGTATATTTGTGTCGATGCGCTTTGTTGCATTTGTACATATATGGATGAGTTCTGAATGACAGTAAAATCACTACCCCACTAGATTTGTACGCTCCTGGATTAGAGAAATTTTCTTTCGATTAACACTGTCGGCTAGCCATGTCAGCCCCCACCTCTTCTTTTACATTTTCAAACTTCTCATTTATATTTTATACATTCTTTCCTCTCGTTCCAAGTCCTGTGTGTTCAGCAACGCTGCCTTTCGAACTAAGGAACAAATGCCGCTATTTTATTCATCCTGAAACTTCGTCTTGTACAATTCTACAGCCACACGTTTGAAATAGGTTGAATAATGATGAGCTAATTCCTCGCTGTTTGTGTTCTAATACGATGCAATATGGCGCATTATGCGAGCAGAAAATGCATATTAATATTATGCATCGCAGCTGATATCTGTGATGTGTTTTTGAATGAATTCGGCCCTCTTTGTGGAAATATGAGCGGAATAAACAATAAAATATATGCAATGCTTCTGTTTCAACCCCTTCTATTTGACTTAGCGCAAGCGCCAGGACTGATTTCGTAATACAGTTAGTGCAAGGATAGTAATACTTGACTGTTGGTCGTGATGAAAATCCGCAGTCATTGGTTCCGCGTAGACCGGAACGATTGTTCCCTGAATAAAGGAACCATGAGGAGGAGAAGGTCAACACGCGGTGTGGTAAAGTTATCGCTATCACTCTGCACTCTATGAACTTTGAAATTTGAGAGGTTTTACGCCCTCTTAACTTTTAAAGTACTCCATTCGCACGAAAGTATAATTTTCCAGTGTCAGCGAAGACTTTGTTTGGATAAAGCACGAAAGCCGTTGCCCGGGTTAGATGGTGCAATACGCCGCTGCTGGAAAATATCGCGTATTACTAGCGCAAAAATAGATTCTCGCTTGGCTAGTCCTCCCTAACGCTCAGGAGTCAGTGCCCTGTGAGGGTGCGATTCTGGTGAGCCCCCATATATGAAGGCGCTGCAATGGGCGGGGCTGCTGTACATTGCAGTCATTGCACTATAATTTGTCCCGGAGAAAGGCAGAACGGTCAGGCGTATTTTGTCGGAACAGCCAATCACGTACCCTTCTTTTTACTGCTGTCCATTTGGTTCCCACCTCCAGCGCATGTCGCCTGAGGCCTCGCGCGGCAAAGTATACCGTAATTTGCGTCGTGAACAGTGGGAGGTTAGCCTTTTTCTTTTTACCGATGTACCCTTTCGCGGGAGCAAGCTAACAACGACGCAGCTCCTGCACGCGTTGCTTCTGCACTGTGACTTGCCCATGACGACTGGGAGAGAGATTTCGCGGCCTTAATTGCTCTACAATACACCTCGTTATTTTTTTCCTGGGCACATGCTCCTGCTTGAAGCGCACAAGGTGTCCGGGTGGATTCTAACGACGCGAAATTGCTCAGACGAATACAGGACAGCATTCCATTTTTGCTGCTGTTTCCTTGGCTTGCTAGCGACCACACTGCCCCGCCTTGGACGTACTCTAATGCACCGCTAATATGTTTACACCTGCATGCTTACACCTGCAAGAGTTGAAATATAACCCATCATTAAGCCTGCGTGATTGAAGCAGAGAATTGCTTCCTGCGGCTGTCTCTGCCTTATTATTGCCTCTTTACTCTTTTTCCTCAGACACTCGCATTAAGGACAATAACAGTGGCGGCCGCGGCTGCTTCAGGAGGCGTGTCCGAGATGTCAGGCTATTTATAACGCAGCCCGAGCAAAACAAAACCTGCAATGAAGCGAAACGAATTTCTTATTGCGCGCAAAAGCTGCATGTATTCGGAATGTTAAGGTGCTTATGTTGCATTTTCCTCATTTGCAAAGAGTAAAAAGCTTTATGTGATATTTATAGAGAGCACATTCGGCAATGGAAAGTGCGAGAATTCATATGTCAGAACGTGCTGGAAAAAAAAAAAAAAAAGATTGTATTCTCGGATTTAGATCGACCTCAACCGTGAGGATAGAAATGAGCTTACATTTGCTTACTACACTACCTCACTACGGTTCTTGCTTAGGGACAAGTGAATCAACTGCTAGAGTGGCTTTAAGAAAAGTCCCAATTTTCCTTACAGATCATCATCATCATCTTCATTATCATCATCAGCCTGATTATACCCACTGCAGGGCGAAGGCCTCTCCCATATTTCTCCACTTAACCCGGTTCTGTGCTAGCTGCATCCACTTGACCCCTGCAAACTTCTTAATCTCATCCGCCCACCTAACTTTCTGCCGCCCCCAGCTACAGATACCCATTACTTATAAATACGGCTTCTCGTTGCAGGCAGTCTTGAAACAACGGAAACTTCGAATCAGAAGAAATATTCCTGTCCATGTACTTTTCGTCCAAAATGGAAATGCCTAATTTATTCATGTATTAAAGAAGACAGCAGTACTGCTTTCAAATATCAGAAAACTGCCCCTGTGATAAGACAGGCTTTGGAATGTGGAGACAACATAAATAAACGAAAGGCATTCCACGCACTATCGGGTGGTAGTGGAAAGTTTTCGAGGCTTTGAGGCCCTCGCTCTGATGACCAATCACATAACGCACAGTTTGAAATTCAAATCGAACGCGGTCTTCCTAACAGATTCTTCAGCACGCAAACGTATAAAGACAAGCTGCACAAATTGTCAAGGCCCCAGAAATAAAAAATAGAAATAAACAAGGTGAGAAATCGATCGAAAGCGGTCAGGCCGGAGGGAGTACACGTGCGCAAACCTGCCGCTGACGCGGGAAGCCGCCAACAGAAGTTGCCGGATGCGCTCGGTCACGACAGCGCAGGTTGACCCGCATGGGGCAACCTAACTCTCCGAGGCAAGGGAGACAAGCAGGTTTCAATTGCTTCCCGTGTCTTGTTGCACTCAGGGACGGGTTGCTAACCCAGAGTTTGTTCGTGGGAGGAAAACGGGCCACCATAGTGAGGGGAGAGTCAGTTGTTCCCTCTCGCCGGTGAGTAATTGCGCACCTGAAGGAGAGGGACGAAGGAGAGAGAATTGTTTCTAGACATAGCAAGTGTCCTCATCGCTTTCACCCGGAATTTTGCTCTAAATGGAAGGCTTCGCAATCAGACATTTTGCGGAACATTCATGGAACCAAGTGGCACGGGCACATATTCGCGATTTCAACCGCCCACACGTGACTTGCAGTTATTCAACGCCTAATATGTGCATTCGAAACTGGCTGTTAGGCGTGTCGCAGTGGAGGGTAAGTTCATCGCGCGTAACAGAGCCAATAACCAGTCGACCGTGAAGGGAATGGCTTGAAAGGTGCGACGAAAAACGCCCTGCTCTTCCAACTTTCCTTTTTTGCGCGTGGTATCAACATTAGACATTGTGCATCAGTCACGTGCGTTAGATAATTCAGGCCTACCGATTACCTTAGCAGCTTGCACTTGGAAAGGGCCTTATATATTGTTATAATCAACTTCGTGTGCTTTCGTGAAGAGAAGCTAAGAAGACGTTGAACAAGCTAAAATTAAGGTAAAAGATTGAAAGATAAACTCAATACGCTATCGGAACTCTTTGTGCGAGTCCAATGAGTTTGGAAACAACGAAGTGCATTTCAAAAGAGCAAAAAGATTAAATGGAAAAATTGCGCGAATATTGCAATATTACTGTAATGTATTTTTTCAGACACAACTGACGGTGAACCTCAAAGGGCATCCGCCCACATTACTACTTGTTGCGGAAACCTAGTTCCAGGCCTCCTTTTCAGAAGCCGCGAAACGGTGCTTGCAGTAATATTATAAGAGAAGAAATTCATAGAGATGACATTTGCGACTATTCCAGCCAAATTTGAAAGCTTTGAGTTGTAGCCTGCGATATACAAGTAATTATTCAAAAAAGGGCTCGTGGCTACCGCTCGCAACCGATTAGGGGAGCACCTATCCGTGTGCTCCCTCCCCAATGCCGTCATAGGTGCTTCCTCTCTTCATCCGCTCATTGGACGGGCGCTCCCAAGTGACGCGACAGGGAGGGGGCGCGGTCAAGCGCCGTCGCGGCATTTTTCTTTCATTTTTTTTTTTGCGATATTTATTGCCTCAGGGCACCGAAGGATTGTCAATGGCGCAACAGCGTGCGCTTGTTGAGATGAGAGGGGAGGAGCATCATTTTCGATCGTCGATATGCTCGGTGCTAATGAAGCTGGCTTAAAAGATTTTCCACTGTGTAGAGGATTTATAAGAGTCCTATTGCTCGTGCTCGTTTTCGAGTTTTAGCAAATAGCTTTTTATGGGTGTGCTTTAATGGAATGTATGCCAAGTGAAGACGACGACCAACACTTCTAAAATTGCGAGCTTTGATTTCTCACTCGTCGTGCTCTCATGGCCTCTGCTTCAGCCACTATGGCTTTGGCCGTAAAAGCAAAATTCTAAGACGCGTGCAAGCTTGCGTTGCAGTGTACACGTGTAGCAATAGTCTCAATGCGCGCCGTTTACGACTGCCTGGCGCGCCTTTGAATAAAAAAATAACGAAGAAAATCTTACAAAGCGCCCTCGTTAAAAGTGGAGAGAAAGACCCATAAAACATGCAGAGTCAATGCTAGCTTCGAGCGTAAGAAATATTTAAATCAGATGACATTAAAGGGCCTCAAGGCCTTTACCGACGTGTTATGTACATTTGCCGGGGCACCTGGTCAGCGTTAGCTCATCAATATCTTCACGTCCACTAGTATTATCAACACGTCCTCGCAACACTCGTTCCGGATTTTTTTTTTTTATTTTGCGATTTCTTTTTCTCGCTTGATTCTGTCCTGTTTCTGTTCTGAGTTCTTTAACGCGTGGGGCCTCTTGCTGGAGCGAAAAATAAAAAAAAAAAACTTAACGACCACGGCGGGGTAAAATTAAAACAGATGTCCCAGAGAATTAGTGGAGGAAGAAAGAGGAAGGACAGGAATTTGGAATTCTGCCTATCCAGCGCGAGAGCGCCTTTACGAGACTGGGCTCAGATTCATTAGGAAGTCGTGAAGTTCCAGCCTGTTCTCTAAGCCTTACAACTGACCCCACTTTGTCGAAAACAAAATCTGCGGAGCTACTCCGCCTTTCCACGAAGCGCACTTCCGCCTGTTGTGTACCAACTTAGAGACTGGTGCACAAACCAAGTTTAATTTGCTTCGACGCCAGTTTTTCTTGGCTGTTCCGACGAAAAATTTTCACTGTTAAGACACCTGAGCTTCTCTCTTAAACTCTCCTCTAATCTGTCTTTGTAGATAAAAATTTTATATACTTGGTTGCCACTCTGCAATTAGTGCAATTCGTGCGATCAGTGCAATCCCACAAAGAAGGATTACATGCTGATTACTCAACATGAGATAACAAACACTCCAATTCTCTTTTCTTGCTCTTTAATCCTTCTTACGGCAATAAAGGTGCGGTAACTATTCTGATTTGCCGACTGCTGATGCAGCCTTGCGTATTAGCCCCGTTTGAGATTTTATTGCATCATAAAAGAAACCGTCGAAAGTCTAACAAGGAGAGAAAATTTGAAAAGCCAGGTGTGCTTTTAATCCTTCCATCAGAAATAAAAGTATGCAAGCGCACAACTGCAAGGTTTCAGTTTGGAAAATGAATTTATAGATGCACTAACTGGTTGCGTCGTAATAAATCAGTGTGTTTCAACCTTGGTTCAATATCTGATAATGTGGAGCATTTAGCATTAGGTCAGTGAAGTGTTTTCATGAGTGACATGGGCACGACACCAGGTTTCTTTATCGGCTGACAAAAATTGCTTTATATTAGATATTAGCTTTCTTAACCATGATTTTGGATGCATGCGTGCGGCAGACAGCAGAGCAAATCACACTCTCAAAGCAGGGCCAATCGTTTGTTAACGCTGCAAGGCTTTGTAATATTCAAAAGCAAAATGCGGCTATAAGAATTAGTTTGTGAAGTTGGGGTGTAACCTTTGGACGTTCAAGAACAAAGCACAACTGGATGGCAAATTTATCAGCCCCAAAGAAAATGTTCTTCTGGCTTGAACGGCAAGTTAACCAGAAATTATGCCCAAAAAGCATGCAGGGTGTTTAAGCAGACAGTCTGCAATTTTTAAACATGAAAGTTTTGAGTTATCCCTCACAAAACTACTTTACGAGTTTACGATGAGACCTGATTCGAGGTCATCAATAAAAGATTTTCATATTAAATTGAATCGGTGTTCTTCTTCTTTATTGAGTTGTCACAAAGAAAGCTACCACCGTGTTTAAGTTTAAGCACAATAATGCGAGAGTAAATTCAATACACTGGATAGTTTTTCGGAGTCAAGACCGAACGTGTACTAAGCTCATTTAATAACTGTATCGAGTGGTATCCTGGTATGAAAATGCAACCACAACGTTATAAGCTTATTTATTTCTGTAATAGAAAATGAAACAGTCTGTCCCCCACAGGTTGTAACCATTGCTAAAAACTACGAGTACACTACAGCTCCCTTCATCAGAGCAATATTTTATATCCAGAGCCACTAACATTAATACACAAACTGGCAGCCAAAAGTATCGCGTCAGGTTCAAACAGCGATGTTACAGCACAACATAAATACAATACACCATTGCATTCGCTCGGTTCTATACTTGGTGCTCACGATTATACACTCTGCATAATATAATTGGTAGTGTGTTTGTAACTGTACATTTTGGAAAAGAATTTCTTCTGCGCTGAGGCTCTCAGTGGGTAGTAGGAACCAAGGGGCACAACTGGGAAGTTGCCTTTGTTATTTGAAGTGAGTCCTTTCAGCTCGTACGGCAAAAACGTGAAAATTGTTCTTCAAGTTAATCCTTCACGTAGACCTCTACATATCTAAAGGTGTTTTTTTTCTTGTCTCCACTGTTGCATGCCCACAAATAAAAACAATTTTCCATAAACATCCCTGAAACATTCGCGTCCTAACTCTACCGATAACCTTCAGTCGAACCGCATCCCTGCAAATAAATGTTCTATAAACATACCTGAAATGTTCGAGTCCTAAATCTACTGATAACCTTCGTATAAAACATTCCATGAAAAGATCAATAAGAAACGTTTGATGACGTTAACTGAGACGTATTTGACACCTAGTAATCGCATTCTTGTTTGCGTTTTTGTTCGCGAATCGCGAATCGCGTTTGTCAATATGGTCAATTTTGATTTTTTAAAGAGCAAACTGAGGAAATTTTCAATTTTTCTTGAATTCTCATTGATCCCAGAAGCACTAAATAAGCGGCCAGTTTGCACTCAATGTGCAATACTACTTTCTTGGCATAGAACTGCCAGAAATTTGGTGAATACAACTCTGGCGTACCTTGTTAACCTATATGAAATCGCTGACTTATGTCATCTAGGGTCTAAATAGATATATTGAGAGGCTATAACAAGCCAAAAGTGATAACAATATCACTTGTTTTAAATATCGAAATGCCTTCCTCGTCGATGCTCTATAGGCCAGCAGTTGTTTCATCACAAGGGTGAAAGTGATATCACGCGGCTAGAAAGGGCGCTGTCCACTCCTACCATCGTGTCACGCGCTCACTGCGTACCACCCGACTAGGAGCGGCGAGCGGGAAGAGAGCACGTACCAGGCGCCCTAATGTGTGACACATGTCAGGTGGGCAGGGCTACCGCTCATTTAGCCACGCGGTTTCGCTTTCGCCCGTGTTCGACACAAGAATTATTTTCGACGAAGCCTGGGTGGAAAAGGCTTTTTGAAATTCTAATATCTGATATGAACATGACTCACGGTGCGCTATGAGCCCGTCATTAAATAAAAAAGGCCAAAGAAAATAATACAAAAGATAACTATCCAATGCTATATAGCCAGGATCCCAAGTAGCGTGCACTACACCGCTGACAATGCTATGCCAAAAATATGCCCCATAGCTATCTCAAAAATGATAGTTTCGTAAATTACTCAGAGTTTTAGGCGAAACACCCTTTAATACTCGGTGCTTCGGTACAGGCTTAATACGTATACGTGCAGGAAGTCCACCTCTTCGTATCCGTAGATTTCTGTTGCCTGCTTTCGCCCAGGCCTATTTTAGCCTGCTTTTATTGAGCTGGGAAAGCTCGTATAATTAACGCTTACACAAGAATTAACTATTAACGAACTATTAACTATTATTACAATGAACTACCCCAGGTGGTCGAACTTTCCGGAGTTCTCCACCACGGCGTCTCTCATAGCCTGAGTCCCTTTGGGAAGTTAAACCCCAGAAACCAACCTATTATAATTAACTATTCCAACATTTTGTTCGGACCGTATAAGAGTTCCTGAATACACCAAATTGGTGCTCACCGTAATTAAACCGAGAGGAGAACCACACTTTGCGCATACGTTTCTGCGCTCTCGACAAAATTTCGTAGCAGTAATGGAAAGCACATTCTGATATCTCCGAGGAAAACATCAGTGTGAAGCGACTAAAGTTGCTCACATGGACGAAAGCACCGCAAAGGCTGCTGTGTTTATACATGCTTAGAATGTGCAAACGCGTGAAATACGTTTTTCGCAATTTATTACTCGGCTTAGAAAAAAAAAAAAAAAGAGGCAAGGACGTGCACGCAAAATGTTGAATAAGGCATCTCAATTCCAAAACCCGGATGCGTTGCAAAAAGATTTCAGCGGAGACGCAAAAGACGTGTAGTTTTCATCGCGCGATTTATCACTCCTGAGTTTTACCCAAACGTTAAAGGCGCTGTTGACACGTGGTAAAGTCACTCAGTCTTCCTTTTAACCCCGAGGCACTCTTTATTTTTTTTTCTGTTTTCACTCCGACTCTTAAAATATACGCGCAGCAAAAGTGACCCTGAAATAAAGCGCTCCAAGGCTGAGCAGACGTAGTAACAAGTTCCTCCAGTGTTTGTGAGTTTCAGCGATGCGCGAGCGGTGCCGTATACATTTACTGCCAATATTGAGGAACTGGAAGTGCTCGAGAAACATCTTTCTGTTTGACCACCAGAAGGTGTGTCGTTCCCTTTCCTACTCAGTTGTGCAGTCAGAGGGAACAGGTCAGGAGCGAACGGCAAGTTTCCGTTGTCGCCTCCTTACTTTGTTGAACTCAAAAACATGCGGAACCTCAAGTACAGGCGAAAACTGTCCGTTCTGCATCTGACAACGCCCATTTCGTTCTGTAAGAACATTTAGAAACCACTCGAATTTAAAGATAACCTATATGAAGAAACACTCGCAAAGAGCGAAAAGCTCGCATACCACAAATCTTGATATGCCTCTTATTACTGCATAAGCGGCGTTCAAGTTTCCTGCGCATCAATAAAATGATTGTCCTAAATTTTTTTTATTATCCTTGCTCGCGGGCTCAACATCATGCACCTGTTCGTTTACACACCCACGGGTGCCACAGAAAGTCACAAGCTATCTGGAATGGACTATCTATGGGCCACATAGCAGTTTCACTTAAAATGAATATCAAAAAGTAACGCTCTAATGAGCAAATATGTGGGAAATCAAGTACAACAAAATTTATTACCTACACATTGGCAAGATAATTGAAGAAGTGCCTATTGTTGGCTAGCTAGTGTATGAAACATTTTCCTGGCGTGCGCTGCTTAGGCTGACAAGGACACAGTTAACACACACAACAGCCTACAAGCATAGCCCACGCAAGCCCACTAAGTTCTTAAAATATTCAATAAAATATTGTTCCTGTGGAATATGCGGCTCAACACTCCTTACGTGTTTAGTGCTTTTATTTGTCTGCTTCCACTTGGTTGAGCCCTTGCAGTTTTTTTTTTTTTGCTGGGCAGGTTTCTTTTATAACGCTCGCCGTGGGTTGAGCATGAAAAAAAGACTAAAAAAAAACAGCAAAGCCGGTTTACTAACTTTACTTGCTCCCATCAGGATGAGAACTACAATCCTTTCTCCTAAGATCGAATCAATGAGTTATTCTGCTTCCTAAAGTGGGCCATCAAAGCACTGGTCGATATCATCTCGCTCCCCTCGTGTCGAGCAAACTCCGTTCCAGCCACTGTTCCCGAAGCCCCCTGAACCAACAGGGCGGGTGAATATGTGTAGTAACCCCCAGGCAGACATGTTTCTTGGGCAGTTAAGTAGCTATGTCTTTGTCACAAAACTAAAAAAAAAAAATGTTGTGTTATCATCTTTGTGCAATTGTGGTTTTAATGCCCAAAATAATATTGAGTAATGGACTAACGATTGAGAACCCCTTGTCATACAATTAGACGGAAGCAACAAGACGCCATAGGCGAATAATTAAATGCTGAGTGTATATAACAGAACCATCGCTTCTCCTTCCATTCAGTAATAGTCAATTAGCATGCAAATATGGTAGTTCTACATTGATATTACTAAATATATCACATTCCCTCTTCCCAGAACATGAAGAGGGTAAATTAACAAGGAATAGTAAAATACACAAATAGAAGAAACCTGGATATGACAAAAGAGAGAGGGTAACGATATAAAAGGAAAATGAAAAGAAATTTGATGGCTGTCTTCACACACCTCTATAACTTTCTTGTACAGTCCCCTTCTAACTTTCCTTTTTTGGTTTGTTTTTCTTTCTTTGTTTATCGTTTATTTTATATTGATTTAAGGCTGTTGTGCTTTTGAAAAGGCGGGCTGGGCAACGTTATTTTTTGTTCTATTTAAATCGCTAACGGTAACTTCAGTTGAAGAAGCCTTCTCTAAATTAGTTCTCGTAAACATAACCAGCACGCGTCCTGACCATGTGCCCCAATCGAACTTCAATGCAAACGTATTTCTGACGTTGTTAAAACTTAAGAAATCGGCAATTACAATTCCGTTTTTGCTCACTCCATTGATCTTGTCCGAGTTGCGCGAGGCAAAATTGTAGGAACAGAGACAATAGACTATTTGTCATCCGGCAAGCGTCTGCCAAATTGTGCCGCAGGAAGTTCTCAGAAAATGATGGAGGAATAATTCCTCGACGTCGGCAGGAAGTGGCTCATTAGCTCATCAGCTACCTAAATGTAGCTTGCCAAAATTAGTGTCAAGTATTCTGATTAGAAAGCAATCGCTAATTACTACATGTGCACGCCAAAGTTAGCGTTAAAAGCCATTCTAGTATGGGAACGTGGAGCGCAAATGGTAGGCTCCTAATTTGCAACACTGCAAGACTAAAGGGCTAAAAACTCAATTTACTTGTAACGATTGCACGAGAATTGCGCGTACCCTGTGTTCCGGTACTAAACAAGATACCTTTCTAATGCTGACGCATCCATACATGTTGTTTTTCGCTAGGAGTCATGCCATGGTTGACGCTGTATACCTTTATCGGAAGCCGCCTAATGAAAGTTGCTCTTTGCAGCTCGTTGCGGTTACTCACATAATTGTTTCGGTGACTAAGGCCATTAAAATAGCAATGTTACCTTGCTTAGTCGCACTCTCAACCCGCCTTCATAGAAGGACGGATTGACACACACACACACACACACACACACACACACACACACACACACACACACACACACACACACACACACACACACACACACACACACACACACACACACACACACACACACACACACACACACACACACACACACACACACACACACACACACACACACACACACACACACACACACACACACACACACGCACGCACGCACACACACACACACACACACACACACACACACACACACACACACACACACACACACACACACACACACACACACACACACACACACACACACACACACACACACACACACACACACTCCTGCGCGCGCGGCAAGACCTCATGACATCGTGACGAGCCCCTTATTTCATTTTTAATCTTCTGTAGAGCACCAAAGCACTATCGTTGCTTCCCTACTGCTCTTACAGCTACTCTGATCACCGTAACACCGTTTACAAATCTTATCCAACCTTAGAGCATGTGTGTGTCTTACACCAAGAGTAGGAGTATACGGAACTACACGTGAGTATCTCTAGTTATCGCCTTTAAAAGACGCTCGAATGTCGATAACATAGAGGACGTGGACACGCGTGCAGAGTGTTGTCACATCACTGCACAAAAGCAAAGAACCGAGACCAGGCGCTGGCTGCTACGCTTGCTTTTCCCGTAGAGTCGTTCTCCTCATCCTATGATACCACGGTCTGAACCGACCACTGCCTCTCACCCCTGCCTTCACTTTCTACCCCGTTGCACAGCTGGCGCTATCGCAACTATTGGGTCTATAGCCGCCGCTTCGAATGATACAGAGATGAAATGACTCAAACGAGGCGGTACCATACCGTCCAGGCTTTCATCCGAAGCTCCGTACGGCTAGCCTGATATGGCTAATCGATTCTTGCGCGCATTGACACCGGATCTTATAGTGACGATTTTTTTTTTTTCTTGTGCGAGTCGGTCGCGGTCGAGCCGTTGAACCGTCATAGCAGGACAAGACGACAAAGGAGAGCGTGAAACAGACACGTATTAATAAAAAAGAACGAAACAAGGAAAAGAGATTCCCCGCAAACGGCGTCCTTTCTTTGCATCGCCTCTCGGCAGAATCGGGTGTATACGCAACGTCAAGGTCAATCGGTATCACCGGCCGTCGAACACGGTTGCTGATGCCGTTGGCCCAATTCAGCGCGAAGAGTGCGTCAAGAGCGGTGGCACGTCTCTTTCATTCCTCAGAACGTGACTCTGGCTGTTTCAACGACGAGACACCTCCATTTTGTCGTTATTTTTTCCTTTCTCGCTTTTTCACTTCTCCGAGTCTTCTTCTATTTTCCTCTCTGAACCCCTGTCAGCGGGCGCTTGGGGAAAACTTTGTATCCCGCAGTCGTTGCCCTCCTTACACAGCGTCCTTTACTATACCTGGCTCTGTAACGACCCTGTAAGGAAACGTGCTATCAAGTATTCAACATTACACAGTCCGTAGTCGACGCGGTACGCAGATGAGTTCAGGGGCGCCAGCATTGCGCAATATGTCCCCCAGGTCCGCATGCCGTTGTCTTAACTCTGCGTGGGGTGTCATTTCGCCCAGAGCAGCGCGCATTTTAATAGAGCTTGTTTTCGCGCGCGCGTCGTAAGAAGAGAGTTTCGCAAAGGGCTTGTTGTGGCGGTGTTTCAGATCTCCGCAGTGGCAATCATCCTTTTGTGAATGTTGAATGAAGGGGGACGCAGCGGGAGACATTTATGAGAGGTGACATAGAAAGATTGCCGTCAGGTATATTGTGCGATCCCGCTGCTCCTATGAATTATTGTATAAGAAGGGATGCAGGAAAGATTATAGTCCGCAGGGCTAGCTCGCAAATTATAAATGAATTAAATACTGTATAAATTGTGATTATGTATAAATTGTGATTATGAATCCGTGTTAACGCTTTAAGCAAGTGCCGTGAACTCTTGCTTTTCTGGCGGAACAGAATGGTGAAAGTGAATGGTGGATGTAGTACCGACATGAATAGGTATCCTTGAGGACTAGAGGTTAATGCTGTCAGCTAAACGACGCGATAACCGCAATACTTCAGAACGCTGAAAAACTTTCACATTATCGAACAGCACGACATAAAATATCATTACATGTTTAGGTACAGCCTTAGGGATCTCAACCTCCTTCCCTAGCCGGCTCCTTTGTCTCATAGACAACATGATCGGCCTTCGAACAATGTTCTCCTGTTCCCGAAATTCAGTAGCTACGATTTCTGTACTTTTGTAGCGAGAGCTACATTGGCCACAGTCTTGCCATTGCGCCGTGCCTGTTCGTGAGAAGAAGGAAAAGAAGAAAAAGATGAAGAGGAAATAGAAGAAGAAGAGAAGAAGAAGAAGAACAAGAAGACGAGGAAGAAGAAGAAAAAGAAGAAGGAAAAGAAGAAGGAAGATTAATCAGTAATCAGTTCGTTTGAACGTTGTGACGGCGCTGTGCCCCGGAGTTCCACGTAGAGTCGGTGTCATACCACTAGAAGTCTAGTATACACCCGAATGAGAATGGTCAACGACGAGAGGCAAGGGGTGCTCATACGTGAAATCATTCCCCTATGGCATAAATAAAGCTGAAACCATAAAGTAAACTACTATGTGCAAAAGCCATGCCTTTACTTTCGAGCCGAACCTAAGCGTAGCCATGCAGATAGCTCTCGCGTAACTCCAGGTTTAACCACAAGTTAAACCACAGCTAAATGTTTATTCGTTCTCTTTTATATCAGAACAACAATGTAAATGGATGTGGCAGCCATTGTATATTACTATCTCTTTTTTGTTCTTTTAGCATAATATATAATTCACCTATATACTATTATTCAGTGCCTAAGCAGGTATAACAGCACAAGTCTAATAAAAATTATCCTTCCCGAAACATTGTAGGCCGTGATACAACTGCCACAGCACAGGAAGGCGATGTACATAACAGGTATGTTTACTACAACCTTGTGCTGGCAAGAGGGACAGTCCAGTCACGATGGCCTGCCTATATACGCTTCGGGGCTTTTCTACTGAAGAATTTATAGTCTAGCAAAATGCCTTCTTCGTGAAGACGCAGCAAAGAGCATCGCGCGAGTTGCATCTTCTACAAAATTCGATCACTTCGGAGCACTCCTGCATTCGAATAGAGCGCTTCATGGCTGATTTTGCAGGTGATTTTGTTTTTGCATAATTTTAACAGCAGTAAATTTGCCTGCTAACCTGCTCGTCGCGATGACGCACAAGCTGGTGTACCGGGATCGTAAAGCCAACTTACTTAAAAATTACCAAAGTCTTCCTAAGACGCACACTTCTTGGGAAGAAGCGCGCACATCCTGCTTAATGCGCAAAGATGCGGATTCTATTCAATAGGATGAACACTGCTTGAGCTTATGAGGTCAAGATTCTTGCTCTCCTAAAGTGCTGCGCAACTTTTCTCTGGCTCGCCGAAAGGCGGCAAACGAGTTCAATTCGTCGCAATTGCAGCAGCAGCAGCAGCGCCAAGCCCAAAGGCTTCACGAGGCCAGGCTGAAGGAACGCTTTTTAGTCCTTGGAATCCCAGGGAGCATCGCAAAAGGAGAAACGATGGCAAAATAGGAAACTTGTCATTTGTTTTGGCTGATGCGACGCTTCTGATGCGACTTGTTTTGCTGTTCCTAAACACAGTGTTATCGTTAACGCCCCAGGCTTAGTAAATAAATCGATAGAAATTGAATTGACTGCACCAAGTTATTCTCGCAATATCCTTTTAGTCCTCAAGGAGACTCGCAGCACCTTATGTATCTTCGAATGTGGCCTTTAAAGGAATAATGCTTACCGCTTTAGGAAGCCGTTGTTTCTACAAAAAAAAAAAAAAAAAAAAAAATGGTCCATGGAATAATCGCCGCAGCAGGTTTTAGCTTTGCAGTGAGTGCAGCCGGAACATTTTCAGTTAACAGCCAAACTGAAACATTTTCTTTCATGGTTCGTGGTTTGCCCTACGTGCCGTTGAAGGAAGGCGATACAAAAAAAAAAAAAAAAAAAAAACTGAAAGCAAACATGGGCACCTGTGCGGCAACCAGAAAAAGCCAAAGCACTCTCAAAAAACAAACCGGTCTTCCTCTTAATCCCCTAAGCGACGTAACGGCCAACTCAAGGGTATCCAGATTTCTTAAGCGGGAGCCAGCAAGAAGGAGAGAAAAAAACAAAAACAATTTCATCTGATGGCATGGCGAGTAATTAATTTTTTTTGTTCGTTTTTCCTTTCCTTCTGCACCAGACTCAGCTTCGAGCGGGATACCGCTATCTGGGAGTGCATGCAAGACTCCCGGTGACAATAGATTACCTCTGTATACCGTAATGTCGTATGTGTGGCAGCAGATACTCTTCCTTTTTTCTCACCTTGTTAACTCAACACCCGCTGTTGTGAGGGTACAGTGGTTACTCTCAACAATGGAGGCTGTGCTGACGGCAAGAAACAGGCCTCTATGTCAGTATGTTGTGTGATCGAGGTTTGAAAAAAATAAAAATAAAAGGAAACCCTAAAGAACATTTTTGTTTTTATTCTGGATTATTGTCCCTCTATGCACCCTCAAATAGTTTTGAAATCGATAGCCTTTTTTTTATTTATTTATTAAAGTGCCGCGGACGAAGGGAGGGGGGGGGGGGGCATCCAAAAGTAGTATATATAAAGAAGACGGTGGGGTGTTACTCGGTACTTTTTATCAAGTGCAGCTCAGTACATTCCTTTATTTTATTAGAAGAAATATAAATAGAGTGACAGCAAGTGCCTATTTTCGTAACGATAGCGGTGTTTTTGACATTTCACTTAGTACTGCCGAAAAGCATCCAGCATTCCTTCACAGAGATTCACCGGTGTACATCAGCGTTTGCAGGAAGCCTCGAAGTTAGGACAAGAGTACTGCTTTCATAATGATCGCCGCTGCAAAATCATTGTTCTGTTATCATGCGGTAGAAGTGTAAGGAGAGAAATTTCGAAATTCTGACGTAGCAGATTTAGGTTGACGGCGTTCGAAGACGAGCAGAGGAGCACTGGGTGCACAAAAGCCATCAGCAATTCGGACACGTGTGCAATAGCGGTTTGCTGCACTAGTCGCTTCGCTGAAAATACTGACGAGGATATATTCAGTCAAGGGACACTGTGGCATTAGCTGCATAAAATTAAAAAAGAAATAGTGGCAGGCTGCAACAGATATAGTACCTGTACTGCTCATAGCGGCTGCCTCGCAAAAAAAAAAAAAAAAAAAAAAAAAAACGAAAAGAAGAAATCTTGTTCATATTGGAACTTTAGTAAAGACGGGGGTAACGGCATGCCGTAAGCTTTCACTGAAGCCTTTTACTTATTGCATATGCAACATGAGTTGATAATTAAAATCCTTGAACGCGAGCGTAGCCCAAATGTGTTGCTTTAATTAGAATTCAGTTTTGTACGTTGGAACATCGCAAACAAAGCCGGAGTACACCGGGCTTCTTAGTGCTCAAGAGCAGCGTAGGCATACAGTCAACTCGCATTCCTTCGTCTGGAATCAGATTTTATTTCGCCTATTACTGCGTGTTTCGAATTTCAAACCAGACGCGGATAACGTTTACATAGTGCAGAAAACTGGAAAAGAATGAAGACAAGATTCGGCTGTTTACAACTCACCAGAGAGCAGTAATCCGCAGGCTCTGTGTTGAAACGAGCTTGACAATCCAACTCCCTGGAGAGCAGTCGCTGTTATAGTATTTGGTCCAAATGCAGCAGCTGACGTTCACGCGCGCGCCTCGTCGCAGATCGACCACGTGCAGAAATCAAGAAGAGGAAGAACGAACTCGTACAACGCTGCGTTCCGTGGTCAGGTTTTGACTGCTTGGTATCCGGATGCGTGACACTTCCTTTAACGCAGACACAACTTTCTTCTCTTCAATGGACGCACGCAGGCTTCGTGTGAGCGATATTTCGAAAGATAAGAGTCCTCAGATCACACTACAAAATTTGCTCGTTATATCGGAAGCGAGCCGAAGAGGCGGAGAACGGGGAACGGGACGTCCCGAGCAATCAACAAGCGAGAGAAATTGTTTTTCTCGCGGCGTCTTCATAAAAGAACGCTCTTGAACAGGCGCCGGCGGAAGCCCAGCGGTTTGCTTCCGCTCCAGGCGCGAACCCTCAGAGCTGCTGTCTCTCTTGACTTTGGTGCCACCACCGCTGCGCTGACGAAGAATGCGCTTGTCCGCTCCGGTTCGGTCGTCGGGCCGCTACCGACTAAACGCTCCTCCGCGCGGCAGCTGACGAACGACGGTCGAGGGGGAGCGCGCCGCGCTCCTCCCACTTACTTCCACTGCCGGAGCTCACGGTGGCAAGCGGGTCCCGGCCGACGCGTCACGCAAACGCGGCCACTGGTGGCGTCGGCCGCCGGAGCATGCGCGTCGAGGACGCCCAAAGACGCCAACAAAAACGCGTGCGCACCACGAAGACACCACGCTCGCCCCTTTGATTTCGCGCCGGCTTTGTAGAGTTCGGGGCCCGGGTTTGTTGCCGCAGCGGAGACGTGCTCCAGAAGTAGCTGAGTTCACACGCCCGGAAGGAACTAAAAAAGAACTGCGTTTTGAAAACATTGCTCACTTTCTATTTTAACCGTAGGTGGTATATGGTAGGATTCTACGGCCGGGTACTGCGCGAAAGGTCTTGGCCGCGACAGCTGTAGCTGTTCTTCATTTACCTTTTTTTTTATTTTTTTTTTCATTGAAGTGAAAAGCTCCCGCATGAAGTAGGTTACTTGCAGTACGAGGTGAAAAGTTACCTTATATGTTTGTTAATATATGCCACTATATGCTTGCTTTCTTTGTTGGCCTTCATTTTGAAATCGCAAGAGTCGACTAGAGACACCGCAGATGTCAAGGCAATATAAAAGCAAAATTCTTGTTTAATTTCTGCTAGGGTTACAATGCGAAGAATAAAGAAACAAAAGATGCAAAATTAGCTGAACGAATGCATAAACACTGAAGGACACATTTTTGGCGACCTTCCTACGCAGCTTTATCTATGCAGTTCACGCCCTAATCGCGACGGCAGCGACCTCGTGTCTTCCGTCGCACGCACGGGACAGCGCAACAGACCACTTCCATCCGATGCGACGTGCAGGACATATGAAACTTTGTCCGCCGCTTGAAACATGGCACCTGGACAGACTGCTGCCTTTTCAGCACGTATGTCCCCCAGTTCCACTGGTTGGGCGAAAGAAGCACGCGATGCTGACGGACCTCGAGACCTCTCGCAAAAATATGCAAAGTAGTTGCACGTGTTGCTTTGCTCTGGTATGTTTTCCACATTCATAACGTTTTGCGATTAAATTGATGTGAAAACATGGTGGATCGTTTGGAGCGGGATATGAGATTTTGAGACGGGTAACGCTGTTCCCAGAGCCATGCTGACGTCTGAAAAACCCTTCACGGTCTGTACTAAAAACAGCTTTTCTCTTTAATTACATTATTGTGTCAGACGTCCTACGGGAGCCGGTTACTATGCAGATTATTGCCCATTGCTGCGAATTGCGAAAATGTCAGGTGTCTCCAAGCCTGTTGAATCTCGTGTCGACTATACGGCTCAGCTCGGTTAATCTGGATAGGCGTAGCTGAAGCTACCAACGGATTGTTCACCAACTCCGACTCGACCCTTCTTGTCAGCGATACGCTGGCTGCAAACCGTATGGTGTTGTCAGTGATTCGGCGCGTCTTTTTGGCCTCTCCCGAATCTTCTTACTCCACTTGACCGGATTTTCTTCTTCTTCTTCTTCTTCTTCTTCTTCTTCTTCTTCTTCTTCTTCTTCTTCTTCTTCTTCTTCTTCTTCTTCTTCTTCTTCTTCTTCTTCTTCTTCTTCTTCTTCTTCTTCTCCTTCTTCTTCTTCTTCTCCTCCTCCTCCTCCTCCTTCGTCCTCTTCCTCTCCTTGTTCTTGTTCTTCTTCTTGTTCTTCTTCTGTGGCTTGAAGCAACTAGTTGTCATGGTTACGGCGCATGCGCAGTATAATGACCAGTGACGCTTACCCGAAATGCGCCACTGACTAGACTAATGTAGCTTAGCTACAAAAGCACATTTTATAATGTGTGGGCCGCTGCTCACAGTTTGCTGAATTCTTGAGGGGGAGGGGGTGAATTAATCTTCTTTATTCCTAGTTGCCCGTATTTATTCGCTGACAACTTCAGTGAGCCGGACTTTCCTAGTTGAACCACCATCTGCGTTTTGCGCTCCAGACGCAGATGAGCGTTGCTTCTTGGTTTCACTATTTCTTCTTGTTCCTTTGTCTTTTTATGTAACTTCTCATGGCTGTTCACTGATTTTGAGCTTACAGGAGGAAAAAAGGTTTAGCTCCAGAGAGTTAGTTTGTCAAACGACCTAAGAGGAAGCTCTCGTATATTTGCAACTGCGCAGTTAAATTTGGCTTCCCATGTAGGCAATGGCGCAAGTGAAGCCCAGAAATGGCAAAGGCACACCTAGAAAACCGGTCTAATCAGGTTAGTAGTTTTTACTCGGGCAAAACGTGAACATCAAAAACGCCCGTGGTGTAACGAGTGGTCGGCCTCGCGTGCGGTCTCACGTCTCAACTTGAGTTCCGACACGGCGCGGGTGTGCTTTTTAACATTGCACAACGCCAGTAAAGGAAGGTGTTGCACGTTTGGTGGAACCAAATTTTGTGTTTGTCTCAGCAAAAACAAATAGAAAAAATAATATAAATACAGCGTACATCCAGGCATTACAGTGAAAGAGTAAATTAGATTACGCACTCACCAAAGCACTCGAGTCTTTCGTCGTTGTTGTTGGAAGAAGTTCAAAAAGAAATGTGCTCGGCACGAAAGCAAGTCACTCCGAGCCATTAATCGCAGCCACCATTGCTGCTTGCTATGCTTGCTGGTTTGCATATGCCACTAAATGGCTGCTGCCTATGGATGTGATACTGGCACAACACAGTATTCACAGTTGAAACCTGCATAAGGACACACAAATAGTTCTGAGGTGTATGCCTACGCAAAGTGCATCAAATTATTTCCATCAATGATAGCTTCTTTTTTTTTTAATGTTCTGGTGGCAGGGCAGAGCTGCCAGGAGTTTGATGTGTTATATAGGGCCGTGACATATGCAGTTGAACAAATATAGCTACCAGAAGTGTTTTTGTTTTCCCAAGAGGTTTCTCCAGAGAAATGCGACCCAAAAACGGCTTTTGAGAGGAATACATTAAAAGCAATAAAGCTCAGTGACTTCTGTTACGAAGGACACTTAGGGACGCACAGTGCGTAAAGTCATCCGTTCGGGACAAGTACGAAAGTCATTTCAAATGAAAGCTCTTATTATGGGCGCACGCGGGGGTTCACCTGAAGTCAACAGTGCGACTGCTATTATCTTTTATAAGTTACTTGCTCCCACAATTTTTCGGTAGTAATCCTGACCCACTCAGAAGTCCGACTCGGTAACGCAGCAGTAGCCTCTTGAGACTGGCGCGAGAAGATCAGCTCCAAGCACAAACGGAAACTGAGGACATTTCTTCCTTATGATTGTCAAGAAAAAAGTGCTTCTCTGGCATTTTCATGGTTTGCTAGTGTTTGTAGGAAGCTATAAACGCAATTATAATTATACAAAATTAAAACTGGAAATGAAATGTCAAGTGAATGGGTGCATAGAATATAGCCTCTTAGTTTTGAGCAAGGAATTCGGCGTTTGCGGAAGTATTTTGTTGTATTTTGTTTCTTGGTTTTTTCGAGCTCATGAAAGCTCTGCTTTCAATGAAGATGTATATTTTGTTGCTGATTTGGCATATGACACTGTCAGTTGGTCCTCACTGTAGTTTTAAAGAAAGCCTTCCCTGTTTTCAAATTATCAGGAAAAAAAATTGATGAAACTGAAACTTTCCAACAAGTTTCTGAACATTGGTGAATGCTTATGTCTCCTTCTTTTCGCTCCAGTGGGGCAGAAAATGAAAATTTATTGATATGTTTTGGTACATTAAAAGCCTATCAGGTGCACTAGAGGGCAAGTCTGAGTACTTCTCATTATCCAGGCAAGTTTCATGCTTTTAAACAAAGGCGCGCTGCAGTTGCAAGCGACGCGACGCGGCGGTGTCAGCCAGAACGCAGTGCCTCTGCACAACGCCAAGTCAAAAGAAACCGATGAAGGGTTGAAGGGGAGCCCCGGTCAGCTATAGCCAACGTTTGGACAAGTGCAAATATTGTCTTGGTGGGCTTGTCTTAAGACAGGTTAATCAGACAAATCCACTTGTCGAAATGCTGGCTAGCGAACTGAGACTGCATTTCGACTCTTGTTCGGTTTTGTTTGACTTCGTGTATCCATCGTCTTTACCTTGTTCTACGCTACAATACGCCAAGCTGCACTACCTTCGAAACCAACTCACGCGTCGAGTACTTTGAGGCATGGGCGTCACTTGTGTTAAGAAATAGTTTTGTTTGTGCGTTGAGAGTAGTTTTTTAGTTTCAGCTTATTCACGAAGTAAAATTACCAAGCGGAACGGTATACCGGCTTCGTTGTCTATGACTAAAATGGCTCGGGTACGGTGGGCGGTTACCGCAACCGAGTTAATTCAATGATACCAAAGCGACGAGCGAGATATAGAGAAATAATAATCGTCTACACTTTTCAACTTCTGGGCTCGTTGCTAGCAAATGCGACTAGAAAATCAATGCCGTGGACGGCATGAAACAGCATTTTCTTATTACAAAACTTTTGATGAGCTTTGGTCTGCCTGCAAGCATCTGCATTTCATATAACGTGGGAAATTACCGTATACTTAAGTCATATAGTTACTTAGATTGAGAATAACGCGGTCTCTTTACTTTTTGCAACTTAGCTGAGTGCATTGCAAATTACCCTAGTTTGCTGGATAAACAGATGTTTAGAGCCCTATATAAGATCTCGCTGCGCAGACAATGCATATATGAAGGCCCACAAGAATGCCTTCATTTCGCTCTCTTGGTTTTAGGAGAGCAGCACAAGCGCATATATATAGACGATTGCTCGAGTGTATAGCGAAAATTGCCCATAGTCTGCTGAGGTGGATATTTTAGTTCACATTTCAAAATTGTTATTAAATTGCGCGACGTACTCTGTTTAATATATTACTTATTTTGCAACCTTTAACGCCAATAGCACTAAGCTCATATATGATATAACGTACACATTAACACGACAGTTTTAAGGACCCGTTCTCCATAAAACCTGGCTTCGGAGTTTGGGGCCTAAGATCGTGGGTATTGCTCAGGCCGGTGATAACTAGCTGGTTACATGGGCAAGAACTAATTGGTGATCATGTTGTGTGACGTCACGTGACGGCCGCGTATGGTAGAACGCCAGACGCTACCAACTCGGACGCCTCGTTTAAGATGGGTGGGCAAGACGGGAATCATGCCTTCCCATACAGTTGGGTGATAAGTTAGACCCGCAACTGTTAGGCAATGCAGGCACGTCCGAACGGCTTGTTTGAAGTGTGACTTTATAGAAATCTTCCTATAATGTTCCAAATTTTGGTAGTTTACGACTGCATGCGCAACATAATAAAGGCAGGAATTAAATGATTAGATATTAGGCGAGAACCGAATAATGTATACGTAAACTAATACCTACAGTGGGAGTCGCACAAGAGCCATTAATGATATAGCATCATACCTTTAGAGGCTGAGTTAAAGTGCCCTTCCCTCTCCTTATTTTTACCCTCAGTCGGAGTGGCTTTTGCTGTGGCCTCTTGTGTGTTTGTCACGTTCTGAATGACCTTCAATGACAGAATTTAGATACCAGTAAATACCAGCGCGGGGCTTTTCCTAGGCCATTCTTACCTTTAACTTCAGCTTAGGACCGACGTTGAAAGCGAAAATAGAAGAAAAAGCTACGCATTATGCCACTTCCTGAGTGCGTTGCGGCTTCGGAAACATCGCGTTTAGCGGCTCAGTGTGACCGCTGAAAAGAGAAGACTTCGTGTCTGTTTTTGCACAAACAGATGCTCGGAGAACTGGCTCGCATTCGTTCCATTCAACATCGCGCGGAATATGATATCGCGCCTCAACTAAATACGAAACACTGTGTCTGAACATGTTATGTTAAGAACTTCAGACGCAATATTTCATGTACGTGTGATGATAAATTTAACAAAGGGGAGTCACTGTCAGATCGAAGTCACTCAAGTTTTGAGCATATGTGCAGAACAGAACACAAAATTCGTTCGCGATCAACTTCAGCGGTCACACCGAGCCGCTAAGCTCGACGTTGCCGAAGTAGCAGAGGACTTCGGAAGTAGCACGACGCATAATTTTTTTTATCTTTTTTTTTCACGAACTCAGGGAATGATCGTTCTAACATCAATGCTAGCGACAGATTAAACGTCAGGATTTGGACAAAGTCTCGCGGTGTTATGTCGTATATTAGAGAGTTTTAGTCTCTACCGCTACCGTGATCCGCTACCATGATCCGCCACCGCGCATTCCACTGCGCATGCCCAGATCACTTTGATGCCAATAGATGGCGCCACATACTGGGTGTTGGCACACAGACCTGCCGCATCGGAACCAATCAGCTTGTGCACCCCGCCCACGAGCGGTAGAGGGCCACGGTGGCGGATCACGGTAGCGGATCGCGGATCACGGTATGGTAAATTTCTCTATTATCTCCATTTCGTTTTTCGGCGCCTAAGAGTAAGCGCAAACATGCACGAGCTGCAACGCTTTTTCTTGAGCGGCTTATCTTGCGACAGAAGATCAAACGTTAGTTTTAGGAGCAAACGCGAAGGCGATCCGTTGATGAAGAGGTGTACTTGTCGCGCTACACTGCCTCTGCCTAACTGTTTCATCCAAGAATCTGGCAGAAACTGGAGCCGTTTTCTCTCTTGCACTACGCTCTGCAGCCGACCGGAGCACAACCTCTTGATATATCACGAATTATGGTCAAAAACGGGAAAGAGTAGTACACCTAATGCGGATTGTCTCGGCTTCTGCCTACGCAACAATATCCACTGCTGTCGCCAGCGCCGCCACATTTCCCTGACGTCACGTGCTGATGGGTGTGTACAGTCATCACTGTTACGATGGCGTCGAAAATGCCTTCATGAAAAATCCGAAACTTTGCAGTTAAATCATAAGTTAGTTTATTTATGAATACATGAGACACATTCTCACTGCACGGCCTCACGCCTATGCTAACGTCTCGCCGACGTGGTATACCACATTCGACTTCGGTTTTATGCCATACTATATATCGCGGACTCGAAGTGTATAACTAACGCTTAATATATACACATCAAATGGTCATCGAATACATGATATGGAACGACTGTACGACGACTTTCGCGTTATTCTATTCCTGACAGACCGGCCAAGTCAGGTTAAAGCCAAAGACAAAGAGCATTTGGACCGTACTAATAAATGCTCTCATGCTCCGCATTTGCGCAACCTCTTCTACAACTTAACATTCGGAGGGTAACTTCACTATTTAGCAATACAGTGCAGGCTTTATGGAATGGTGCTTCTCCGTCCGCTGAAATACTCGTGTTTGAGAAACACCGCGTGCTACAGTGCTTCCTATAATGAAAGAAGTCCGTTTGGAGGGAACAGAGTCATGACCTTCTAGTAAGAATGCATACCTATCTTCCAGGAAAATGCTTTTAAGATTAACAAAGCCAGCCAGCGACATGGAAAAGCTTTCTCGACCCGCACACCAATTAATATGTGTCGCAGGTTTTACCATGGGCGCCAAAACTTTGTATGCTTTGTATTCTCACTCAAGGGGAAGTTCACCGCTGTTTCGACATAGAGACTCATTGCGAAGAGAGAGAGGCTCCAGGGCCTTAATGAATGCCTTGTGTGCGCGAAATAATAACATTATAAAAGGCGCTGTTTCGCTATCCTATACTTGAATCATAACAGATTCATAGTCCGCAGGGCGAAGTCCAGCGCCCTTCTCTAATTGATTCAGCCATTTGATATCGCAGCAGGATGCCTTCTTCTCTTTGTCAACAGTTAAAACCCTCACTGACATTTCAAATTTGCGGAATTATTCTAAGAATCTATAAGACGAAAGAGGGCTTCTAACTAATGCCAGGTTGCGTCAGCAATTTTAGCGCAGAATAAAGCATTAAGGACAGATGACGTATGTACACTTGATTGCAGGATACCGTAAGCCACAAACTGAAGTTTGACAGTGAATAAAATCCTAAGGATGCGAAAAGCACCTTTCGTAAACCATGTTATTCCATGTTTAACCTTACGCGCTGGAGAATTTTAGTTGTAAATCATATAATACAAACTTATTAGCACAATATTGCTTAATATACCTTTCAAATATGTCGGAAATAACGAAAACTATGTGCGTAGATCCAACACTTTAGCATCACGACTCTATGCACTCAAAAGCGGCCTCTTCCATCACCGGTTACTGAGGATATGGCTGCAGGCATTTTCTGGATCTCAAAAGTATAATGTTTAGCTAGAAAAAGAAGAAAAGGGATATAATCAAATGTTAATTATCTATCCCTACACGTAGGGCTGAGGAATCGGTGTTTGGTATATACACTAGGAGTATTAAATACAGGCCGACAATGCAGGACGGACTTCGTCAGGTGCTGAGGCCCTTCACCCCGGGAAATAATGTCATGACAACCACTAAAATATGAGAACGGTTGCAATTTATACATTGCTTAGCCGCCATGTAAATACTACACTTAACACTGGGGTGGCAAAAGTGCGGTAATCTGCCGACGGCACCTAGAAGGAATTATTCGAACAGTTATAAATGTTTCATGCCTTTGTGCTTTCGTATGATATACAGAGCTCGAAGGCGAATAATAGCCATTCAGATCCTTATCGCGACATGACAGCATTAGAAGTGACTATGCATCCTTACCTTGAAAAATCGAAGAGCATAACCTCGCACCACGCTAATCGGATGCTATGAGCTCCCGGCGAACAAATTGAATCTGATTGGAAGCTTTTTATCCTGGCGCCAAATATATCATCATAATGGATTAGGCAAGTCTACCTCTTCGCCGTGGGGCAGAGAGAAAGCGAAGTAACGCTTATCGCAGAGAGGATCATTCTCTGCAGCAATTTCTACCGTTCCTAATGCGGGTTCGTGAGTACCGCACATATATCACGAGCTTTGCTGCTACTTCACAAGTAGACTTGAAAGCTTCAAGCGCACTCCGGAGCGCTGCTGCGGACGGTTTGCTAATTGTTTTGAGCAAGCGCGCTAAAAACTTATAGCCCGAGCTGCCAACTTGCGAAGCACATATTAAAGCACTAATTATTTTTTATTTTGCTTACTGGCTTGTGCACACTACTTTTTTGAAACCATTGTTGCTTATCAACAAGTGAGCATTTTATGCGCTAACATAAAATTTTGTGGACGATTCGTTTGCTTTGAACTAGATCAAGTGAATAAACAATTTTGCTTTAGTCATTAATCTCTTCCATGCTTGAATCCATTGAATTTAGGATTGCATTATTCTTCGCCCTTCACTCTATTCCAATTCTAATTTAATTCAGATTTCGATTATATTCCAATACCATTCCAATACAGATCTTTTTTATTCCTTTTTCAGTTCCTACACTTAATGAGCCTTTGTGGCTGTTTTCGTTACATCATTCTTAGTTCGACCTTTCTTTTCTTCCCTAAAGTTGGAGAGGGGGTAATTTTTTTCTGCATCTATCAGCTACCGCCACAGGTAAGTGGAGACGCTGATGATACATTTGGAATTGGGAGGCTTCAGACAGGTGCTGACACGGCTGACATCTGACAAGTTTTCAACTTCATGTCCCTCCTAATGTTATCGAAGCAAATGTTGTCAATACCGCTGTCAGCAGTATAGGCGTACACATGAAATGCGTTGCAGGAATTTGTAACGCATCCTATGGGACACCTGCTGTAGCCGCACTCGGATATTGTTCAGTCCTTTGCCAACTGGGCGACCAACCACCGCCATCCGCTTTACTTCATCGACCAGCCCCGCAATCATGACCAATATAGCTTTGGTTTGGGTTTCAAGATCCAGCGCCATTTCGTAGCGCAAAAGTAACGAATAAAAATAAATACTAAGACGCAAATTTAAAGTTGCAGCGAAAAGCACAGCCAATTAAAATGGAAGCGCGGGTAGCTGAAAGCCCACACACACACACACACACAAAAATAGGCGATAGTTGCGAGATCGAGTTCTGAGGTGAATATGAACAGTGTACATAGTTCTACTTAACACGGTGGTTGTCCGGTTTCAACGGGAGCCGAATATATTTCTTACTTTGAGGAAAATGTGGGAACCTTTTTGATGTGTTCAATTTTATGTTCAGCCTATAAGATTAGCCGTAATTTGAGAACAGTAGTTTCCTGAGGCCTCAAAAAGAAAAAAAAGGGGGCGGGGGGGGGGGGGGGGGGGGCAAAAGTTTTGCGCTCAACATAGCTCATGAGACAGAGGGAGCTAGCTTCGGGAGAAATAAAGTGCAGAACCCTGACTTAGAATGATATCCCTCCGTTCCTTAGGGAAGGTCATCAACCAACGGTTCGTATTTTTTTTAGGTCGCCGCAGTTAGAAACTTCGTTCACTATAAACACAACGCTATAAACACAACACTATAAACACATATAAATACAACGAAGAAACATTAAGCACACAAAAGGAGAAGCTTGCAAATAATTTAAGCCAGTTAACATTACTTCAAGCATGCGCCAAGAATGCAGCCACATAAAACTTTGATACTTATGAAGCTATCAATATTTCATTCTCTATTTTATAATAAACCGAACCCTTCGAACGCGAACCTCAATAAGGAGGTGGTCTCATTAAGAAAGTAGAAATTTGTGTTTGTAGAAGGTACTGCCAACCGATTTGAGAAGCGGATAATAACCGTCTTAAGAAACGAAGAGGACATGTGCGCCACCTTTTCAGAATGGTTAAAATATGTGATATTATCAGCACAAACCTGCATTAGAGAGGCAACGGAAAAATACCTTTTTGAGGCTTGTAAGGAATTAAAAAATAGCGGAGATGGAAACGTGCCAGTCGGCCACCTCCAACTGCCAACGACCATTGGATCAGGGCACATTCTGTACATTTAGGATCTTATCTGGGTTATTTAAAGGAAAAGTGATTCGCTTTCCTAGTCTTAAGTACGAGCACGTATCTCGAAACTAGAAGAGATTATATTCTGCAATCGCACCTCTATTAGTGACGGCACAGAATCAGGAATTAAGTCGCCTGATAATTTATACTGCATTAATTTGTTTATTTACATCAAGCTGCAAGGTGCTTCGAGAAGGAAATGTGTTTAGTGTCTGTAGCTTGGGGGGAAATGTCTTAAAAAAGATAAGCGATACAAAATATGCAACTAAGAAATAATCCCGCAGTGTTAACAGCACTAAATCAAAAGTGGTAATCCCTGATGTGTTCTTTATTAAGCAACACGCATCGGAATAAACTCTTCGAAACAGTTTCGAAAGAATTCAAACGATCATACTCTGTATACGGTATACCAGAACAACTGTCTGAACAACTTCACTCATAACAAGAAGAATAAGAAAGGTGATTAGTTTTGGAAAACACGGAGCTTGAATTATGACCACTCCCGCTTCCAGCATGGCGCCAGCTGCTACAGGAATACCATAAGCATTGTCAGGAAACTAGGAAGGGGGCTTGACAATCGCCATGCTTGCTTCCGACTGATTACCGTTCTGAATTTCTGCTTGCTTATGTTTGGAAAAATTGTCCTGCTGGTTTAGGTATAATTTAAAATAAAACGTGGGCATTATCTCTGAGCCGAATATTAATTGGAGGGGCATAAGGCAGTACGACTTCAAATGCATTAAAGAGATGGAAAGAGGAGGGACAAAGGAAAACTTGAGGGTGCAGCAGAGACCGTCATGGTCAAGGTTATAAATTACCGAAAGGAAAAATTGGAGATGCATATATTCTGCTTCAGTAATTCATGGCACGATCCCACCAAGATATAGAGAAGGAGGGAGTAGCTGGGAGTAGACGTTTTATCTGAATATTAGGACTTTCAGTAAGCGTTTTGGTCAAAGACGCGTCCTTCGCGTTACCTATGTCCTCTTCTTTTTTATAAAAAAACTTTCTTATGACATGCGAAGGAACAGAAAGAATAAAAAGTCTATGGTACGTATAGTTCGCTTGTTATCCCTGGAGTGGGTGGCTGGATGTATGCTTCAAGCTTGATAAATACTAAAGAGTTTCGCTTTTCCTTAGTTTTAACGGTTTACCTTCATGTGCCCTTTGACTGCCGAACTACAGGATTTGATATTAAACATTCCGCCCTGTAGGGGTTTGAGCAAGCCTGTTATTTCTATTATTGGCGAGATAAAATAAAACCAGCCTGAACTGCTGGACGAAAACACAATCTGAATTATGACCAAGTTTACTCATACCATCACAACTTAGTCCTCGTATTGGTGTAATCATGTACACGCGTTCTGTGAAGGCTTCACTTTGTCGTTATTTCATGAATATAAAGCACAAAGAAACAACATCATAATATTAAGATTTCTTCAAATTTATTCGCCTACAAACGGCTGTTCATTGAAAACTCTCCGTTCTGTGGCGTCGAATTAGACAAGCCCTCACAGATCGACATTGTCAAATAACTACAGGGCAAATGCTTCCTCACTCTCTAATGTACCCATTGGAAAAGGCGTAGTAGAGCGACGCCGTCTAAGAGGAGTTGGATAAGGTAATAAAAACATTTCTAGGGTTCAAGGCTGCTGAACCAAACAATGAGCGAAAGCATTAGCTGCGGGTGACCGAGCGTTCTTCTTACATTTTTCTTCTTCCTCAGCCCTTCTATAAAAGCCCCGCTTTAACCAAGCCGTATGAACGTGCCTGAGAGGCCTATTGGGGTAACCTGAATGCCAGGGTCCTAGCAGGCTGATTCTGACATAACCGTCCCATGTGAAACTAGAGACCCAAGTTGGCAGCTCTTGCCAGCCCATCTCTCGCTTTTGTGTCACGTGGGGTGTGACATCACAGCGTCACGTGGGTAAGACGTGGCTACCAGCTGCGCTATAGGCTCGAAACCTAGAGTAGTATTGCTTTCGCAACAAAAATGAAGCACGCTTAGGCTTCGTCTTTAAGGGGTCAACGCGATAGCGTTTAAACCTCAATGCTATGAAAACGATGGATGAATGTACAAAGCTTTGAATAGGACGGCGGCTCACGCCATCTGTTGCGGAAGCGCCGTTCGATCGAATGAATTTTCCAGAGAGCGCCGCATCGCAGGAGAACAAAGCGGAAATGTTCTTTGCTACTCTCTTAACTCTGACTTCCGTAATCAGCTTTCTTTCTAATGAGGCACCATAAACATAAGCTGGCAATCGTAAGGCAATGCATACTTTAGGTCCACCTTTTTCTGACCGAAACAATGCGGTTTTGTGGCGCAGTGGTTGCGTGCTCGCATTGCATTGCGAAGGAACCGTGTTTGCCTCCGTAGGTTTCCGCAAAACTGTTATTGTTTTCTTACTTTCTTCTGATTTTCGCATTACAACCACGACGCCTACACCAGCTTTTTTTCTTTCTTTTTTTTTTGCAACACGGGAGCATTCCCGCTATCACATTAAAAATGTAATTCGAAATATTTCTCCACTATGAAAACGTCATCGCAAACAGTGGAAAGCAGAAGTTTGAGAAATTCGCTCATCGTAGCAGCTGTGCAGCCGCGATTTTGTTATCGCAGCGAATTTAGCGAAGCAACGACATGCGGAACCAGCGGCCTTCCAGGTAAGCAGCACGCACGTCCAATCCTGGCAGCGCGAACAGGTAGAATAGAGCAACATCACTAAATTTTGTTGTGCACTTTACAACGCGGTGAGAATTATGTGAGTTGCTGACATAGGAGTCTTTCCGGTAGAGGAAGGTCTCTAAACCAACCTCTTAACGAGTAGCTGTGGATTCCGGGCTCTCGTGTCTGCTTCGGCTGCTGAGCAAAGATCGTTAAGGGCGCCCTAAGCAAACCACCGGGCACTTTCTAATTCCCTGTAGTGTTTTGCTGCCGTGTGCAAGGGGCTACCGATGACCGGGAAAAGCAAGGAAGGGTGGAGAGGATGAAGCTTGGCACGTCTTTGTAAGCACTGTGATCTCGCGGTCACAGTTCTTCGGAGGTCATGAGTGGTTTCACGTGGGAGCCAAGATACTTTGTTGGGCGAGTTGGTACTTATTCATTATTGATATAAACAGCGCATGTACTGTGGCTTTCGTGTTTCTTGTCCCTTGTTTTCGTGTTCGCGCTGTTTATATCAATTCACGTGGGAGCTTCTTAAAAGAAATGTGAAGGAGAAAAAAAATATAGAATATGATAGAAGGAATTCGAATAAGAGATAATAATTAATTCATGGCAATCTGCACAAAAGGCCAAGAAAGTGTATATCACCGGTGTGCGACACAAGGAGAACTTTAAATACGCGTAGAGATTTCACGCCAGTATTAAGCAGGAGTATATGACAGAGAGATAATTCAAAATACGGGCACTTACTTTATTCGCGCCATGTCGAACTGTCAGCAGGGCGTCATACCTGCCAAGAAGGGCAAGTGAATCCCTTTTTCCACCATAGTATTTGCCGTGGTATGGAAAACTGAAGTATTAAAAACTCTTTATCAATATCTCGAATCATCTCGTGCCCTCTCAGAACAAATGCCTTCCGTTGTGTTCTGCGAACTTCGTGAGTGCGGTACAGATGGATTGTTATGCCAGTGCATAGAGACCGAACAGCTCTGATGGAAGCATGTGACACGAATATGGAAGCCGAAGTTTATTTTAAGAGCCGAGTGAGATAATATTTCTCCTCCAACTTACTGCGCCCTTGTCTATGAAATCTAGGGGCGGTTTACGCTCAATACTATGCCAAGGAAATGGTATGTGCCCTCGAGCAGTGAGGACGCTACAGGTATTGCGTTGAGGATATGATGAACTGACCTCGACTTAGCTGCGCAAAGATCACAGATAAGCGCCATAACTGAGTGTGGTGGGTGTAATATCAAGCTCGTCCAGCGCGTTCGAAGCCGCGTACCATCTCTTAGGATTCAGAATAATGTGAGGCTGGGAAAGAAAACGTTTGTGGTTGTTGATGTACGCTCACTTTTCAGGCCAGGCTAATATGAGCAGGGAGTTTGCCTTCTGTTTCAAGAAAAAAATCAAACACCTTACTTGACATTCGTGTAAACACTCCAAATGTAGCAAATGGCCACTCTAAGACAAGTATCGTGAGGTGTTTGCCCCTATGCGCAAGGGGTGTTTCAGGCGGAAAATAAATTTTGACTTATGGGAAAACAATCTTTAGCATCGCATGCACACCTCATATGTTATCGACGCCGGCTTCCAGGCATGAAAAATGATTGTTCGTGATGATACAAGCAGATAAACACTATGAAGCCTAAAATGATGGAGATAAACTTGTAAAAGAATACCAACACGTTGGAAACTATAATACATACAAAATAAAAAGCAATGATTAACTACATCCTGGATAATTTTATATATGTATCATAAGAGTAAACCTATTTTATTGCGAAAGCAATACTACTCAGGGTTTCGAGCCTTCAGCGTAGCGCGGCCGGTAGCCACGTCTTACGTCTTGAGGAAGGAAAAGAAAGAGAAGAAGAAGAACGCTCGGTCACCCGCAGCTAATGCTTTTGCTCAATATTTGGTTCAGCAGCGTTGAACCCTTGTAACTTTGTCTCTTATTTAGCAGCCGCGGATGAGAATGGTTAATTAGTTGGCGAGCAAATGTTATTTGTGAGCAGCGGGCCCAACAAATTTTTCTCAAGATAGGTATTATGGTATTTGATTTTTCTATAAAAACTAAATAACTAACAAAAATGTGATTATATTTATAGCTATAATAAATGACCGCTTCAAATTTCGTTAGTAAAAGTAGTACGAGACAATCATTCTGCATTCTCGTAACATGAAACTGAGAAAATAAAACACTCCAAAAAGTGGACGAACTGAATGATTTATCACTCTGCCGCAAACCCTCTGTAATGATTTGAGCATGATGCAAGAACCGAGTAAGACAGCTCACGTCAGAAACGTTGGCATTTTAAATATAAAATAATAAATACTGCCCATACTTTTGTTGGCGCACAGTGCTCTGGTTGAATAGTTACACGAAAGTAGCTACTTTCAGTCCGACAGAACGCTTTTACATTCTTGATGTGCCGCAGCAGCTCCTATTTTCGCCCGCAACAGAGCGCTAAGCCATCTTGTCCTATTGACGGGTTAGGTCACCTTCTCGAGAGACTTTGTGCGTGTAAATTTACATATAGAATGGTGAGGCCACCCAAAAACAAAAATATATTGTGTCTCTGTCCGTGCTACTAATAGCTGACATTAGGTACACTGGTTAGTGTTTTGTGCCATGTCTCACTCGGCTCCATCGCCCGCCTACCGGTCAAGCACTTCTTTCGCCAGACATTTGTAAGCTTAAAATGAAAGAATTAAACATGACGAAAGTGACGATTTAAGCTCTACGATGTTCTATGAATACAATACAAATATGCACAACGCAGGACGCTGCGCTTACGGCTGAGAGTTCTGAGGCATCGGCAAGCCAAGTTTTCCTATTTGTTCAAGTGCTCATTCGAAACTTACTCCGGGGGTGCAATTGAATAGCAGCACATGAGAAAATGACCTGCGTCAAAGCAACGCACCAAAGCAATACAAGAAGACGGGCATGGTGACAAGAAAGCTCAGTGAAAAGGCAGCATGGCATCAGAACAACAAAGAGAAAGCACAGCGGGGCGTCTGAAAAGTGCAGAAAAAAGATTATCATGAAGAGGGAACAGCACAGCTCATTATCAATCATACTTGCATGGTTGTCCGAAACCGTAGTGAAGTAGTGCGCACGCATTCACCATAAAACTCGGGTCATGTGGCAATATCCAAATGTGAGCCTGTGATGCCATACTTAGGACAAGCGGTTCATGGCACATTTGGAAAACTTAAGAACATTTAAAGATAAGGGTCTACAAAGTGTCTATACGTAACGGCCAAAAGGGCGTTTTTCTAAGCACGGTGCAATGCAACCTAATATAACATAAAGCAACTTTACAACGCCGCTGCTGTTTGGGTTGTGATTTACCCTGTGCAGCTACCGATTCGATAGTTCGGTATTTCCGTACCACTGCACCTAGTGCGCTTCGCGGTTTTGTTGTTGCCTTTTTTAATGTGGTACTGTAAAAGGCTCCGTTCTTCAGAAAGCCCGTCGTCGCGATGATATTAGCGAAAAAATTACCGGCATGACCCTGGTAGGTGGAAGTTGATGGTTGGCATGGCCTGGCACTGATTTGATGGCCAATTTGGCCGCCCCTGTTAACTCGGGTCTCTCCTTTAAGGAGGTAGGGTAAGGTAAGATTCAGCCTCCTTCCAGGACCCTTGCTTGGGGCTCTAGACACGGAAACATATAATGTAACTTTTAGAAGTCAATGACCTATGTAGCAAAAAAGTTACAAGTCGCCAGTTTTTATGTTTTAGTCATGTTTTCTTTATTTTTGCAGAGACTAAAGGTTACATTATTCAAGCGTTTTATAGGTTGCCATCAAATTATTGTCTATGGCGCAGTAAAATATAAGCAGCATGGTAACCTACGTGTTGACAAACCAGGAGATGTGCGCATAAAAACGCGCATGCGCACACGCGCACCTCTACCTATTTTTTTTTTTTTTTAAGCTGCTCTTTTGCTCAGGGGTTGACTGAGTTGAAAGCGGTGGCCAGGGCGGCGGAAAAGTCCGAGCGTTACAGTGCTGCGCCGGCTACGCCGTTAGCGCTGTCAGTTCGAGTGATTCAAAGTTCTCATAAACCACGCCGTTTGCTGTCGCGTTTCTTGTGCACATTGTTTGGGGTGTTGCGTGTCTTTTTCGGTGAAATGTGTTTTTCGACCTGTGCGCGCACTGCAAAATCACCGATTCCGCTCAGCAAGAAGGGACTTGTGGGGTGGGCATCACGACAGCCGCAACGAACCTTCATGTGGCTGCCGTCGGACGGCTTTGCGGATAGCACGATTATTTTTTTGACTGCTGCAGAAACTGTCGAGGCGTTCACGGCGGAATCATGGATTTGGGTGAGTGGTCATTTTTGCACCTAAAGCACATTAACGAGTGGCGAAGTCTTCGCTTATTCGTTGCCTATCAACACGCGTATGTTCTCTGCTCATTTGTAAAGTTCCTTGCTTAACTGCACTTTGAACCTAAATCAGGTTCAATGACTTTTTCTCAGTACGTCACTGGCCTATCATGCGAGACTGTGTTGATGAGTCTAGTTATCTATGATATTGGGTCGGGTCGGTGGCTCGGTTTGTTAAGTACAACTATGAACAGTACAGGTAGGTAATCCACCGCTAGTTTTTGCCTGTTCGCATGCATGTGCGCGCGTTGGTGATGTGCGCTTTCGTGTACTTTGAAATGAGCACGCTTGATATGTGCGGATACACTTGTGTTTTCGATCAAAGTCAAGCTACTGTGCACGTCTTTTCATTCCTTGTCGATTGACGGTTTCGTCTCAAGTATATGGCGCTACAGTCAGGCACGTGGAAAAAATATTGTGTGTGGCTGTACCAAACCATAACCCGTAGATTATGCGATATATCAGACAACTTACTCCTACTTCAGTGCAGTATGAACGGCGTGCTGTGACACTATGTAGCATGAGAAAAATTCATGCCTCTTGCGGATAGAGTCTTTCGATAGTTTTACTTCTTATTTTGCCTAAGTGGCTTACAGCAAGACAGTGGAATTGATGACGGGCCGCAGCATAGTTAAAAACATGGTTGCTCGAAGGGTTAGTGGGCTCAATACACAATAGACTAAAACAAAACGTAAGTCCTGTAAGCACTTGAAGACTCAGAGAAATTTGGGTTCATTGCTTCAGCGAGCACGATATTGTTTAATAAAACCGTAATTGCTCTGCTTGAGCTCTAAGCGCACAATATCATATAGAGAAAAGCTACAAGTGTAAAGCAACCAGACGCGCGTATACCCATGGTATCAGTTACCGAGCCCACGTCGTCACTTATACCAAGAAGTTATAATTTATTTATTTTTTCAGTTCTACCGAAGTTGCTCTGCAGTTGTTCGGCTTTGCGTTATCGGCCGTCCCTTCACAGTTGAAGCCTCGGAGGACCCTGGAAGTGCACTGATATGCATTCAACGCTGATTTGCTGTATTTTTAAGGCAACAGTTTAAATACAGAAAAGCTAAAAGCAAAACACAGAAGCAACCATCACTGCATGTCGTCGTCTTTTTTGGATAATACGCGTGCGTATACGTGGTCGGAAGATTGGGCCGTATCAGCTAGCACAAAATACCAGCGAGCACACTTTGTGTGTTCACTTTTGCTACAAAGGTGTTCGGTTTCATGTTACCGGCCTCGCTATGGAAATTTGAAGTCTCGTAAAAACCACAGAAGGTGTGGCTCGCATTTGATCGCTTCGAGACCGACTGTTTGTAGCAGGTTCTTTCGCATCTGATGCCTCAGGCGCCCGAACAGGTTTATACACGAGCTTGGCGAGCTTCCTCAAGTTGTGCGACTCTTTGCTGTCCGACGTTTGCTTGCTTAACTGTTGCATTCTCGTTGGTAATAAGGTTGAAAGGAAAAACAAAACGAATGCATTGGCCTCTGGGAGAGCCCGTCAATCCGCCGTTAAAGCTAATGTGGGCCCACTATACGGCGAGCATTCCGCGATTTTCTCGACTTGAAGGTTAATTTTCAATTTAAATTAATATAGTATTGTTCTGTCATTTAATCAAATTTCACTCTGGAGAGAAGAGCAGCTATGCATTGTATATGAAAGGTTGCTTAATGCTCTGTGACATGAAAAAGATCTAATGACCTGCAAGGAACTGCGCTTAATTGCATATACCGCCATCGTACGCACTTTTGTTATACGGGAAGTACCCAATGAATGATCTGGATCACCAATGGAATTCTAGAGCGTGCTTCACATTTTGCCTACTGACATAGTACATACAAAAGATAAAGTATCCACCTGCATTTTCACCGATGCTCGTCCTACATTCTGCGAAGGATTGCTCTGCTAGGAACTGCAGCGCCTCAAAGACTGCCTAAGAATCGCTAGAAGAGCCTGGTCATTCTCTTCAAAAAGACAAATTTGTTCAAATTTTGTACAGGAAATGTTTTGCTCAAATAGCTTTCAAAGATGCTGAAGTATCTTTCCCTGAGGTAACTTCAGCAACATTTTTTTTTTTTTTTTGCTGAACCGCAGCACATTTGCTTGACGTATTGCATTGAATATAGTCAGCCTTACAGCACTGTTTGAATTACAAGTTTTTTGTTCATGCCATTATGTATATTTGTTCAAATGTTTGGAGGTGTCATCATACTACTCTATTACTATGGGATTTTGGTGAAGGACATTTGTTGATATACTCAAGGTGATTTGTACTCTATTTTCTGAAGTTATATACTCTGAAGGCATCCAGGTATATGTGCACCATAAGCATGCTGTTTAAAACATAGGCTCATCTAATGATCCTTTGTCTTCAGTTTTCAATTGCGTCATATTTTGAAGGCACCCGTATTGTCTCTACTACTTATTGTATCCCCTGTCTTGAGCTATACTTTCGGTGACTTGAATGGCTCTTCAGAGTGTGATAAATTCTGCTTTCACAATATTGCGCTATTATTTTATACCGCCTGTATTTTGTGTTTTCTGTTACCCCTTGTATTATACATTCGCTGCGTTCCGTATTCAACCCTCACGCTTACTTGGTTTTACACTGCATTTATTTTATTTATTTTGCTTTATTGAACCATTGGGATACATCCTTTTGTCAAGCCAGTCCGAGGTTTTTTGAATGGATCACTAACATCCTTGATGATGTAAATAATGGTATTTGTATTTGTGTAACTATTGTGCCTATTTTTTTATATTTCAATACAAGAAATAAGAACTTATATTATTTTCCTGCATGTTCGACTTGGTTTTCTCTGGCCTGCAGACAGTGGTATAATATGGGCAGGGCTTATATTTGAAACTTCGTTATGCACCTCTTTTTTTTATATATTGTTGTGGTGACACCTGTCCACTAGAAAGCGTACATTATACTAGAATGATCACTAATAGATTTTATTTGATGTAGCCAACAGACAGAGGATATTTTTTTATTTGTGTCTATACTCAGAGTCAATGAATGTTTGACTGCGACAGTTATTTTGTTCTTTCTTTGCCTTTCTATACCATAAAGCTGATTGATCAGTTTTTGTACCGTTGGAATCGATACTCGACAGAGTGTTGCATTTAATACCCTTTAGCATGTTCAATGCACTTTTTGTGCCAACCAATACAGCGTACAAAGGATACACATGTTGCAGCAAGCAGCCTGTGCGATTTTGAGTGATATATACCTTTGCTGGTGGCACACCTCTTTGAATTCTAGTAACCTGGGTATAAAATAGAAATAACATTTACGACTTGCAACCTTTCATAGATTAATAGGGGAAACGTTCTAATTTGTAACTTTTAAATTATATGTGCACAAAATGGGAAAATGTGCACATTTACAAAGGTTACCGTATTAAGAGCTTGAGGATGCTGCCCCAAGGCTATTCAGGAGCTTGTCCGGCTTGGTCAAAGCGAAGCTTTATATACGCATATGTCGGGTTGCCTTTCAATGCGACAGTATGCTAATTAGTATGTGCGAGATATGGGAGGAAAAATTAAGGGTTTACTAACTGAATGAGAAGCAAAGTACATTTACTCGAAGAAAGATGCGCATAGAGACTTGGGGAGCGGCAGCCATAACGCTGTCGCGTCGTACCGTTAAAAGTGCCACCAAATATATATATATGTTTTCACGGTCCTTTTGTAGTGTTCCTGTTTGTGTTGCGCTTTGTATTCGTGTACCCGCTCAGAGGCTATGATGTAGTCTTTATCCTATTCAGCACTCGGAAGCAATGTCGCGGAATTACTGGAAAAAGTTTAGCCTCAAGTTCATCTTCAGGCTCGGTACGATGTTCGACTGACTCGGACGGGCACTGAACGGTCGTATGGTTATGCGACGCCATGCGACCACGTGACATCGCCATTTTGCAGGGGCTGAAAACTAAAGCATTTCGGTTCAGATGGAAGGCTGAGGAGAATACAACACTCCATGCATTCTAACATCCCGAATCTTGCTACACCTATCAGCCACAGATGTTCACGCTGTTTTATTAGGCGGGCTTTATAATCGTCCTGGAGGTCTTTCACACAATGTAGTAGCCTAAGAATGTTTACTAAAGCCGAAGTGTTAGATAACAGCTGCACAAATTAATCAGTCATTAAAGCCAGTTTCAGACTCCAATGCTCATGATTCACAAAGAGAATCTGCGAGAGAAGCAACGAACTCAAGCCTGTTAATGCTGTGGCGTCATACACTTTAAGTTGGAGCTTGTATCCTCCCCGATTTTTTGCTTAAATATTTGGCCAAGGCCACAAGTCTTGGCTAAAATAAGTCTGACGCACTAATATGTAAGCGGACCTAATTTTTTTTTTCGAAAGCGTAGCGCATTTATGGAGTCACTGGGCACTGGAGGCGATTACATTTCTCGTGCAAGGGGGCAAAATCTGGCGGGACACGGTTTTGACGCGAACGAATACACAGTAGGATAGAGCGACTCTCGTTTCTTGTTTATGCAGCAACTATAGCAGCAACGCTTGCTTGATTTATCGACCATAAAAGAGACATTCAGACTGGTTTGAAAGGCTTAAATGGTGAGCTGAATATAGACATCGAAGGTGTTTAGTGCTCAGTATTCCTATTAGTGTGACTTATAGGTTCCACTGGAGAATTGTAAAAGAAAGAGCTTGATTTACTGAACGAGACAAGAATAGAGCACTGAGATGAGAACGAAAAAGCAGATGGCTTAAAGTTTGAAAGGTTGAAACGGCGGATGTTTTGCGCAGTGAAACAAGCAATGAAAATATATGAAGCGTCTGGTTTTATGGCTTCCATCTGTCAGCCATGATTTAATGTTCAGAGACAACAGCCCTATTTCAAGCTTGTTCACGCCTGTGCGAAATGCTTATCAGGATCTTGGTGACACGGCTGATAAAGAAGTTGAACACGAGTATTAAACTTAAGTTACTTTAAGCCATATGTGGGCTGAGGTTAATTCCAGGATTTACTTCTCTCTCTTCAAGAATGGCAACGTGCGCAGTGAAGGCCTTGAAAGTTCAAAAAACCGCAAGGGGTTAGCTTTTTTCCCTTTCACTGATTAGCAAGTAAAGTGTGAAAGCACGTGTAGCTTCTTGTTAAATGAAGCACGTAAACGCCTGCATGCGAGATGAATCAAGCTTTAAAGCTGATGCCGCTTTTGATTCGGGTCAGCCGGTGGTGTCAGCTCGGCGGCTTCGTGCTGTGGGCCTGCCATCCGGCGCGCCGATTCCAATCTCTTCAGATTCTGTGCAGAGTCACGATAGAAATAAGGCGCCCGAAATAAGCGGACTGGGACTTGCTTATGGCACATTTGAGCATAACGACCTATCAGTGTCAGAATTAATGATACCTGGGACATTTACAGACACCTTCAATCTCTTGACACCCATTCTGTGGTAAATCTTTAATGCCAGCGTCAGAAAAGCGAAAAGCAAAGAGCTCGCTGAATTCGCTTTCTATACTCCTTCTGCAGTGGAAGCCAAACCGAGATTTATAAAGATGATTTCGCCGCAGCTATCTTTTCCGAATTGGAACAAAGAGCCACTCGAGTTGAGCAGTCGACTAAGATAAGGTTTATTTAAATTCAAAATAATTCTTGCCTCATGAGTAGTTTGGACAGGTGTCCAAAGCATCTGTGGACATAATATTTCCGCAGGAACCATCAATAAAGAAAGGAAACCCTTGACGCCACCTCGCTTCGAACCCGCTCAAGAACAACATTCCTTGGCCAAGGCTATGCTATACTATACTATACTATACTATACTATACTATACTATACTATACTATACTATACTATACTATACTATACTATACTATACTAGACTATGCTATGCTATGCTATGCTATGCTATGCTATGCTATGCTATGCTATGCTATGCTATGCTATGCTATACTATACTATACTATGCTATGCTATGCTATGCTATGCTATGCTATGCTATGCTAAGCTATGCTATGCTATGCTATGCTATACTATGCTATGCTATACTATGCTATCGCCGCAATCGATCACGCCTTGTGTAAAACTGGAACACGCTCGCTCTGTCAAGCAAAGTTCTTCGTCTTCATCAACTTCCGACAATAACACACTGTCGAATTGTGCAGTAAGCATAGGTAGTCATCCTCAAGTTCCATCTTCGCCGCTCCTTTATTTAACCTAGGTGTGTACGCCATACACATAAGTCATCTGGACGAGTGCGGCGGAGGTTCGCAAGAGTAATGTCGGACGAATCCATCAAGCGATGTGAAGGAACTAACAATATTTTTGCATTACTGCACCGAAGCAGATTGAAGCGCATCCCGTAATTGTTAAAAAAACTTACTTAAATTAGCTTATGAATAAAGAGTATGAAAAATCGCGTTAGTGCTATCCATCAGCAAAATAGTAACAATGGTACCAGCAGCTAGTAGCTGCACGGGTGCATTCCTTTATCCGAGCTCTCGGGTTTTTGGCGATGGGCAGAAGTTAGGCTCGCTCCCGTTCTCACAAGTTCAACAAGTAAACTAAAGTATGGTTAAAATAGCGTCACCAGCTGAGGGATGGGGTTACTTGGGTAGAAAAGTTTACATTAACTAAGGCATCACAAAGCTTAGCTTGACAAGGCACGATTCATAAATAACTAACTATTGTCTTAAAGGGAAACATATCAGGTCACACCTCGTAAGGAAACAGAAATGTGTCACGAGAAGAAGATTCGTCAGAATTAACAGCAACACTTTGATGCAAGAACTTTTTGAAATGCAGGAAGAACAGGACTTCTTTTATCATATTCTCGTGGTTCCCACTGAAACTGAGCTCCTTGTTAACAAAGTAAATAAATAAACGAAGTAACCTCTGCAGCCCTTTTTTCTTGTAAGAATTCCTCCTATGCTTGATGGATTAAAAGCCTTTATTTCAATGCTCTTATTTTTCATACTGATTACGAGGGCCATTTGCGTTTCATACAACTTGAATGACATCCCAAATTTCAATTTTACATATCGCATTTAATCTACTTAATACATAAAATGCAGTATTTATGGTATTTATGTACATGTAATATACCCTTAGTAAGCAATAAATATTTTCCCAGCATTCTTCTTTTACAACTTGTCAATACTTTGTGATTGCTCAAGTACTAACATTAACATCTATGATTTGCATTAGGAATGCGAAGCGCATTCGTTCTATACTGTTTTAAGGCATACACCTTTCCAACAATAGACTTTGTCCTGAAGAAGTCACTGCGGGTGCGCCAAAGACTACCATGACTTTAGTCGGCATTGAAGTCTTTGCGGACGCTACTCGGAATCTCGGGGTCCAGCGCCAGGTCCGTCATCAGACATGAACCTTTGGTTTGCGAACGGATGTGTTCGCGAGAGGAAGAGCTGGAGCACTCCCACCAGAAGACCCCGGAGTGTGAACGGCAGGAGGAGGAGGCCCATCTGGCTGAGGCCCTGGAGGCTTTGTGCACGCAACTGTGGCAGCGGCTCAATCAAGATGCCAAAAACTGGCTGCCCAACGCTATGCCTCCGGCAAAGTGAAGGAACTGAGCAAGGTGCCCCAGCTTGAGTTGTAGGCAGAGAGGGCGGAGCACCGGGACTGCCTGGATGCTCTGGATAAGCGCTGCGAGGAGGAGACCCATGTTGTCAAGGAGCTGCGTTCCCGCCTGTCCGAGGCCTACAGATCCACAGCCGTGAGGTGGGCTAGCTGCCACAAAGAAGGCGGAGGCTGTGGGAGCAAAGCATCGATTTGCCCAGACACATGAGGCTGCTGTGGAGAAGCTGCGGCGCATACTGGAAGACCAGCGAGCCACGACCAACGACCTGTACACCATGAACTAAGTGGAGATAGAGGCCATGTGGGCATGCTAACTGAAAGCTGAAGCTCAAGCCAAGAAGCTGAGCATAAAACTGTAGACACTTAAGGCCAGACATGCGAAGGAGACCCAGAGACTGGAACAGAGGTTGTTGGCCGGAAAGAGCGGCAGGTGCTGGAGCGCTTCAGTCAAGGTGGATGGTGGTCTGGCGCAGTCGCAGTGGATGGTGTGCCTTGTGTGTGAGCTGCGACACTGGCTCATGTAGCAGAGGCTGCAGCATAGCACGGGGACTACCTCGCACATTAGAGCAACGGTTCCAACACTGCGGATGTGGATCGCCTGCAGCAGTGCACCGAGAGCAACAGTCAAGGTGGATGGTGTACAAGCTGTACAAAAAGGTGTCTGCAGAATGAAATGTCCAAAAAAATGATGCGCTCAATCTGACGGTTGCGATTGCAGGTTTTGTTTTTGGCATCGTGGTTGCGGGGAAGATCTCAATAAGCGACATAGACACAGCGCTGGATGGAGATGCCAGGCTGAAAGAGCCGACCCCGAACGTATAGAAACTTGCGCCTGAGCTACAGGCGTCTACGAAAACGTAGGGCGGATATGGGGAGACCAAGAACGAGATCAAGGGTGAGCAAGGGTGAGCAACGAGATGAGTCCGTGGAGGCGCAAACTGTGGACGAGGACTCCACATAGAGCAAGGAAGGTCAGGAGGGTGAGGACAAACTTAAGTTCGAACCCTACATGGTGCCCAAGCTGACCGAGGGGGACACTAAGGCCATGAGAGTCATCGTCCAGTTGAAGGTCTTCAATCTCAACCAGTCCAACTTCTACCAGGTGGCCATCAAAAGACGCTACATGCTCATAAACGTCTACGCGCCTTGATTTGAGCATTGCGTGAAGCTGGAATTCGAGCGCACCCACGCGGCCACCCCGTTGCGGCGGCGGGAACCGCAGGCGCTGCTGAGCGAAGTTGACGTCACTGAGGAGAAATGTCACCCAGCGTGCAGCACTAAAAAGAATTGCTCACACGACGTCACACAAACCAAGCAACAATCAGTGCATGTCCCAATTAGCCAGTCAATTACCTTTTGCCAGAGCCATGTCCGCGGTTGTTCGCAAAACCGCCAACACCAACACCGAGCAAGCCAGCTTCTCTGCAGAATGCGGCTTTAGATGCTCTTTGACCAATAAAACGGCCACGCGTGACTACCTTGTCATAATTTTAAGTCCAACAGAACCACGGGTCACAAGCACGGAGTGATGTATGGAGCAATATGCACATGAAAGGCTTTTAATAAAGACCGTGTTTCAATTATTTAGATCCTCCTGTGACAGTGTCCGGTAGTGCCACGTATGGATTTCATATCTGGCTAAACGTTTACTTTTATTGGAGGTGCGAGCACGTGATCACGCTTCGTAGCATATTCGAGTTCATACTTTAAGACAGGAGTATAATCCATAGGTTCACGCAAGATAAGCAAAATCAAATAGTATTGATGAAGCAAGTGCACACATAAACGAAGGAAGTGAACAATTTGTTTTAGTTCACGTTTTGCTCTATGAGGTTTTGTTAGAATAGGGAAGCAAACGAAAGTTTTAGTACGTTCTTTGTGTCAACTCTCCTGCATTTCATTCAACAATATTTTGGTGTAAATACTTCTATGTAAACAAAGTAAGCAAAACAAGACAAAAGAAATAAGCAAGCAATGATACAGATATCAGATGGAAAGTGATTATAAACAAAGACAAAACCAGGTTGGTTATCTGGGAAGCAATGGCAATAATTGAGAAAAAAGAGCATTTTTAACAAGGCGTCCCTCTTCTTTTGACCCGAGATGCCCGAAATAGTTGTGGCTGCGATTTGAGACAGCCTCTCTTTAGCCAAGTTTTTTTCGTCATGCGATAAAATTTTTCATTCACTCTAACTCAACATAAGCACTTCTGTATAGGCGGTTGAAAAAAAAGGAAACCACATATGTGGGGAATGTCTTGTTGATCTTAATCGAGAGGCTACATATTCACGTACATTACAGATGCTTAGGATAGTAATTTTAACGCTGAAGCAATACATCCACTGTACTTCGCTGGCCTCACTGCAATAGTATTTTTTATCGTGCGCTTTTTTGCTCCAAACTAAATAGCTGCTTCCCGCTGCGGCAGTTTAGAAAAGAAGTCGGTTCGGGCTGTACTCACGCGGCTACTGACAGATGGGATTCTTATCTCTTGGTTTAGTATAATGCTTATGTTCGCGAGGCATCGGAACAAGTTCTAGATATTTTTTCTTGATACGGCAGTGTGGCTATCTATGCCCAACGCTATATATAAGACGGCAGGTTAAAAATGGGGAACGACTTCGAGAGGCGCGAGAAGAATTTAAAAGAACATGAAATTCTTAGCTGCTCCATCACAGCTTGTACTTCTTTTTGGACTGTACATTATAAGCTTAAATGTATAATAAACTCATATCCAATCAGCTGAGTGGAATTTAAGGGCACTGTCATGTTCTTTGTTATTATTATAGGAAGCGTATTGGATAAGATTTCACGAGAGACATTCGTAAGGCTGCACCCAAGATAGAAGGAATAATTGCAATACAAAAGAACATATATAGACACAGTAGGAGGAGGAAGATCAGATGTGTTCTTTGTTGGTTGCGATTATTAAAGTGCTTTTAAAAAGCATGATTCTTTCACCTTGATGCAATACCTCTGTACAAGTCTCGATAAGTTCACTACATTTACGTCTACTACAACTACCATGCCATATTTTCACACCTGAAGCGAACTGCAAAAGGCACGTGACGGTAAGCAGATGTTGGTTTTGGGAGGTTCGTATTTGCATGCGTCGCACTCATCATAAGCTGAAGCGTGTAGCTGTCCTCACCAGGCAGCAGTAGCCAGGGCATAATAATTTAGAGTTGAATGTGTCAGCTTAATTCCGTGCAGGCCTCATCATGCTGGACTGAATAAGCAGCGCACAATTTTAATGAGCCCTTAGTCCTGTGCATGAGAGCAAGTAATGCTCGTTAAGCAGCAAATTGCATGCAAAAGTAAAAAAACAAACAAACAAATGTATCCAAGCAATATCCCTTTGAGGCTTTTTAAAATATTAACTGGCATTAAGCGGAATTTTAATTGCGAGGTGGTTTCTTGATCGAAAATTGTCTTCAGCTCATGTCCATCAGACGAAACCATTGTAAAGCCCAATGTATGCCTTTTTGTTCCTAGAATAGCCAAGAAATATGGAATCTCTTCTTTGGCAACCTTCATCTTTTGATTAGTTTTAAACGTTTAAAACTTGTACTTCACACGTGCGGGCTAAACAACGAAACCAGACGATGCCTGAACAATCCCTTCAAAACTTCACGGGGAATATTTCTTCCGTTTAATACGTTTCATCTTTCTAACTGCTTCCCCACCACGAGATATATAACATAAGAGATCCCAAGTCGTGTGTTTATTAAGAGTCTCTTTGCAACGCAGAAGTTTTAGGGGGTAAAAATTTTGCGAAGTTGTAAGTATACCAAACATATTGGGACGTCCAGAAAGAGAAGATGACAAAAAAGGATGATGATGAGTAAGGTAGAGAACTAAGAAATGGCTCGCGCCTAAGGACTAGCATGCAGACTTAGCTGGCTTCGGGCGCTCTTCTTGCGGGCAACAAAACCTCACTCGTAACAATATTGATCGTAGATTCAAAGACTGATCGCTTTGTTCGTTTTAATAAAACGAGGATAAAAATGTCCATATTTCATGTTCAGTTCGGCGTCACGCTACTAGAGTTGCGGAAGAGAACCCGCTTCACGCTGGTTCTATATGGCTCCAGTTGTAGATCGAAACGTACCAAGAATCCACAGATGATACGAACTGCGGCATGAAGACAGACTAGGTTGTGCGAAGACATACCGGGGAGAGTGAGTAGTTTTTATGGCCTTAAGGTAAGGCAGAGAAAGGGTTCAACGTGATTACTGCCAAACCATAAAATTTCTGACATGCCAGAATTCGATCATGACAAGGAGCTTTTGCGTTTACATTTTTTTCTGGCAACCAACATTCTTTGTTTTGTTTAGTGATGTCTTGTAACACGTTTTTAAATGCTTTGTAAGGAAATAAAAATCTCTGCATATAGCCTTGGAGGCATATCATAATTTCGCCATTTACTCATAGCATTATAGACGATTGGACTTCTAAATTAGTACCAAATACTGTTTAATGTTGCATTATTTTTGTGAGTTGTTTTTGCGCAAAATACTGCTTCCACTGCCACCAACACCCCTTTCAATGGTCGTCAAAGTGACTATACCTCTTCCTGGTCAGAAGCATTTGTTTAAAAGCAGGTCATTCGTTGCTTAACTTTAGCTGACAGAAAATTGCATTTAACGAAATGTCTGGGTTGCTGGTCAAGCCTGAAGTGTCAATTGTAAGTTTCCTGCAACGTACAGCAGTTACATTCTGTGGTACTTAAGTAGAGTGCACAAGCGGTTAAGAGGGCATTTCCTTTTCAACCTCCTTTAATTCATTCTATCTGATGCTCTTACTCCCAAGCAATCTGTCGTATTCAATACATTCCAAGTTGTTCTGCGTTGGTAGAACAGAATGCAATTGAAGACTCCACAAATATTAATAGAAATATGAATTTGTTCTGTCAATATTCCTGTCCTATTCAAACGTAATTCCATTTTGTCTGCTAATGTATGTAAAGAGCCTATCATGTTCATTTGCCCCACCTTCCTTGAGGAAACAAACCTGGCCCAGAACTATGCTGTTAAGTGTACGTAAGCTACATATTCCCAACTCAAAGAAAACGCAAATAATTATATTGATAATGACCTTCTATAAGATTTAAGGAAAGCTTTAACCAGAGGGCACCAAAAACAAGGTTTTTGCATTTTACTCAAGGATCGGTCAAATACCTATTTCCCTAGCTTTTAACATCCGACAACCCGAGTTCCAGATAAGGGAATAACTTGCAGCTGTTGTGTCACTTGTTAGGCGGCGTGATTGGGGATCTAACCCCCGTACCTCCCGCGCGCGAAGTGGATGCTCAAACCAGTAGGCCGCCGCTACAATTTTAAACGCTGTAATTTACGAAAGACTTCGTTCGCGGCACAGGAGGGTGTGTCATGCCTTATTTTATTTAGAGGGTGTTCCAACATTCTTAATAGCTTTTTTTTTCTTTTTTTTTTCTTTTTAGTTTGGTGGAATTTCACCGCCTTATCTTCTATGCTTCATCGATGATTTCAAGCTATGGGATGGAAAAAGGGTTCTGGCGAAACCCCTTTCGCCAATTATGTCATCCTGGAGGTAAAATAATTTAGCATGAGAAAAAATGCAAAAAGCTTTAAACTGAAGGTCAACCGAGAGCTCTTTATGGATATTCTTTACGTTTTGCTATTTTGACATGACGAGCTTTATGGTCCAACGTGTTGACCTTCAGATCCCTCACAGGCGAGAGGGGGGTTCTGCAGTCTCTTATACAACGTAATTACGCAATCTCCCAACGTCATGATTGAAACGATTTTTTTTTAAGCTGGTTTGTTTAGGTGATGTCCCCTAATTTCAGTGGTGAAAGGTCTTGTGTGAATGTCAAGCTCAAGGTTATGGGTCCATACTGTATTTACAGTGGTTTGACTTCGAAAGATTTGCCTTGAGATTGGCTGAAGGTATCTCGTCTTTTCGCAATGAGTAGGGATATTGTTCCAAAATAAAGGGAAGGGGAGAGAACGCCTGCACCTAACCGGAAGTTACCGCAGACGCAAGCAAATTAGAAAGATATGACCAAGCAAAAATCAGGGAAAGGCTAATTTATTATAGAGGCTTATGCGAAGAAACATAGGTCGGGGCACAAAAAAAAAAAAAAAGAAAAGAAAAACTGTAGTCAAAACCGAGCCCAACAAGGACAGAGGACCCTTTGTGCGAATATTTAGGAGTCCCCTGAAACACAGGGGGTGAGGGTGAGTCGAACAGTAGTAGGATATTTTAAAGGTAGGAGCAGGATGAACTGCAAGACCAACTGACCAAGAGAAAAAAATAGGCAATAAGCAAGAGGCAGGCATGATACGAGAGGGCAGCAAAAAGGAAAACTAGCAAGCGCGCCAGGAAGGTATGTGAAAGCAAAGCAAAAAAATCCTGCGATTAGTCGAGGGCTGTAAAAGAAAGGCGCATTCCCCCATTACAGCGCTCTAAGGGCCGAGCCAGAGCGCGCCAAAATCGACTCTCTCGCTCCCCGACCGCGAGAGACATAGGGAAGACAGTGAATGGGAAAGTAGGCCCATTGCTGATATGCAAAAGTTTGGACGCTGGAGATGAACATACACTCGAGGAGAGAGGTGGGGGGAGATACGGACAAGAGTAGTGTGGTGTTGGTAGCAATGTGAAGTCTGTGGGAAGCCTGAAGTCAGGATAACCGAGCAACCATTGAACGAGGTCGCAAGCGAATGGGCAGCGTGTCAAATAATGGGGAAATTTACCGATGGTACTGCCAAGCGGACAATAAAACGACAGACGTCGTTTTATTGGGCGGACGGATGAGACGTTGTCAACTGTAGCCGACGATGACGTATTGGTAATGGTAACTTAATCAAATCAGTGCAGAGAGAAGGTGACCATATAGCGTGAGTGTATACACGGACGAGGAGAAAGGGATAGGCAAAGAAGAAATGATACCGAAGGCCGATGGCACTACAACTTAGAGAAGCGTGCACGTGTGTTCTGCCGATCAAGGGGCCGCCTGTTGTCGAAAGCGCACGAATGCGAGGGGAGAACGGTGACAACCAACACAGGCGGGGCTATCATGGGTGCACATCAAGGGAGGCAGCCAATTATGCTAGCTGATTGCCTCCCAGACATGAGAAAGCACGACAAGCCACTGAATAAATATTTCCTCCAGACAGAAAGCCAAGCACCATACGTGGAGTAAGCTTGGCCACAATGGGCACTCGGCGGCATCGGAAACCAGACCCACTACCTCCCGCGCCATTCCTGCGCCCTGGTCTTCTCACCTAAGACACCTAAGACTCTCACGAGAATAATAAAAAAAGAAGGCATGCTTTACACCGCAGAGACAAGGCCGACACCTTTCGTCTGGCAAATATTAGCTGAATGATCGCAGCTTGCTGCAGCACTGCAATGTTATAAAACGCTCCACTCTCGTTTGGACTATGTAAAAAAGGAGTGAACTCTATGCTCACGTGCTAGCCGTAGACTCGCAAATGTTTCATGAAAAGTGATGAGCATATTGCGCAAAAGCAGCGAGATGTGGCTGTCCGGTTGTCCTTCGTTGCCAGTGCTGAGAGCTTCACTTACGACGTCTAACCTTAGCCTAATCTAAACCTTAGCTCACTTATCATGAACGACACTGAAGGCGTGCTCGCATATGAGCCGTGTAATCCAGACTCGCTGTTTGATGACAGAGTAATACCCCGCTTTCCGTCCTAATTCTTTATTTAGAGCGACGGGCGCTGATGGTCGTTTAGTAAATGGACTACCGCAACGCCGTATTTCTCTCAGGAACGCCCTCCGCCCTTCCGGCCTTCGATTCGACTAGAGTTTGCCATGCTTCAAGGCGAGCGGATGATGTTTTCTCTTCTCCGTAAGGTCGCGGAAGCGGATCGATAGCGCAAACACCTTCCGAGGAACGCAAAGAGGAACTCAACCGGTGCTTTTTGCCCCTTTCCCGGTTCAGCGCCTGCCTAACCCGAACAACGTTTCGCCGATGCCTGCAGGTGAGCTAAAGCGTGCGTCGAAGGAGTTACCAAGCGTAGTGCACTCCGGTGTAAGAAACTTCCTCACCTCTTTCCATCGGGAGACAAACATATCCGCTCAGAAACCAGCTTAGATGGATTCTACAGCGCAGCATACGGAAATTGGCAAGGAAGAGACCTGGGCCGCAGCGGTGTTCTTTTGGAAGTGTGTGTGTGTGTGTGGGGGGGGGGGGGGGGGTCTTTTTCGTCACATGACATACGAGGATCATTGTAGGGTTTACTACGGATAAGTTAAGGAAATATTCAGGAAGTGCTTTGTGCAACGACGGGAAGGTCTATTTCAAGCGAAAAACGTTCGTGCGTTGAACTTCACCGAGTTGGCAGTAATGCACAAAATTTGCTGTAGGCTTTAGAAATGTCCTTGAGTTTTTGAAATTGTTAACGGCAACTGTCTGAACAAGTGTGAGGCTGAAATTGGGATTTAAATTTTATAAGTTCAAGACCTTGCTACCTATGAAAACAGCACTGTATTTTCAGATTTCACGATTGACACGTTTTGTTTTAGGACATACCGAAGAATTGTCATTTTTGGATTACTTCTCCAGAAACATTTTATAGGCCAGAAGAGGTGCGTGCAATGCATGTATATTCATGTGTTAACAAACCGCTTTAATGCAATATCCATACTTTAAGAATGCTGCAAATCACGGTAAAGAGTTTCATTATTTTTCTTGTATAAGGCTAATTGAGCTCGTTGAGCTTAATCGCAAACCAAATTTTATCTTATGTTTATGTATTCGGACTTCGCTAACGTCTAGACGAAAGGTAATAGAGCCTGGTCTTTTTTTCCGTAAAAAGCTTACTAATGTTTTACGCTGTCTTGCGATGCAGATTTTTTTTCTTGTGGCGGTAAAACATCCACTGAAAAGGGGTAGAAAGAAATATACTCAGGCTACAGTCTGAGTATATTGCACTAAATTATGAATGCATATATGTTCAGCGTTATATTACTTGCCCCCAATGTCCCGATATTTTCACCGCGTGATACAAGCTGTTCTTGTGGTGCACCACCAAGAAGCAAGCCTGTTTTCTTAAGGTTTGTTAGATCGCGTAGAAAAAAAAAAAACAGATCTCTGCACTCCTGAACCAAAACGAGCCAGCAACTGTTTCATGATTCTGAGCTGAACAAAGAAGACAGCTGTTGTTCATCTTAGTTTTGGGCGAAGGTGTAGATTTTTCTATTTATAGAGGGCCTGTAAGGTATAGCGACGAAAACATTATAGGGGAACTTCACGAGCAAGAGGGAAAGCCAGGTGCTCAGCCTAACTGGTAAAAAATGTGTGCTAGAAAAAAAAAATGCCCTCATTTATATCAAAAGCTCTTTCCTTGGTCATAACATGTAAATGGACATTTTAGACGTCTCCACTGCCCAATATTTATTAAATATCGTTAGTGTACCTAGCTTTGCCAGTATTTTTCGACATTCCTATCTTTCACTACTTAAAACAAAAAGGTATTACGGCTGAATTTACGCCAAAACCACTAGCAGTTGCCGACAGTTTGCATTACTATCTTTGTGAAAGCAAAAGATAGCCACAGGTCAGAACTAAAGTCATCTGCTATATTCTCAGGGAATGCGCCATAATCTGGCCTCATTTGCTTTTCAATTGAACGACGGGAGATTCCTTCTAACCTTAGGTCATTGTTGACGTGCGTGTTGCCAAGGTCACCTTGCATTAAGAAGCAAGTACTAACTCTTCAGACATTTCTGCATATTGTACTTGCTGCTTAACATGAACATTTGTTGTGTGTTTCTTCTGCGTGTATGCACAATTCTTTGGGCGACAAAAAATTTTCAATATTCTAAATCATTTTTGTCAGAGATTCAAGCATGGATCGCAGGGAAAATGGGCACCCGGTGTTAGCGCAGAGTGTACTTTCTGACAGAGACTAATGGCTGGGAGTCCGGATGGCTTGTCTCGAAACTCGGTGATTGCGTAAGGGGGACCTTTTCATTAGCCTAATTAAAGAGAAATTGCGCCCTTACTTCCACGCCGGAAGCTTTCCACCAAAACGGTACTGCTGTGCAGATTGATGTGTCCCAGCACTAGATGTTCTATCCATTCTGTTTTAGCGATGATGTAAGAAGGGAACGAATAAAACAAGCTGCAAATGGCATGCCAGTCTCACTTCTCGGTAACGTCATCAGTATTTTTCATGAAGTCCTGCTATATTCACGAGGCCAGTAACGACTCCCCAATTAACTCGAGAGCTGCCCGTCACTTTTACGATGGGAAGTGGCGTTGCCGTGGTTTCTGTGGATGTGTATAGGCTGCAGGGAGAATAGTATCCCTAGCCCATTCACACATCTCACATATCTCTAATGAGTGGATTGCTTACGCATTGGTTTTGTAAGAATTGAGAGCAACGTGAAAACTGCTCTCTTAGGCGTTTAAACTTAACGGCTCTATCCCCCCCCCCCCCCCCCCCGCAATCCCCGAACAAAAAAATGCGAAAATTTCTCAAACTGCAACAAGCGCTTGCACTGTAAACTAAAGAAAGCGAAACTGTGGCGTCGCACAGTCCAATAACATTCACAATGCTTTTATGAGGTCTCTCTGCCACACGTGATGCTTCGCGTAATCTAATGACTTCTACTAAACTTTCGCAGAGCTCTTCCGATAAAGAACAAATCACTTATGAGAAATCTCGAAGCGGAGAAATCTTTAATTATACTCACCTTCAAATTCATCGCTGTATAAGACTAGGGTTTTTGCGATGCATTACTTGTGGATGACTTTGTAATCACTATCTCTGACCAAAATCGCTGCTCATGACTGATACTATTGAAGGAGCCAAGAATCTAAGATATCATAAGTGTCGCAAGTAAGCCGGAAGCAATGGAGATTCAGTATAAGCATGCTGGTATGTCTTACATGTATGCCACGAAAACGGGCTTGGCGAGGAGAGCGCCATTCCAAAATTCGAGTCAACCAGAAATGCTCGCTTCATCCCTAATATGGCGGCATTCCTTAGGGCGAAAATGACCAAGATCAGTCTAAAATCGAGCTTTTAGGCGCTTTGTCCAACAATAACTGCTATGTAGGCTATAATATTAAGCAAACGAAAACTAACACACAGAGAGGGTTTCCTTATTTTCTGTAGTCATATTTTTATATTCATAACGTAGCTGCTTGCAATGCTTTTCTACCAAACGATAGAAGCAGAATTGTGTTCAAAAATTGAACTGAACTGCATATGTGACCGGTACGTAAAATTGTTTTTGCACACCTAATGTAGTTTATAACCGCCTAGCAGGCCTCTTGGGGCGACATGTAAATTTTTCTCTGGGGGGCTTATAACCTTTACTGCTTTCAAAGCATTCGCCCTTTCACAGGCGCATAATTGGGCATCATGGCAAGACAAAAAAAAGTTGAAACAGGTAATAAAACTAGTACATGAGCTGCGTGTAACTATTCCTACTTAAATATATAAACAAAACCATAGAATATTTTCAATAAGAAGCCACGTCAACGTGTCGAGCTGTTTCATTGAAGTGAGTTCAGAGCACCCGACACGCCTTACATGGAAAAAGAGGAGAGATCACTGCGACATGCGCTGCAAGTTACGAATATCACCTCTTCAATAAGCTTTACAATGTTTATGCACCTCCACACTTGGGAATGATATGTCTGTTCAGTCTTCAAGTCGATGCGCTCCAGCGAGTATGGAGCTGTTCCAAATTATTCGTTTTGCGATCTTGTCAAGAGGCGATCAAACTTCGGCTTTGCTGGGAAGCGCTTCATAGGAATAACATACAACGATGCCAGAAACTTTGCGCTTGAACCGTACGGGTTAAGCACATGTGGGTGTGTTTTGTCCTTTATATTGTTGTCGATTTTCCGTCACGTGTGGGGATGGTAACCTTTGAAGGTGTCCAAAGATTTGTCTGTCCTTCATGTCCTGCTTGGCCTGCCTGGACCCTGGTCTGTAGTGTGCTTTAAGTAAAAAGAACGTCAGGAACACTACTTGTTCTGCATCCACATGCTTTCCCAAAGCAAAAGACAAATTTAGCTGCCGCCATGACAAAGTGCTTTTCCGAGGATGCAACCGTTCCTGCTTTCGCCACGGCAGATTTTTATGCTCACAGTTTTGCAATGAAGAGGCTTCAAAGTAAACGGAAAGGTTTCAAGTTTAGGATCACAGCATCTTCGGCGGAATTTGAATGGCGGAGAAGTGCGAACCTAGCCCTCTGAATTCTGCAAGGGAATCCAATTGGGCCAATATTTATGTGAAGCCACCATAGCATCTCTATAGCTGCCCACGTGATGCTTGGGGGCGGCTAACCCCAAATCTGAATATAAGTCCACGTGCTAGCGAGTCTATTATTATTGTTTGTTTATGAGTGTATCATAAGATTGTCTTTGCGGTATGCATAAGGGCTTTCGTTGAGCGCACCGGGATGCAGGGAACACATTTGCTCGTCTTTTCGCAAAGGGGAACTACCGGGTCGACAACCGCTAATGTGAGTCTGCCACAGGCCGCGCCGACTCCTGACACTGAGCGCGATTCGCGAGAAAGGTGGTGGCTGGCAATGGCTTTGGCTCAAATGCGACTCCGGTGAATTCGATGATAATGCCGGCGATACGGCACCTCCAATGTACAGTGCCATGAGTGTGTCTTTCAACGCTCGTTTTTCTTATAGGATCGGCATAAGCCAAGGAACTTTCGCAAGCCAGAGAGAAAGCAACGACGAAGCCTCCTGACAAGTAGCAATTCGCTGCCATCTCTTCCCTCCGATCTTGCGTTATTCAAAGGTGAAGGTACCCACGATATGCACTGAGCAAAATGGAAACAAGTATGACCGATTTCGATGGCAAGAAGAAAGGAATCATAGATGTGACATAGAATGGCGAGGCGGTTCAATAAGGCATGAGAAGGCAGCATCGAGAGAACAAGCATGAAGTATATATGAGTATATGGGGGCTTTTTTCGTTGTCCTGGAAGAAGAGGAGGAGAACTTTTGCTGGACAGCGATGTCGATGATTTTTTCGTGGCGAGTTTTTGGTGTCTGCACGTCCGATATCAGGAACGCCTACTAGAATCGATATCGCAGGTGAAAGACGAGAAAAGAAAAGCTGTGTTGGTGGAAGTTCGGATGTTAAGATAAACAGGCGTTGTCCCCTCCGCGTACCTGTTGGAGGCATGTATGTTGATGTGGCTGACGTTCGATGCGAGAGCGATCGAACCCTTTATAATTAGTACTGAAAGTCGGTTTTCGGCTTCACTTGGTCGTAGACGCTCATCTAACAACTTATTGGTATTTTAATATGACCTGTGCACGAGCGATGCGGTATTGATTAAAATTTAGAGGCTACTTTGGCATTGCAAAGGTTAGCGGTCTTTTCTATTTATATGACACGGCGTTGTGTAAGAATGGGGGTGTAGGTAAAAACTTCCTCGAAACAAAATGTCCCTCGAAGATGCGGTTCCGGAAGAAACGCCCAGGAATAAATGACACCTGACTATGCGTTCACTAGGAAAAAAACATCTCTAAGGCGAAAATTGGCTCTAAAAATGAAATGTTCCGGAATTCGGCTTGCAAAAAATTGCTAGACCTATTGCATTTTTCTTAACTTTGACCTTTTTTTTCCTTAACCGTCATTTGGGATCTGAGTTCTCTCTGCTTGACATGCTTACAAGCACTGCTGCATTTCGAAAAGCATGAAAGAGCACACCACAACAGGCCATCTATGTAGCTTTGTCCAGTTCGTGGCGCCCTGTTCCTCCGCTCAATAAGCACTCATTAATACAGGTCTAATAGGCGGGACCATGTCACTCATTAAAAAATGTACAACCAACTCGGCGCGCGGGCGGAAGTCTTGGGGAGCAACCACAACAGAAGGCGCCACTGGAACACTCTCGAAGATCTTCTGGTGAGGAAGGTTAACCTTTCGGGTGGTAATGGAGATGATGTACTAAGCAATGCCGCCCGTGCCTCGTCCGATCTGTGACCATGGCCACCCTAAGTCACCGCATGAAGTGGATATCCAGCCCACTAAATCCGATGGTTAGCGCAACCTTTCTCCTGAAAACTTAGCTAAGCCGGTACACTGTCACTGTTTCTGCAGTCATAATTCTGCAGCTACCAGCAAATTTATTTAAATTCACATTGATGTTAAGTCTGAAATGTCAGAGGAATAGTGAGAGGAAGGTTTTTACGATTGGAGAATCCACTGACGAAGAGAGGGACGAGCACAATGATAGAGGTTCAGTATTGACTGCCACTGCAAAAAAGGGAGTCTAGTTTTCTTAGGCAAGTACCACAGCCAGAAACTCCGCTTGAAAAATTGATGTAGAATCCGGAAGACGCGCAGAAAAACACCAATTAAAATGCCGACAATATATACCCACATCTGCCTTTTCATTACGCTGAGATGCGTCAGTTGTTATTCTTAGACTAGTAGGAAGGCTTCTTAAATGATTTGCTAATATTCTGTTTAGAATAAGGGATGATAAATGTTTAGCAATAATAGAGAAATATCATCAAAGATAATTTCAACAGAAGACCCGCTGGTGTTTATCAGAAGAATGCTAGGAAGGCTAACGTTTAAAGGATTTAAAGAGTCAAGTCGAAGCAAGCGCCAAGAGAGCAGCAATATTCTTCGTCTTCAGGTGCAGAAAATGTCGGTGCGTGCCAGTGACGAAAGAAATGTCGGTTTGCATACTGGTTTCCCCCGGCGAAAAAAGATTCATCCTGTCGACGTATGGGGTCGAAAGTTCAGAGGGACTATAGTAAGGCTTCAAACGGTTAATGTGCACTGTTTCACGACCAAAACGAGGCAGGTCCGTAGAGGGCGCTATGGGCTCTACTAGGACGAGGTTTGGTAAAGGATCTGGTATGGACCTTGATACTGTGCCAGCAGTATCTTTGAAAGGTCGGGGGCTGTGTGTGGCTCTCAGAGCCATTGCAGTGAGTAGGAGGGATATGAATAACCCTCGTCAGTGTCGTGGTGGTGTTTTATGTTGCCACTGATTTTGCACTGCAAGCGAGTGGGCGAGCTGACAGCATTTTTGTGCGCACGTGGCAACTTCGGAGAGTGGCGTGGACAGAGAAGGATCAAGACGGTAAGGAAGAAGTGTGTACATTGGGCGAGTCTCGCGTCGATAAAAGAGAGAGAGAGAGAGAATCTAGCGGTGGTCTGCACTGCTATGTAATATGCGTTGGTGGTTCATTGGCTCACAGTGAATCACCTCCAATTCTTGGGGTAGCATCAGGTCCACACGCCAGCGACCGAATTCTCGCGTAATGGGGGTAGTACAGCTTTCGCTTTAAATGATAGATTACTGAAAATGTTAATGGTACCCAGTGTCGAACTGGAACATTAAAGTTTTTTTGAGGAGCACAGCACGGTTAACTTCAAAGTCATATTGATCCGTGCAGAAACCAGTCAAGCAGAAGAGATGCTTCCAGCCTTCTAAAGTTCTTTCGATACTTTCAGCTGGACTGCAGATGTTGAAAGCAGCATATCGGATTACTGTTGTGGGGGATCACGTGTTTAGCGGCGCAGTTAGCGAGATAGAACGCTGTTCATGAATTTTATATTATATTGCCAAATAAGTGTCGCTAGGATAAAGCAGGTTCCGACAGTTTCCGCAAGGCCTCTGTAACACCGCCAGTAGCATACAGAATAACATTAACCTCCAACTCCATGGTATTGTGAGAAGGAAACGCCTTTAGTTTATGTTGTGACGCTGCCGAAAATGTTTTTAAATTAACATACAAAAGTTGCAAAAACATATGCTATGTTTACGATTAAGTACAAATTCAACATATCCGAAAACTAATATGCTATCCTGCTATTTTTAACGTAGGTTTGTGCAATAATGCTCGTTTATTTTTTCAAGAGTTCTTTGGTCGGAATTATCCCAATATAGTTTTTTATATATATTTCTCTTATCATGGGCACTTCCTACTGGAAGCCTTTTTCGCTTATCTTTATTTCGTTGCTAACTTGATCTAACTTTCAGTTAGCATTTTCTGTGAATACTTGTATCAACGCATATTTTATAAGCAACGGGCACGTCCTACGGTCACCATGGCTGTTCAAATGGTTATTATCCAGGGCCTCAACTCTAGAACTGTGTGATGAGAGGCTAGTTGGTAAGGCATTCTGAAGACTTAAAACTACGCAGGAGACAGGACACAGAAGGATAAAGACAGGACGAGCGTAGACTAACAAGTGATTTATTGAGCGAAACATCCTTCCTTCAAGAGCATAACGCATGCGCAACCAAACTTAACGCCAAAAACAGAAGCGTCCTATCTTATCAAACCAAAAAGTCAAGTTCTTTCTGATACAGGTGAATTGATGCCTCACTAACACATTTTTCCGCACCGTATCTAGCAATCTGCCAGGCTTCAAAAATATCGCGTGCCTTCATGTCCTTCGCGCACCCTATAATCTTCGTTTGCTTGAAAAGCAAACGATGCAAACGAAAGGCGAACTCTAAGTGGCAACATTAACTTTCAGCGTTTTTCAGACTCACACAACCTGAGGATTTGGGATTATATAAATACTCAAAGGAGGCATATTTTTTTCGATCATCACCGGGACGTGCCGGATCTACAAAGTAAGGTGTCGAAAAAGACATTGTTTGCGCGTGCTGAAAATGTTGTCCAGCTTCTGTTACCGACATTTACGCATAGTTTTCTCGGTTATCAAGATATAAAGGACCCCTGTTGATTCTGAAACGTCAAGTGGTATGTGTTTAGGAAAACGACTCACGTTCAGGTCAATATCCGTAAGTGCGCAAAAAAAAAAAAAGTGGGATTCCAGAGCGATATATGCGAATTAACAACTGGTGCGGATATGTGGAGCATGGAAAATAGTGATTCTGTTAGAAGAATCGAAGTTCTTGCGTGTGTGTATATGATCGGATTCATTGTATACTTTGTTCGAAATACATTTTATTTGAACCTTCTCATTAATTTAGAGCGTTTAATCGGGACTAGTTTTGCTTTCGTAGAGTTGACCTGTTTCGCCAAAATCAAAGTATACAGTTAGAAGAGTGGTTTATCAAAAATATATTATGAAATTATGGCTATTCAAAGGTGAAGGAATCTATCACTTATATTTAAGTTTAAAGAGAATGCCAATCCGAAACTCTCCCAATGCTTGTCAGAAATTAGTACAAGAGAGCCGTTGATATTATGCAGTGGCCAAACCATTCTTCTGAAATTATTCGAATTAAATATTGTTGCACAGGCTTCGTGAATCATCTGAGGGGGAAAAAAGCAAGCACTGAAGAAGTAAAATTAGACCAGCTGCTGTAGGATCGTAGAAACACAAAATAAACGGTCATCGACAGCTGTCTGTAGTCCATGCGTCCGCTTTGTACATCAGAGATTGGCGTGTTTCAGTAACTACTGTTCTGCACCTCAGCTGCTTCAGGAGGCCTGATAGGAAGCTAGAAGCTGATTGTTTTTTTTTTTCTTTTTTTACCTAAATTCGAGCGAAGTCAATGTATTTCCGAGTTCCACTTGGCCCGAAATAATAAAGAAAACCAGACGCCTTGATTTTAATCAATGGTTCTATTTCAAATATAACTGAACACCCAGACTGATTCAATTATTAAATAAGTAGGAAGGTGATGCAGCAGAAACAAATCCAATGAAAGAAACACAAACGTTGCAGCAGCGTCAGGTGGGTTTTGTCAATAAAGTGTTGAAGATAGCGCATGTTTAAGAAATATAAGTAGACTACCTCTAAATAAAAATGTAAAAATTGACGACTAGACCGAACTGGAAATAGCGGAAATTGCAAAACGGAAGGTGCAACGCATCAAGCAAACGGCAAAAGTACGCTGAGAAGTTAAGCTATAAAAATGGCACATGCAAAATTATCTTTTTTTTTTTTTTCAGGATTCGTGAGATGTTGCGACGAGCAAAAGCAGATGCTCGGTCATTTAATGCTGGCAGTATGAATTAACGCACGTCGTTAGATTATAGAATACAGAACGATTATGTTTGGAGGCCTAATCTCATCATTGAGAAACAACACCAAAGACTGGCTGTGAAGCTATCAGTGATGATGCGCTTTATGAAAAAGTGATAATAGTGCAACCTTGTGGTGGTGTCACGATTGCGAAAGTTCAGAATATTTTGGAAACACATGTACATGACAGTGATAAAACGGGCACACGCTGAGAGAGAATCCTAGAATGTAAGGATCGGCAGTAATCTAATGTTAACTTTTGGGCATGCTCGTCCACGGCTCCACACACTAAAACAGTATTCAGCATTTAATGCGGTAAAAGTGGTCTAAGAAAGGTTACAGAACATGGATGACGCAAGCTTTAGGTTATTGATTTACAAATTGCCTTGTTTAACCTCTCCACGAGAGGTGCATAAGCACTTCAAATACATTGTAGTAAACCGATTATGTTTTGTCTAATGTTTCATTAGCGGATGCAAAAATGAGATTAATATTGTGTGTATATTTATGAGAATTGAATGAAAACGAATTTCGACTGCTCTTGCAGGTGGTTGCAAATTCAAGTTGGGAATTGTGTTAAGAGTTGTCAAAATTGTTGACTCTAGATGAGCAAGGTGCATAAACTTCTTTTCAGAATGGCTTCTGTTGCTAGTGCTTGCTTGCTTCTGTGGTTGGATAGGAAGAAAGAAAAATGGGGAGTGCACGGGCCTGTTTATTGCCGGTGGAGCCGGCACCGACACTGCCAGCGTGCGGATAGTGGAAGAAGGGGGAGGGGAAAAGGTAAGAAAGATGTGTGGTTATGTACGTTTAACTTTAATTCTGCGGCATACACAAGCCTTTCGGATAATAGGCGTAAGATGCGGTGGAATAATACTAGCTAGCTGTGGTCACGTGGGAGCGTACTGCTGCCGAATGGCCTTCTTGATGACCTCTCGGTCGCTCCCCGTTGATGGGTCTGAATAAAACGAGTACGTAGCCACAGGCGTAATAGACTTCTGATAGCCGTAAATCTATCAGCTAAAAATCTTCTCGACGAACTGTACGTTACGAGTGTGCCGAGCAGCTCTGAGAAAATCCGTCCGGGGTTCACTCATTGTCCTTTTATTAAGTAGCGTGTCATTAGTACTTTTTGTTATTTCTCCCTCGTTGCACGGCGTTTCCTCCGCGTCTAGACGTGCGTTGGTTTCATTACCACCCTCAACTAGCGTGCCTGTACATCTAGCGCAAGATGGTAGGCACAATGCTTCATTGACGCCGCCCCCTCTGTGTGTGCTTCCAGTCGGTTTGGCTGGGGTGCAAGAAGGGCGGTCAAGTATCTGGGAACAAATAAATGCTGCGGTCCTGCCCATGGACAAGTTAAGCTCTCATGGAGGCCCATCACGAACGCCAATCTGCGTGAGACCCCTGCACGTGGGCATTCAATAGAGTATCTGCTTTCCGCAATGTGCGAGCAATAGTCCGGGGGTGTCATTTTAGTGTCATACACAGACGTTCTGGATTCCCCTACTTTCAAGGGAATAGCCGCCTGCGTTCATTCTGCGGCGTTTCTAACGACAGCGTCATATCGGCTCTTCTCTGTCTGACATTCAGAGTTCGTTTGCGTAGATTGTGCTTCTGATCCCTGGAAGGCTTACTTTGTGCCGGTCGCTGTGCCCATCTACCCTTCGTAGATGACCTCTTGGGGAACGCCAGCTTCTGCTGACTGAAATTTTGTTTTCTCCTCGGTCATTGTAGATTTGCTTTTTTTCCACTATATTACTTCATTAGGCTCGCGCTTGAGATGCAGATCTTGCAGGCTTCAAAATTCAGCAAATGTCATTTTTTTTTTTAAGCGGAAGGCCACGCAATTATTTTTCCACAAGGAATTGATGCATTTAGATAATATTGCATTGCCTATAATGTTTTTTTTTTTTTAAATCAGCTAAGAAATATGAAGCGTTAGTTCTTTTTTTCGTTATTTCATGCCACCACTATTCATAGGCTACTTTCAAACGCTTTATCCGAAACTGCACTTTGCTTTAGGTACAGCCTGGAAGAAGAACCGAAAGCAAAAGAGCCCGAAACAGTGATGGTTGTAGGCTGCATATCAGTTGTGCTTCATGCTCTCTCATGAAAAGTACCTGCGATTCATCGACGTTTTTGCGAAAACATTTCGAGCCTTCTGGAGGCAATCTTTATAGACAGATATATGCTGGTTGGCAACATATAGCCAAAGAAGGGAGCAATATGCATCTTAGTGTCGCAGGCTATACGAGCGCCTAACGCCATGTTTTAGACCAACAAGAAAGCTAGAATTCGAAGAATAAATTATGCAAACAGTTTAAATAAGCGTAAGAAATTTAAATTAAATTATTTGTTGAATTGCTTGAAAACATTACTTCCATGCAAAGCGTCCTACCTAGGAGCGCTGGCGCTACGTCTTCCCAGAACAATTAAAGCGCGCAAAAATAGTGTCAGTCTGAGGTTCATGGAAAGGCCTCGTGAAATTCAACGTTTCTTTTTCCGTTATATTTATTTGTGCGGGATTATGACGACATACGCATTGCTTAGAAGTTCATCCACTCTTAGGGTGAACAAGCATGTGGTCGGTCGATCTTTTCAGAGCAACAATGCACACCAACCGACCGCGTTTTGTAGCAAAGTGGCAGACCACATGAAATACCACTTTCATATACCTTTTCCTGTTCGCTAGCGACACTTTGCCTAGGCGCGTGGCCTTGTTCGCAGCCAGCTCCCGTGTTCACCCTAAGAGTAAACAATCCTGTACATGATGTGCAGTAGCAGGCGACCTTTCTTTTACAATGGCTGCATATCGTGAAACAGTGAATCTCATATACACTCTTGATTGGTTAAGAATACCTTAAGATTGCAGATATTGTTTACTATTGAGGAATGCAACAACCGTTACCAATGAAGACAGTATGTTCTGATAGTCGGGGTGTCTGGAAAATCTGGGTTATTTCAACCTCGTTTCCTACCGGATTACAGATTGTAGTAATTGCCTGAAGTGACATTTTATGTTAATAGTTTTCAGCAGTTCCATTTTCATTTTATGAACCGTATTTCACATACTCAGCAAATTTAGCGTTTGCAATACACAGTATATATCTTTTTAAGAACATCAGACACGTCTTTAAAGCGCACATTTTTTACTTGGGAAAGTGGAACAGATACCTCCGTGGATAATCATGTGGAGCAGGTTATACACGATGTAATAGATCCTTAGAACGGTAAGAAAACATTAGGAAGACGCTTATGCTCCGACAAGGAACTGGCGCTAAAGCGAATGTTTTGTTTTGTTTTTTTTTTCTTATTGTGCTTTTGCTTAGTACTATTCTATTACCTTTTTTGCTCCTTTATTTTATTTTAATTATACTCACCGCAACACGCTCAGGAGGCGCCCCTTGTACACTCCGGGCACAAACGATCCTTCACAGCCCAAACAAGCAATCAAGAAAAAAATTCATCGTGGTCCATGTGTTCGTTCCCGCCCGGCGTGCAGGGGGCTCGGGTTCGAATCCTCATGACGGCAAATTGACGTTATTTAATTACTTTTATTTTCAGAAGTACCCCATTAGTGGAACATACTCGCAAATTTAGGCTTCTTTCGGGCGCTTCTCAAATTCTTTAGCTTTATTTGAATATGGGATATTTGGAATTGCCGCTCTGGGTCACGGGGTTTGAGTGTCGCGACACTGTCCAGAAATCAAAATTTTTTAAAGCACTTTTTGCGACTCTTGGCGCAATGCCAGGATGCGGTGACGGCTTTCCAGCACACCTAGACCAATGTGCTATCTCGTAGGAAGAGAAACTGGTGGACGAATAGGACGACAAGAGGCTCGATAGAATACGAGGGCTTCTGTACTAATTCCCTCAGAACCCCAAACACGCTGGGTGATGCTGCAGCGGAAATGCGACCGAGCAAGCTTTATTGTTCTGTTGATTCAGATTTGAAGGCAACAGCAACAAAATTTGCCGGGACGCATTTACGCAGTAGCAGTATCGAGCGGTTTCGTGATTACGAAGTATTTTCGTTGTGCTTTAGGGAAATAAGCACGGAGGTTGAATCGACACTCCCTTGTATCGATACATCACCGCGCTGGAAGGATAAAAAGACGTTTTGCACTAGCAATAAAAATGTTATAGGCTATTGAATGAAACAAAGAATAAATTGAGGTGTGCATATGTGCATATCATCAGCAGTTTTTCAAATATATGGCGATGATGTCAAAAGCGATTGTCGATTATTTGAATCTCAGAGCCTAGGATATGGAGTTGTTAACTTACATATGGTGATCATGAAATCCTTTCCTGTCTCAACCTTTTTGTGTTCAATCGAGGGTCGGTTACTCTTTGAAATTTCCTCAACAATAGATTCATATTTTTGATTTCTGATTATGTTGAATATAGGCAGCATGATTCACAGAATACTTGAAAAAAAAATGATTAAGGTTTGTTGTCTTTCCATCTATTACAAACTTTTTTTGTAGATGCTCTTCGTCACCGGATTGACAATCGATTGAAAACTATTTGTAAAATATTGTTTCTCCGTATTTACCATGAGAGCCGTCAAAAAGGCGCAGGCACACAGTGCCAATCAAAAAGCCATCAACAGTGAGGCACACACGTTAAGATCAAAGGAGTAGACAAAAACTGTCCAATAGTCGGCTTTAAGGGCCTTACGTGTACAGATATCGAATAAGGGGAAAACAGGTTATTATCATTTGGATTTTACTCAGTTGTCTGTGGTTTTGTGAGTTCAGAATTGAGAACACGAAATTATAGAAGCTAGTTTAACGTTGTTATGAAACTTGAGGCGATAATAAATGCACAAAAGAGTATAGAAGTGAGTGATCTCTTTTTATCAAATTCAGTTTCTACAAAAAGAATGTCCTTTTGCCTCCATCGTCGCAACCTGTAAAAGATCGAAAGCTCTCGTTTAAAAGTTCAGTTTTTATAGACAAGTTTATGGTGTTTTCTCTCCAGCCCCGCAGTGGTAGCTGAATGGTTTGGGCTTTCAACTGCTGAACGTAAGGACATGGATTCAACCCTGGTCGCGAAGGAAGTTTTTCGATAGAAGCGAGAAGCAAGGAGCCCCTATACTGAGCCATGTCAGTGCTCGTTAAAGATCTCGAGAGGGTTAATATGTCCGAAGCCCTCCTCTATTGCGTCCCTTATAACCAAGCCGTTGTGGGAAGTTACACCTTATGAATAAAATATATTTTCTCTCCATTACTGAACTTGCCGCGCTTTGTTTTCCATTTCTCTCCTTATACGGACTCAAGAAAAGCTTACCGCCGCCCAGTGGTTGCAGTGTCAGCGGCATCAACAATGGTTGTCGTAAAGTCTACCGTACTTACAGTCAAGCTCTATGCATCCATTCAACATGATAAGTTTCCGGCTGTGAATGCAATCTCCTTCAATAACATCACCGATACATCAACATTTTTGAAAGTGGATATCGATCCAACATAAGGCCAAAAAAAAAAAAAACTTCGTTTCCTCATGATAAACGTATTTTACCGGTTCTTTCTTGCTGCAATGCTCAAGATGAATATTTATATAATACTGCCACCAAACGCCATGCGGAGTTTTCCAAGGAGTACGTTTTTTAGGTAAACTTAGGTTTTTACTGGGCTCAGAACGAGTTACGAAATAACGCGAAGTACTGCCAAAACTTCTCCAGGGGCTTTGCGCTTTTTCTGACCATCTTGAGCATTGTGTGGACTTGAAATTATGCTCAAATATGAGATGACGTGCCCTTGAATCATATATGAAGGAAATCCTCGATGGAGGGTTTGCAAGTGGACTACAGTGTATACACATGTGCTCAGTTCGCCGAAAGGAATGTGGCGTCTCTTCTCAATCTTCATCAGGCAGTCTTCGTTCTTGGATCGGGTTTGGGCTACAGGACAGCTTCCCAGGAGAAGTGACACGTCAGGTCTGTGCATGCGTGTCATCGTTCAAAGCGGTCGCTGAAAGGAAATTGTTTCAGTCACTGCATCATATCTTGCTCTGACAGGACGTCAGCTTGGCGCTTCATCTGAGCTCATCACAGCTGCTGTATTGCAGCGAGATAGAGTGCACTTGAAAGGGTGTCCTGCAGCGTTCATTTGCATTTTACCCAAGGACCGTTATACGCTCATATAGACGCACATGGAAGGAAAACGTTTTCTCTCTATTCCAAATGCAGGCGCACCTTTGTTTCATTTCTCGTTTTTTATAACAGTTCATAGAGATTCGTTGTTATCACCTTGTCAATACAGTGCCATGCATGTAGTTGGCTGGTGGACAGATAGTCTTGAACTCAAACTAAATTATATGCTTTCTAACGCCTCACTTTCTCGCTGTCAATAGCGCTCTGATCTTTTGGGTTAAAAACAAGCACAGGTTTACATCAAGGAGAGGGAGTGCACGCGAAAATAGAAAGATAAGTAATGTCGCTGGTTTTATGTCTCAGTAGCTGTAACTTCGCAAAGTTAAAATTACCGCTGTAACTTTTAAAAGTTGCTGTAAAGTTTGCTGCAAGGTTATTGTTTCAGCATTTTCAAACATAACATATAACGATTTGCGTGAAAACCGATGTAATAATTTTCTTTAACCGCTCTTTTGGCTTACTGCTACATTTAAAAAAAATGTTTTCGCTATCTTGTGAAAAAATTGAGGTGAAAAATGCGCCATTATTGCGTCTACAGCTGTTCTTTAGTCGCGCTTGCGCTTTTCGTTAAGACATATGAAAGGAAAGATAAAAATTCATCTGAAAGGCAGACATTCTAAAATGCGAGCTAGCTTACTATATTCAGAAAGGGGCGAAATTTCGAATGTCATCTAGCTGTCAGTGAAAGGACAGACACGCCAATTAAGGAAATGGTTGGCTTCCACAGATAAGCTGGGCCAGTTAGCTCTTTTACAATTGCACTTTTTTTTTTGGTGCTAACAGCAAATACCACTACCGGTACCGGCTTTATAGCTCCGTGGAAGAGCAGAAATAATCGCCTTGAGCTTTGTCAAATTCACCGGTGCCAACTGCATGCACTCACTACCAGCTAGGGTTCGAACTCACACTTTCAAGGCTTACATTGCGTCGCTATGGGCAATGGATTGAGACGATATTTGTCTGAATACTGACAAAAAAGTTATAACGCTTTGCGTTATTTGCGCGAAAAGATGGTAAAATTATGTTGCATGTTACGACAACTTTGTTATTATTATCGTAGGCAATCTATAACTACTTCCGACAGTGTTAACGCTCAGTGGAATTAAACGCACGGGAATGTCTTCACTGCAGCAAGCACAGTCATTTAGAAAAGCCAGCTCTGCAGATTTGTAACAGCAGATTGCTGGAGAGACAAGACACGCTCGCTGCTTCTGATAATACTAGAACTAAGGTCATCGATAATAAAAAAAAAAAAAAGGAGATGACAACCTCGAATAGATGGACGCAAAGCACAATAAAGAACTGCAGTGCGGCACGTCGAAAACAGCGATGGTATATACCCATAATTTTAGTAGCGGCTGTTTTAATATAAACTTGTGACAAAGTCAGGAATAGACAGCCGCAGCAGAAAAGCCATATATGATTGTCGAAATGTGGTCGTTGGTTGTTTTACGATATGTGGAGGTAAAATATTTGGGAAAGACTTTTTTCACATTCATGTCCTTAAATCTACTTTATATTTTAAAAGAACCATCCTTCATCTAGCATTCAACACTTTCTGAGTTCGTGATTTGTATAAAGTGGGCGGCCGCATGACACCTGTCAGAGTCGCTATCAGGTTCCCCCGGTCTCGCTTCGAGAGGCTCAAGGGAGACGTGGGAGAAATATTTTGTGCAAATAAATCTCAACGAGCTACTTTTGAGTCCCGGCTTTCGGGAGTGATGCGGCCACATTTTTGGCTCCCATCTACGACTCCCCTTTTGGACTGATGCCCGCATTAATGCATTTGCGTACTCGCTTATTCCCAGCTTCCTTAATTCGTGCCTCTAATATTACTCGTACAATCATATCGCACGTCATCTCAAGCAGAAATCGCATGCACTGATAGCCTTAGCCAGCCTTGCTAAGAACAAAGCTAGCGGAATTGATGGTATTCCAGCTGAGTTGCTTCAAAACCTCAACCACGACGCTGTTAACACACTGCATACATTATGTCAAAAGATTTGGACAACCCTGCAGTGGCCACGGGATTGGAGGAGGTCAGTTTACATCCACATTCCAAAGAAAGGCAGTGCCAAAGATTGTTCCAACTACCGCACGATCGCGCTTATTTCGCATGCTAGCAAGGTGATGTTAAAAATCCTGCAAGGTAGGCTGCAGCAGTATATGGATTGGGAGCTTCCGGTCGTGCAAGCTGGGTTTCGCAAGGGCAGAGGAACTAGAGACCAAATTTCCAACCTTCGCTGGATCATGGAAAAAGCAAGAGAGTTCCAGAAACCCATTTACTTCTGCTTTATTGATTATGCGAAAGCGTTTGACTGCGTAGATCACAGCAGATTGTGGCAAGCTCTCCAAGAGATGGGAGTTCCAATTCACCTCATCAGTCTCCTCAGGAACCTTTATGAAGGGCAAGAGGCCACAGTCAGAACTGGGCATGGTCTTACTGATTGGTTTCCGATTGAGAAAGGGGTGAGGCAAGGCTGCATACTGTCGCCCTGCCTATTTAACCTATATGCAGAGTGCATCATGAGGAAGGCCGGTCTGGACGAGTCTTCAGCTGGAGTGAAGATCGCTGGAAAACGCATCAACAACCTTAGATATGCGGATGATACCACTTTAATGGCAGAAAGTGAAATGGATCTCAAGAGACTTCTGATGCGCGTACAAGAAGAGAGTGAGAAGTTTGGGCTTAAACTGAACATTAAAAAGACAAAAATCATGGCATCTTGCCCTATCAAGTCCTGGAGCATCAATGGACAAGAAGTGGAAGCTGTGACAGATTTTCTGTTCTTGGGCGCCAAGATTACCTCGGAAGGAGACTGCAGCCATGAAATTAGGAGACGCCTGCTTCTGGGAAAGAGAGCAATGGTTAGCCTTGACCGCCTAGTAAAGAGCAGAGACATTAGTCTGCCAACCAAGATCCGTATAACCCGTGCTATGGTCTTTCCAGTTGTGATGTATGGATGCGAGAGTTGGACTGTGAAAAAGGCTGACCGCCGAAGAATTGACGCGTTTGAATTGTGGTGCTGGCGAAGGCTCTTAAGAGTTCCTTGGACTGCCAGAAGATCAAATCAGTCGATATTGTCGACCATAAACCCTGACTGCTCATTGGAGGGTCAGATTCTAAAGTTAAAGCTCAGCTACTTTGGTCATCTGATGAGAAGAGAGGAGTCGCTGGAGAAAGATTTGATGTTGGGAAAGGTTGAGGGTCGCCGGAGAAGGGGTAGGCAGCGATCGCGATGGTTAGATGGCATTCTCGAGGCATTGCAGATGAAGCTATGTGATGTTAAGAAGATAGTGAGAGACCGGAAAGCGTGGCGTGACATGGTCCATAGGGTCACGAAGAGTCGGACACGACTGAACGCCTGAACTGAACTGAACTGAACTGATAAGCTACTACATCAGGTGAAATGTTTTTCGCCGGCAATATAGAGCCGTACTTTAATCAAGCTCTGCTAACGTGCTTGCCTGCCCTAGAGGCTGTATGTTTGACTCGGGATCCAGACATCCCATGTTCAAGCTTCTTCTCATCTGTCCACATGGCAGCTGCCAACCCGGGTAGAAGACTATACAACCCCCATGCCGGCAATACCTCTAACCTGATATCTGGCCATGCCAGAGGCATGCAAGTGATATTTTACTCTCAGCGAGAACCGCCACCGCTACAACCTCCTCAATCACTTCTCAACTTCCATTTCCACATTAATCGCGTCCACCGCTGCCAACCTCACTCAACATTCCAATCTCTCTCCTCTGTTTTTCGCTCAGACTCTACTGCGGGGTGCATTCCTGCGCTTTCGTTCTGGCAGTAGTCACCCTTCTACTTTTTCTCGTGACCCCTGAGGTTACGCATTCTTAAGACCTCGTCATAGCGTCTTCCATTCAGGATAGCCATATCCTAGGTTCTACCCTTTACAACCTCCTTTCGGTTGCGTATTCTTTTGCCGATGCAACACAGCCGAATCCGCTACGACATCTTTTACCGCCCACTCTCCAACCTTCTATATCTATACTCTGCCACCATATAAGGTTGCGTTTCACTCTGCTACTATCTGCCATTGTCGGTAGGTGGAGTGTTACGTCGACGACGGCAACGACGAGCAATCACGAACAGTAAAAATGCCCGCACACTACTGAAGTAAAATTTAGTGCGCAAAAAGATTTGAAACCTGCTGCAGGCATGTGCATGATCACAGTATTTAAATTCCTAATACTGATGCGGCTATTGCTCATGTACAGCTGCAAAACCTATAAAAACAAGCTGGTGTCTAATTAAAGATGTTTTTAGTTAACTGACTTACTACTGCATATAGCTCAGTGGTTTTCAGACATCCGTCGCCACTGAAGTTACTATGCCACAAAGCCATTTTTATACCAAACACTCTATGGTTTAAACTCAACTTGGAAGCCTCGATGAACGATATATGGGAAAACCGCTTGCGTGTCCAAAAATGGAAGCATTTCGTGGTCCGCTAGACTTGCTACCGAAATAATGCATCAACAGGCGCAACAACTAGTTTTGCGTAAGTGCAAAACAGTGACGTATTTAGCTTGCAATTTCGTAAAAAAAAAAAAAAATGACGGGAATTTTCCCCGAAGCCTTAGAAAGCGGTTGTCAGTAAACAAGGTGACTTGTTATTTCAGCTTTTCTTTCAGCTACAGTTCTCTGAATACTGAGGGCTAAGTATTAAGCTGCATACTTCCATGCGATTTCCAGGTATTCCTTACATTACAGAACTGCTTCATGATTAAAATTTACCAATATGTGGGAAACGTTTTTGGTAGCAGCTCAACGTTTGCCTGCAGGAAAACCGCGCTTGGAAGTTGCAGAATGTTGTGAATTGTAATAAAGAAGGAAACGTCAATTTTCGGTGGTGTTCTCGGGATAAAACGTTGAACGTGAACTCTTCTATTCGGCCTTTTCCTCTTAGTCGTCAACATTGCTGCGTTCTCCGTACTTTTGTTGAGCTTCATCATTTTGTGTCTATGGCGTGAGATGGCCCCCGTAAGACGATATTCAAGGCTGCTACAGAGCGTCAATTACATTCGTGCGTAATGTACTCATATAAATGTGTGCACAATGTCTACGAGCGTGCACGAAGCCTGAAAGTCCTTCACATGTGTCAGTGTATATGGAAATAAATTTTGAAGAATCGCATTTCCGGAATTTATGGTGTCGTTTGTAGCTAGTTTTCTGCGCAACTTATGCTTACGACGCCGTATGGCTGCTGACGTCGGTATAGTTAGGGGTCTTAATGTTTGTATCATGAGACGTCACACCCCATAATTGCGAAAAATTAAACTGCAACGAAATTTGTAGGCGAAGCTGACGAAGCATATACGTGGTGGTATAGTCGGTTTAGAGGCTGCGGAGCGTCGTTCTTATCAAATTTCTAATCCCTCTATGGCGCGGGAATGAACCTTTTCACGGAAAGTAAACATCTCCTCCGAATGGCAATGTATGAGGTGCATATATAGTCCCGACCTGTATTTTATTTTTCCTTCCTCGCTTGAGCGTGTGACTTGATGGAGGAAAGGAAGAGGGTCGTTTTTGCTACTGATGTCTCTCTTGCGGCTTAAGCGAGATTAAACCTTAATGCGATAGAAAAATGAGTGATTTATTTATTGTCACTATTTCGTTTCTTTTTTACCATCGATGCAAAACATTTCTTGGTCCTGCGCACTGTTTAATACATGAAATAAATGCAACATCCACAAATCTACAGCAACCGCTAATTGGTGGACTGCTTCCTGTTGACGTCGCTTTGTAATTTACGGTAGCGTAAAGAAGCTTAACGAGGTTGTGAGGGCGTTGCCAACAGTAGTGTTGCTGTTCGCTGTCCCCGTTCGTTCACGTTGTAGTAAGTGTGTTCGGAATGAAAACGCTACAGAAAAAGGGCGTTTTTACGGCCTCTTCGCGCTAATTTTACCGCCTTTGTGGCTTAGTATCGTGTGATCGTGAAGGCTCCGAATGCACTGATGCCCAGGTTTATACGCTCGCTTTATTACTCGTTTTTTTTTCAGGCATAGGGCTTTGCTACTGGAGGGCAAGTTCTAGACGATATGCCACTGCCATTAGAGAGTGATAGGCCTGGAGAATACTTTCACCTTGCTATTCTAAAAGTGGTACTGTCAAAGTAGAGCGTACGCTAGTGGAGATTGCAAAAATATGTTGGCTTAGAGATTCCAGTCGTTCTTATGTCGTAAGCAAATACCTTGTGGATACAAGTATGCAGCAGATCACATAAAATTTTGCTTTTGGTGTTTTCTCTGATCAAAGAATATTTCTCTCTCTTTTTTTATTTTGGATCCGACCACTTCATTCTTTACCAGTAGAGACTGTTATTCGAACCTGGGTGGCTGCATAAAAAAAGCGCCTATAAAGGAGTTCACCATGATTTGTCGTGCACCTTGTGACGCAAGCAGCTCCTGCACAAATACAGTTTTGTGCCTAGTATGAATTAAAACACGAAGTGGAAGTTCGCCACCATCATGACAGGACATGAACACCTAGAACGTCAGCAAGGGTTAGCATCTACTCGCACAGGAGCCTTCTCGCCTGCCTGTGAGGCGCTCTGGAGAACGAGTTGAGCAAAAGAGAGTAAAATACGGTTGTTGATAGCCTAAACAATGGGACTCAGTCGAATTTACTAATGCGTAGAAAGTGTCATCGTATTTTTGGTTTCTTCGTCCGATAGGCTCTTCGACAAAGGCTTTAAAAAGTGGTATTAGAGGTTATTTTCGTCGTGCCTGTTTTTACTCTGACAACGGGATAAGTACAGCACGGTGAACAGAAGTTTGGGAATGTTCTGAGCAGTTCCAGCTCGAACGTCGTAAATAGAAGTATCAAGACACGCAGGATTAGCAAAAAAAGAAAAGTAAGGTAGAAAAACAGAATCGCTGGATTCATACCTGTTTTACTTACAACACTCTCATCGCAGTTTCAGTTTCTTAAGGCTACACAGACTTGACTATTATGGTTAAGGCTCTACCCACGGGTAATACTGAAGGTTGGTACGTCAAGTTGTCTTTATACTAGTTTTGCATTCTTCTCTCTTTCTTCACATTCGCAAGCAGAATAGAGAGCCCTGGCCTTTTCTGTCTGACTATCATTCAAGCAGACTATTCAAGTGCTTCTTACATGTGCTGATTTTCTTTATTTTAAAGCAGTGCAGAGCACGGACAGATAGAAATAGACAAACATACATTTCGCTGAAGTGACAAATATGTGTCCTGGCTCTAGCACTGTTTTAAAATAATATTCAACCAACTCGCCTAACAAGCCACTCTGCTTGATTTTCTTGTTCTTCTGCGCTCAAAAATGTAATAATAATGGAAGCAAGTGCCGCGTTATATGCGCCTAAACTGCATGATTTTATTTAACCTAACGACTGTTACAGAAGACTGTTAGAGAAGAATGACTGCTAGAGAAGAATGCGCAGAAGAAAGTAATCTGAAATGAACAAGGTCGTGATGAGGATTTGTTCCTTACAGAGGAGCAGGGCATTAACAGATACTTTTTGTTGAGGAGTTACCAAGAGCAGTTCACTACATTCATAATGTTCTGCCGTTTTTCACTAATCACCGCTTTTGAAGAAAGTATTATGACATAACTAGTGAAGCAGCGCAACGGCATAACGCCAGAGGGAGAAATAAACAAAGTATTATGACGTCCCTAAATTTTTCCAAATTTCGTACGACACCTACGTACAGATGACTTAAATTTTCCTGATTTGTCGCAAAATGCATTCATTCATACAACTATACTGACTTGTTTCACTAAACCGCGCCGCGTAATATCCTCCACTGAAATGGCGTTCTACATTATACTGTACTACTGATAATAACAGGAAAGCTAACAACAACAAAACAAGAAAGAAGGAAACCTACACAAAAATGCAAAAGGCATGACATCGCTCTTTTAAAATGACGTGACAGGCGAGGCTCTGCCTGATGACCATTTTTTTCAGCATTGCGTTTGCGGAAATTAAGGGAGGTGGTTATCTCTGCATAATAGTCAGCGATAAATTTTAATAGTTTCAGGGTCCCGCCATCTTTAAGGTTGTCACAGCGAAGTAGTTTCGAACATGCGAGCTAAAGGCTATAGCAGGAATATATCAAACACGCCTTCGGTTATCAAGGCTCTTCAGGTGTTCTCTGGGAAAAGGAAGAGACTGTCTATCAATGGGGTGGAGCTCTGTGTACACTGGTTCCTGAACGTGAAGCGGAAAGCACATTAGGTTTGGTAACTTTGCTTCTTTTCGTCCCATGAACCAGTTAATTATTCAAAATTCATGTACATTGAGATATTGTAATATTATTTTTTTTTCTCAAAACTCCGCTTGCATAGCTTCTCTAGATAGAAGCCAGCAATCCCTTTTTACATCGATAAGCAGGATGTCCAGCAAATATATATATATATATATATATATATATATATATATATATATATAGGCAGTCTCTTGATGGCATAGGATGATCCCAATGGGAGTAAAAAAGCGCAGCTGTGGAGTCGTTTGCTGCAGAGGAGCGAAGGAAGCTTGTTAATGACTCATCCGTAGTTAGTGCTCGTGTTCCAGGAAAGCAAGTCGGCCCTTAATTAATGTGAGCTGGAGTTTATCGGGAAGAATCTTATGAAGGAGTCGCCAGCTCGTATGGCGAATGCACTGAAGCGACAACTGGACGGATCATTTAGCTACGCGCCTAGGCCGTGCAAAAATAGAATAATCAGGGCTAATGAGATACTAGCTCTAGCGTATATTCGCCAGTAGGATCCGCTATACGTTCGGCTCGCTGTCGTGTTGGATTAACAGGAACGTAAAAATGCAGACGCAATTAAGCGTGCGAGCTATACTTAGCACATCCTCCAGCATATAACGGCAATGTATGTAGATACTCGCGTTCCCGGGGCTTTTAATGGCAAGGGCGGTGCATGCTGTCAACACCAAGTAATCAGCATAACCTCGCCAGCCTCCTGCGGAGTCTAACCATGTATGAGAGTAGAAACACCCCACTGAGGCATGTTACGTGTTCTTTTGTTTCTTTTTCTTAATTCATAATAGGGGGGGGGGGGGGTGGAAGGGGGGGGGGGATATCGAACACCATTTCGCACCTTGTAAATGCTTCACAGGGTTGAAATGGACTTGTTAAATGTTTAATGTGTTTCAAGTTAAAGATTGAAGGACTTTTAACCTTTAGACAGAGATATACTGATCAATTTAATAGGGAATATTATTAGTTGCGGTTTTGAGAAAGGGATTTGTTATTCATTTTGCTTATTACTTTGAATGATTGTCCTACTCCAAATGCGCGTTCCTGTGCTATATGCATATTTGTGTGTGCGTAGGGGGAGGGGGGGGGCGGCGTATGTCTCTGTGTGTGTGCTTGCGCGCGTGCCTGCGCTTGTACATGTATGCATACGTGAGTACCTGCGCGTATCGACCTGAAAGTGGAAAAAGTTTTCGGGATAACGAAACACAATTTTTAAAAATTGCTTAAAAGGTTGTGGCAAGCTTTCGCAAGCTGAAGGGTACGCTTTGCAATTTTTGAACGAACTGAGCAACATAACTCTCAATGCCGAGCCACGCATTCAGGTAGCAAGAAAATTCAAGTTTTTCATGGTTTAGGTATTCCAAAACCCTCCGCGGGGAATTTTTTGTGCAGGTTTTCGAAACAAAAACAAAAACCAGCCCAAGGGATTTTGTTCTAAGCTTTGCATTTGTCTTATCGCAGATCTTCATCGCTCGCTCTCTGGCAGGCGCAGCAAAGCTGAGCGGTATCTAATTATTGCTGTTTTTCTTGACGTTAAAGGAGCATTTGATAATGTCACGCACGAGGCGATTCATTCAGCCTTGCGTTCAATTGGCATTGCTGGACGAATGTATAACTGGCTTTCTGACTATCTTCGGGATAGGACCATTTACATGTCAACGGATCAAGGTGACACGTCCTTACATCATGTGTCTCGTGGCGTTCCTCAGGGAGAGATTTTAAGTCCAACCCTCTTCAATATATCTCTTCTTGGTTTGGACAGGTCCTTGCCACCTACTGTTCAAATCTCCCTCTACGCAGATGACATCTGCATATGGTGCTCCGGAAGAAACAGGCGCATTGTGCATGCTCGGCTACAAAAAGCAATAGTTGGCATTGCATTATTTTTAAACAAGCGAGGTCTTGTTATATCTCCAGAAAAGTGCGCAGCAATTTCATTTTCACGACGTGATCTCTCCCGTTATGTACTGAAAGTTGCTGGCACTCCTATACCGTATGTCAACCATCAAAAATTTCTAGGTGTGACCTTTGATAGGTCCCTTTCATGGTCACCACACGTTCAACAACTTAAGACCAAACTCTCTTCATACGTATCTATATTCCGTATGCTCTCAACGACCAGAAGAGGCTGCTCTACCGATTCCTTATTACGGCTTTATGGAGCACTTTGTGAAGGTCTTCTGCGTTATAGCCTCCCTGTTCTTCAAGGCCTCTCGCAGTCAAGCATTAAACTACTTGAAGCCATGCAGGCCAAAGCTTTGAGAGTGTGCCTTGGTCTTCCAAAAAACACTTCCACAGTGGGCACTCTGGCGGAGAGCAGACGTCTATCTGTAACCGGGCTGATACCGCAGGAGCTGCTTCGCGCCCAGCTGCGCTTTGCACGTGAACCTACCCACCCGTTTTCAGAGCAAAGCATGACATCACTCTCCAATCTACTGCCTGCGCAATATCAACGTGCAGTACTGTCATCTTTCCCACCATGGATGTTTGCTTCATGGCAAATTTCGACAACTATACCTGGCATCAAAAGAAAAGCCCACACCCCAGGACCCGCACTTAAATACTTCGCCCTTGAGCACATCTGTGCACGCTACAGTCATCATTGCCACATCTATACTGATGGCTCTGTCACAGCTATTTCTTCATCCATCGGCGTGTGGATACCATCAATGCACACCACAATCTCGGCAACACTCAGTCATCGCACTTCAGCTGTGGCTACTGAGTTAACAGCTCTGAGAGAAGCAATTATATATATTCTACAACAACGCCCTGCAGCATGGGTTATCTTCAGCGATTGTCGCGCTGCACTACAATTGCTTAAATCATCAAGAATTCAGGAAGAGCTCGTCATTGACATAAATAAGCTACACACAGAGGCCTATGACCTGAGTCACAGCATTGTGCTACAGTGGTTACCTGCTCACTGCGGCATCGCGGGCAGCGACCTCGCAGACGCCGCTGCAAAAGAACTAAAAGATTCCACAAGGACAATTTCAATACCGTTCTCACGAAGAGATGCAGCAAGACTTGTAGTAACTGAATCGTGGCGATTGCAACGCTCTCTGTGGTGTGACCCGAACCATCAATATCGACCTCTACACCGAATAGATCCCACTTGCGTCTTTCGAATTCCTCACAATTTGAACAGGTGGCATCGAAACTGTCTACACAGAATCCGCTTAAATGTGTCATACACAAACTACTTCCTACATAAAATCTACATGTGATGTGTGTGAAAATTTTGAACATTTGGTAACCTCCTGTCAACGGTTTACTGCACATCGCAGGACACTGCGCAATAATTTAAGCTTACCTAAAGAAACAGCCTTGCGCCTTGAACATGTCCTGGGTCCTTGGTGCGACGGATCGTCTGATGCGCGAGCTACCAAGGCCTTACTAACTTTTCTGAAGGACACAGGGTTGATTAATACCCTTTAAAACTCATCTGTGTGTGATTATGTGCGTATGAAAGTTAACTTTTCTTAAGGACACAGGGTTGATCAATGCCCTTTAAAACTCATCTGTGTGTGCTTATGTGCGTGTGAAAGTGTGCGACACCGATTCTCTTTTTTTTTCTCATTTATTTCCCCTTCCCCTCCCACAATCTGTCACCCTCATCCCTCAACCCTCATCAGGAGTAGCATGCTAGGCTTACCACCAGGCAGACATCTCCTGTTGCCATTAAAATATATCTCTGTCTCTGTCTGGCACGTGGCAAGAAATTTCTTCCTCATTCTTTTCGAGCTTAAGTATTCCAGGGGAGTTTTCAAGATTCCCATTGCTAGTCATGGGAGCAAACTCACTGGACTATCTATTTTTGACAACGATTGTATTAGCGCATTTGTACACAGTACTTAGAAAAGGTTTTGGAACACGAATATCAGCGACAAAAAAAAAAAGAAAAGAAAACGTGAATTCCTGTAAAGTGTAACTTCCACTCTTGCACTAAAGGTAAGCTTGCCTAGTCTACCTACATGCTGTAGATTGTACCCCTCAAAGTTGCACTTCTAATCCAGACCAGTAGGAAGTTCAACTTAATCGCTGCTTCTCAGTTTGGAAAAGTGCCAGCATGTACGACACTTTCCGGCTTGTTTTAATATTCAGTGCAATATATCTTTGAATCAAGATCTTTGACCAGTCAAGAGCTTTGATCAAGTGTATTACGCTATTTACGTTGTATTTGCTTGTTGCCTTCCACTGTATGTACGAATGGTGGAACTACGTTTGTCAAGCCGCTTAGTGATCTTTTTGCCGTAGTTTGTTGTGTGTCAGTGGTGGGCGAATGAACTACTCCATGAATTTTGAGCAACGGATACGTGGCAAACTATTTTCCTTTAAATCTTTACCTTTGCTCGAAGCAAGTAGTTAAAACTGTAATAAAAACAATTAGTGGTTGCGTTTTTGCAAATTATTGTAAGGCTGCTGTGAAACATTGCAAGATACATTTGAGGAACATATTGTTTGAAATGACCAAAGTTTCGGACGCGTAGCATGCAGTTTAGCCTATTAAAGCAAATAAGGGTTTCTTCAGAAATCCTTATTTAATCGTTTCCATTGGGACGTGTTCTAAATAATCGTGAGGCTAATTGATTTCAGACGCTTTTACCGACACACTAATAGAAATGGTCTAGGATTGCCATGCATACCAAACTATTATACCTTAAGTTTGTGTGCACTCGATGCAAATACACAAAATTGGCATTGGAAACCAATGAAGCCTGTTTGAAAACTAGTGGACAAAGCTGGAAGCCTGCCAAGTGAGGAGTTGCGGATGTATTTGTTGTTACAATGATGCTAAAAAAATCTTAAGGCATTACATTCAATGGCTCTTGCCTCCAAAATTCCAAACTTTCCTGCTGTGCCTTCGGACTGAGTAGCCTGGTTTCGTTCGTTCTTGCTTATCTGGAGAGGTGTGTTGTATAAGTGCATCAACTTCTGGCTGAGAAAGAAGAATAAGCTAAATATGTCTACCCATTTCTTATGTCTTGTGTTTCTCTCAGCCACAAAACCGATTCAATAAAAAAAAAAATATTGCATGAGTAACTTAGAGAACTGAACTAAAATATGCCGCTAATTTCTTCAGTTTACCACAAAAAAAAAAAGAAGAGAGAGAGAGAGTGAAAGTGTCTTGACCATTACAGGAAGTTTGGGGGCTGAACATTGCTTAAAGAATGGCAAAATTACTACTCAGAGCATAAGTTAAAGAAATTTTCACAGAAGACCAATATGTGAAAAATGCCCTTCAGCAGTGAAAGCGGGATACAGAATCTGGCGTACGATATTCAACATTCAGAAAAAATACCGCAGGTTTCCTAAACGTTACAGTCTGCACAAACGACAACCCTTAAGACTCAGTTCATTTTCGTCTTGCGGGAGAGAAAGCATCGTTGTTCAGCGCAGTCAGATGTTCCTTTTTAAATTTTTGAATTCAAGGTTTATCAAAAATTAAGCTGATATATTTACGAAGCGGCACAAAAAGTGGTCCCGACGTTCAGCAGCGCTGCATGCAGTGGCACCACTTACATATAAGAATGCAAAAGGTAGTCACTTAAAGCAGCCTATATACCAAGAAGGCTATATTTACAAAAAATAATGCAACAGAATGACATTCCAACAAGTCACACTAATTACTAAGTATTCTAGACAGAGCAAGACCAAAAAAGGGAGAATTATGCGGCAGTGCCGTTTCCTGGTGTGGTTGATGTTGCGGTGAAATAATAATCCTTGATTTTGGGAACGAATCATCGCGAGGTGCCTATCGCGAAGCACTGGTAATGACGGTGTCACTGCTCATTTCATTTGTCGTCACGTCGTGCTAAATTTGGCTGAATGCTATTATAGGATCTAATAGTTATGACACTGAACATTCCGCTGTATTATAACGTTGAACTTTGTGTTGACGAGGCGTTCAACGAGAAAACAGATTCTAAGCTCGTTCTTGTTTCTTTTCACAAATTTTCCGCGAATGCTGCACTCGATCAGCATGCTTCCCTTCGCTTAATGTTACCTTATCTCTGAAGTTGTTCTAACAGCCATGCAATCTTTTCAGAGTATATTGTGTATGACAGGTCTTGCACAATTTCGGTTCTGAAGTTAACCTCGGAACAATTTTTGCAGTGTAATGAGGGACCATGTTAAACACGTCTTCGTTGCTTTTACAAAATTACTTCGTAGTTCTTGTGAAATGTTTAATTACATCTGACATGCAGTTTTATCAAAAAGTAAAGAGCCAAAAACAGTATTTTTCTTGAGTTGCTACATCCTTACTCTTCATAACAGGCGTCAGAGAACATAGCGAAATTAGACAACGACCGGACCTCGTCCACTGCTTGTATTGTCGTGCATACTGTGGGCGGTCCCCGAGGTCGTAAAGCGTAGCCGCTTTGCCCGCGGGGAAATCTTCATAGTCCGCGCGTGCGCATACACCGCCAAGTCAATGTCCTGTCGTCTTGCACAATGGGGTCCCTTCTCAGAACAATGTTGTGTGATCCAAGCAGATTTTGAAAAGACGTATAGGACCTGTGCCGCAAGTGAGAATTTATTTTTGAGGTTGAAACGCTTTTCTGCTTCTAAATTTAGGAAATGATAAATTTAGGAAATGATTCTCTGTGTCTAGAAGCGTTGATAGGTCGTGAGCATCTATTGTTTGCTACAGCGGGAACGATTTATAACCTACAGAGTTACTATGGTGGTCACTGTACTGGGTAATGATTAGGTGCATGATATATACGCGTAGAACGGCAGAGGGGATTAGCGGCTATGCATTCGGTGGAGATAAGGAGATCGACAAGGATATGCTTCGAAATCCTAATTTCGACGACGGGAGCTTTCTAAAATATCTCTTTCAGTAACCGTGAGAAATTTGCAGCCGATATGAAGAAATACTGGCCTAAAAAAAAAAAAAGAAAAGACAACACCGGCAAGCGATCATTGTTTTTTAATGAGACTGCAGATCCGTTCAAGCCCAAGCAAGAGTGGTTAAAATGAAATTTACAGCATAAATAAATTTCATAGTCACATGAAAAACCAGCTGTGCAGACAAACAAACTAGGTATGACAGTGCGATAAGTTATCGGCAATATGTTCAGTGGTCTTCAGGATATAGGCAGATCGCTTCATCGGACCTTAAAGAACCACACAATAAGTAGCCCGAGTTAAAAAAAAAAATCCCTCGCAGTCTTCGAACCGCACAGGAATGCATCTGCCTCAGCCTATTTAATAAAATCTATCATAATGCTTTGAAAGAAATGGTCACTTCATCACTCGTCCAATTTATCGTGTATGTTGTTATTTTTGGCAGCAACTTTGTTTCATTCCTCGTTGCGCACACACCAGCTTACCAGAATCTCATATCAGAGCTTTTGATGATATTTTGACATCGTGCTTTCTTTAACAATTCGCCCTTTCACCTTTTTGGCAGTAACTAATACTAGCTTACTGTGATATTTCTGTTTGTACTGTCTGGCTTCATGCTGTTAGCGGCTCTCTTCTATGCAGCTACCATCCGAAGGACATAGGTCAAGTTTCTTTTTTATAGTTCCTCATGTCACCTCTTTTTAGTTTCCCGTTTCCGGTTACCTTATGTTTCGATTCGTATTTCTTTTTTTGGTTACTTTTATGCTATATATCATGCGTTTTATGCTTTTGTATTTCTGCTACCACTTCACTCTGTAAAGCGCCTAATTACAGAGCGTAAATGAAAATACTTGAGATGAAATAAAAGTTTAAGGCTGCTCTTCACAGCCTTGAAATGTGAATTCACATAGTAGTCATGTTCAACGCAACGGATATTCTTTGTCAAAACTGGTTTCGTAATTTTACCTCTTTCTTTCCAACGAGGCGGTTCTAGAAAACTAAATATCACGAAAGTGGGCGATTATTATACCACTTGATAATTAGAAAATTCATAGGGAGTCAGTGCGAATTAAATTTCATATAAGCGTTAGCATTAGGTTTCTATAGCCCACCACGTAATTATGTTATCAACTATGTAAGTTAATGCGAAATTTCTAAGGATCATGATCGCCGAGCAGGGGCTGCACCTATAGGCATAAACCGGTCGCCCCATACCGCTATCTGCCCATTTTTTCTGCTGCTGCCTGGGCTCCACGCACCGCTCGTTAATTTCTTATCTTCCCTTCTGCTACTTTTCCGGACCGACGAGCCCTTCGCCTCCTTCTTCATGTCCCATTTGCTGTTCCGCTTCAATCTTTTACCTTCTCACTTTCTCCGCTACTACCTCAGCTGACCGCCATGTTCCTCATATACAAAGCAGTGGTAGAGCTTAGCCGCAGCAAGTGTAGTTGCTTAACCCTTCTTTCTTCCAAAATGAGCTTCGTAACCTACTTTCCAGCGCACCTACTATGGCGGTCATGTCTTGTGGTCTCATGGAGTCATACATCCTCTGGGCTAATCAGCGCTCGCTCATTTCACACACCTAGTGAAGTCATCGGAGAACCAACGCCGTCACCGAACAATTTTTGTTTCGATGTGGTGTATTTACCGCTCACGCGTGCTTTTGTGAGCTTCGAATTTGCGCTCACGCCCATTTAACTCTTCTGGAGCTTACGTCTCCCTAGAATGAGAAATTTAATGTATTTCTGAAAATAAATTGCACTGCGTTGAAGACAGTGACATCCGACTACCTCAAACCTAAATGTAAAAGTCGCCGTGAAGATTTTTGAACCAGGGCTGTTAACAAACTGTATACGTCCCTCAACAATGTCCGCACACAGTTGGCGTCACATGTTTACGAAGAATTTTAACGCCATTACTTTGCAATAACTTCTCTGTTACAATCGACAAACCAGATTTACTTTAAATTCCCTAGAAATATTTGACATAATAGTTTCGTCGTGAACTTCAAGAATTGAGATTTTGTTAGCGAAACGGAAGTATATAAATGTCATCATTGTTTTTACTGCACGCACCATACACATATAACCTTTAGTGTAGTGCGACTCAAGTCGCCCCAAAACACGTGTCAGCCCGCAGTAGCAGTGCTACGGCTTATGAAAGTTTTTCTATTTTTCGTGGCTCGAAAGTTGGGCGGGGGGGGGGGGGGGGGGGGGGGGGGGCGACGTTGCGAGTTAATCTTCGAATTCGCATTCGTATTCACATCGGATTTATACTTTTTATTTCCCAATAAGCACAGCTAGTCTGCAACGCTTACTCACGCCCTAAGCGAAGTGCTTAGCGGTTGCAGGGCGGTTAGAAGGAAAGGTAAGAAGAACGCAGCTCGCCGCCCGTAGAGAGCAGGGGCATTTTCCGCGTCACTGCCGCTAGGAGAAAACAGCGCTAAAGTCAAGATCTGTGTCAAAGTTTTGCGGGAGGCGGCGGAGATGAGCCAGTCAGCGTGTGGTTTGGCGTTTTTTGTTACTATGTGTATTATGATGTTGGCTGAGTGTGCTGCTTGTTTACGCTTGCGGCATGTTGCAAAGATACCATAAACGTGAAAGGAAAAAATATTGAGAGATGGTGCTTCGTTCCGTGGTGCGACTCTTGATGAAGCCGTATTTGAATTAAGTTTTCCATGTTCCTACTCGCCGCATTCACTTTAACGGAAAGCATACTGCTTCAGCGCCTATTTATGCTTAAAGAAAAATGGATAACAACGTTACGATGTAGCACATACATTGTTGCGCTACAGATGGCTTACCTTAGTATTTCCGTTCGGAGGGTAGCAGTCGAGCAAAGCGTTGATTTTTCTCGTCTAGAATTGTCTGTATGCAGATATAACCAGGACGAATTCAATCGCATTGCGAGAATGAATGAGGTCGTAATACCTCGCGACGCTCTAAATTAGGGAGCTATTTCCTCACCTGCCGAATTTCCAACGGAGAAAGGTGAACAAACAGCTCCGAGAACTGTGTTCCTTCAAAGAATAAATGAATACAACCAGAATTATATATTCGCAGGAAGGATTGACACTAAATGTAGAATAAACACAAGATCATAGCACAAGTCCTTAATTTCGTTAACCCTAATTTCGTTGTGGTAGTTTGGGGATGCCAGCGGAGGTGGCTAATTTCCGTGGAAGAACTAATTCAAGTAACTCTGAATTAGTGGGCTGTCTTGGCAGGCAACGCATTGGATCGGTTTCCAAAGTTGTAACACTTGCCACGAATAAACTGGCACAACTTCAGACGCCATTCTTAGCGCTAAGAAAACACACGCACACGAAATAAAAGGAAGGACACAGGACACGGGTTCCGTGTCTATCCTTTTCTTTCGTGTGTGTGTGTGTGTGTGTGTGTGTGTGTGTGTGTGTGTGTGTGTGTGTGTGTGCGTGCGTGCGTGTGTGTGTGTGGTGTGTGTGTGTGTGTGTGTGTGTGTGTGTGTGTGTGTGTGTGTGTGTGTGTGTGTGTGTGTGTGTGTGTGTGTGTGTGTGTGTGTGTGTGTGTGTGTGTGTGTGTGTGTGTGTGTGTGTGTGTGTGTGTGTGTGTGTGTGTGTGTGTGTGTGTGTGTGTGTGTGTGTGTGTGTGTGTGTGTGTGTGTGTGTGTGTGTGTGTGTGTGTGTGTGTGTGTGTGTGTGTGTGTGTGTGTGTGTGTGTGTGTGTGTGTGTGTGTGTGTGTGTGTGTGCGTGTGTGTGTGTGTGTGTGTGTGTGTGTGTGTGTGTGTGTGTGTGTGTGTGTGTGTGTGTGTGTGTGTGTGTGTGTGTGTGTGTGTGTGTGTGTGTGTGTGTGTGTGTGTGTGTGTGTGTGTGTGTGTGTGTGTGTGTGTGTGTGTGTGTGTGTGTGTGTGTGTGTGTGTGTGTGTGTGTGTGTGTGTGTGTGTGTGTGTGTGTGTGTGTGTGTGTGTGTGTGTGTGTGTGTGTGTGTGTGTGTTTTGCCGCTAAGAATGCCATCTGAAGCTGAAACCATCTAGCCGTCTACAAGTTCTTTTAAAACTGGCACATAAAAGGAACTTCTCAGGTGCGCCTGGGAAAACCTATCACGTTCACCTCAGAGAAAAAGGAAATTATGCGCATGCATTCGACCCTAAGATGACACCACGGAAATTGATATACTTTAGGGAGCAAAAAAACTGAAATTCTGAAGACCTGCGATAACTATTAAAGATTCGAAAATTCAGTGAAACACGCATGTCAGTAAAGGCCACATTTGGTACAATATGAAACATGGTGCGGCATTACTTGTGCTAATTGTGATGTCCAGATAGATGCATAATTTTAGGCCCTGCCAGGGTGCATGCTTCGCGCACAGTACGTTCAGGTCTCTCAATATGTGTATAATTGCGTCATGAGCTACACAGAGTGAAAATAGATTGTTTCACTGCATCCGTACAGAAGACTTCTAGAGCTGTTTCTCGGGAAACCAACTGTGGTGGGAGTAAATCGCATGCACGCCTGAAATCTCCTCCATTGTTTCAAGTCAGTGTCGCTAGACTAGCACAATAATTATCCTCAGGAGAGTACTTTACAATTATAATACACTTTAAAATCAGAACGAATTGTCTGTAGTATGCTTACGCGCTCTTCATAAAAAAAACAATCCTTCCATTACTTTTCCAGCAATGGCGAAGGCGGTTCCGAATATAAAGGCCTCTATATATTTAGGACAAGTGGGCGCGTGTGACAAGACATTAAAATAAATGGTTGTTGCAGTGCCTTATAATAATTACAAGCCCACAAGCAAATTGCCTGCAGTTGTTTACCCAGTTGTTAATCCGACGGAAGCAGCACAAAATTAGCTTGCGAAGTCCCCGTCACCTTTCATATCGGGGGAAGTGTTACAACAACAACAGGCTTCAAAACGGTGCAATCAAGACAGGTTAAAAGCTAAATGTAATAGTCACCAAGCGCTGGGCGGAAATTATTCCGAAAGCTTCATAAGGGGTTCACTGCTCGGCGCACGCTACAAGTTTCGTGCATCAAGCTGATTTGTGCGTCACCACCTCACGATGCGGGTGGCTTTCATTTCCGGGCTCATGTTCCGGTCGTGGCGGCCAACCGCGTCGCTGGGTCGATGGAACCCTATTTACTTAATGTCGTCATGAATGGCCGCGTCGCCAGGCGCTCTTTTGGTGATGGAACGAAACCACCGCCTGTTTACGCACCGGTTTTGAAAGACGCCTTCCCCCGTATTCAGAAATACGGCACCAGCGCCTTGTTTGTAATGCCGCCAGAATAAATCCTACGTATACCGTAATACAGAGATTCGCGCAGCTGAAAATTACAAAAACAAAGCAACTAAACTCAGCAATTACCAATGCTCGCAAGCTTTCTAAGGGTCGGTTTTGCGCATTGTTGGTTTGGTTTGTGGGGTTTAACGTCCCAAAGCAACTCATGCTTAGAGACGCCGTAGTGGAGGACTCCGGAAATATCGTCAACCTGCGAACTTTAGGGAGCATTGGCATGTTGGTACGAGACTGTGCCATCACTTCCTCAAGTATGGATTCACATTTAGTTTGAATGTACACGGCCGCGGTGTGAGTGAAACCTTTAATTTCTTCTCCCAGCAGAGTCAACGATGATAAATTAATACTTGGCCAGCCCAAACAGAATAACTCTATGTTAATAAGTTATTCTGTTTCTTTTTTGCGTCATATCCTTTCTTTCTTGCTAATTAAATATGGGGTTATAAAGAGTGGCTGCATATAATAGCCTGTCACCACTGCAAGCGTATTTAGGCAGAAACACGTTTTTGCTCCTGTGATAATAAGCCCTTGATGAATTGCGCTTGTTGCGTTTTTGTCGATGTCCTTAATGCATTCGCGGTGGGGAATGTTCTAATGTCAGCAGTGACATACCAAAGTTCTGCTTTTTAGCTTTGTAAAAGGCGCAGCGATCCTGTTTTATTCAGCAAAGAAAGGGATTAGACGCGTTCCACCGTGGAAAACAAAGCACGTAATCAAAGGACAGAGAAAAACTATGCTATGGTAACCTTTCTGGTTTGACGTGTAATTTCAGCGAGAATTGTTATACCTGCGATAAGCTCTGGTTTCGCTGACAACGAATTCATTGAGTGCGAACGTAGATCCGCGTCCGCATGCATGTAATTGTTAAGCCAAAATCATCTTATTTACTCTGGCCATAATAGTTAGAGTCAGGCACAGCTCCCACAAGGACAACGTTTTACACATGGCAAAGTTATAACAATAGGAGACAAGAAAGTTCGCTATCGTTTCGCAATAACCGTATCTTTATTTCACTGCTGTTTAGAAAACGTTTTATTAGACATTCACGTTAGACATTCACATGAGAAGCGACAAATGACTATAGGTGGATACACAGTGAAGGACGAGCGCCATCTAGACAGCGTGCATAGAATGCCGATTATGCGCATTGGGCTCCTCCGACGCGGCTGAGTGCAAGTGCACAAACCGAACCCATTACCCTTGCCAACGCGTGTCTATTTTCACCACAGCTTCCACGGGCTCCATCTCCTTGATCTCTTCAACAAAAATATTAACAAAATAGCGTCCTAGTCGTCACGGAAATACCTATTGCGAATATTTTGCCTATTTTTCTAGGCACCTAAGCCGACCCGGGCTGCTTTGAAACAGGGCATGGGGGGGCAATTTCGGCGTGAGTGGCAATGCTTGGTTGGTTTACCCGCGTGGCAGACGAGCGCGTTGGCTACATTTCCTTGCCTACCAAATGTGTATCGTGAACCATGCGTATGCCAGACCGAAGGCTAACGATAACCAATCGGCTGAAAAAGACTCTCATACATGCTTTGGGAACAAGCAAACTCCGCTTATTTATAGTTACTTTCACTCCGCCGACATCATGTTTGCAGCTACGTGGCACTCTTTCGATATCTCAAATATTATTGCTCTCGATGAAACCGCTTTGAGAGTGGCCGCCAACTGGTTAGTGAAAATTGCATCTCGGTTTCATTTTCTACCACTGCTGCTAAACGTGCGCTTACGTTAGCAACATGGACTTCGATGTGGTCCCGCCCGCCAAACGGACATGCATACAGCGGCCACGGTAAGCAATTATGCAGTGAAAGCTGAAGGCATACACCGCGCAGAACCCGAGAACCGCAGCACGTTCGCTTCGAGGAAGTTGAAGAACGAGGCGCTGCACCTACCACTATGTAGGTAATCATGCAGCCGGTTGCAGTGCTCTAAATTTGCGCAAAGACGGGAACATGGCGTTAAAATTTAGTTCCGACAAAAGCAACACCAAGGAGCTCTGTGGAAAAGTGCACAATGAAGGCCTCATTATTGGCGGGATTATTTGCTATGAATACCTAATTAAGAGGTAATACGTTAATTTATTAAGTGTTAATTAGGTAGGGTAATTTCAGTCTGTCATGTGTTATCCGTGCAGAAGTGTTGAGTGCCATTAAAACTTTACACAGTGTTCGTGGCATGGCCAATGGAGTCCGCTTGGGGTTCGTCATATTCCTCTAAAGGAAGATTTTGCATGTAAAAAGCGAAATGTTGAATACGTGGGCATCTATGCTGTCCATGGATGGTGCTATCTTTATATGAATTATTTCGTTAAACTTGCCGCACTGTAGCCGTGTTAAACTGTCTTTTTGGTGTACTTATCAGCATGAATTTCTAACTGTTCTTCCTCAGAAATGGCACGACCACAGACACGTATATTCGAGCCGCTAACAAATGGAATGCAGATCCCCTTTATACAAAAGCCTATTTTTATGAATACTAGCGTCACACCTTATTATTCAATAAGGAAACGAGAGCGGAAATCGAGCGTGTTTGAGTAGCCAGGCGCACGTGTTACGGCCTGATGAGCCCCGTAACAAGGTCGTCGTGAGGTTGTCATCTTGTCTTCATCCCGACACTCTCACCGGCGGACATAACAAAAGGCCTCCTTTGTCAGCGTGTGTGTCACTTTTCCCGAGGACGCCGAGAGCATTGGACCATAGAGAACGATTCTTGGTCTGTTCCCCTGGTAGTTCTCCCCTGGCATTTGCGCCTTGAATGGCGTTGCGCGACTGAATGCATACGTGGGTGGCTGACGAGATTCTGGGCGGGACACGTAGCACTTACCGTTGAGACAGGGGGCTCGTAATGAAGAGTGACAAAACGCAGAATGCTCAGATATACGTGCCTGCACGCACGCACACACGCACGCACGCGCGCGCACACACACACACACACACACACACACACACACACACACACACACGCACGCACGCACGCACACACACACACACGCACACACACACACACACACACACACACACACACACACACACACACACACACACACACACACACACACACACACACACACACACACACACACGCACACGCACACGCACACGCACACGCACACGCACACGCACACGCACACGCACACGCACACACACACGAGCGCAAAGAAAAAGCAAGACGCGTTACATGCGTGATGCTTCTCGGTCTCGATGTGGCAGCTGCCACTGGCATGGCAGAAAGAACACAAATTGTTTGCCGGTTTCCCTGCCATGCTTTCTCTTTTACCCTGACTGAGTAAACACAACACGATGTCATGTGCTTTACTAACGCGAAAGCATTTGTTGTATCATGCGCGGCGTCATCAGCGCCATCAGAGCCTATCATCAGATCGTGTCCACATGAACCGAAATAAGAAAAAAAAATGGCGATGCTTAATCCGTGCTACGCCTAGATTTCTAGACTAGGAATGAATGCGTGCTGTCCCATGTTCTGCTGCTATAAACAAAGTAAGCTTTTGAGGGAACTTTTAATCACGAGGTTGCTTCGTGCTGTCGCGCAGAACAGTGAGTAAATTATTACATGTGGTAAGGGAAGTAAGATAGTTGATGCTGGTTACATCTACGTGTCCTGTAAAGAATGCAAGATGCACATCTGGTATGGCTTGAAGCAGGCTAAAACTTCTGACCCCGAATAGTTCTCTCATGAACACTGGCAACGAGCGTCCGATGCCCGCGCAAAACATGGCCACCTCGCAGACACCACCGCAATTTTGGTTTGAAAGGCCGGGTTTCGACGAAGGCGAAACACAAATGACTCTGACCTAGTGGCCCTGTGGTCCAGACGCCAGGTTTCTAAAACAGGTTATTAGGGTTCGAAATCAACTGCCGGCGGCTGCGGTTTCAACGTAAGCAAAACAGAGAGACGTTTGTGCGCTGTGCGATGTCAGTACGCGTTAACGATCCCCAAGTTGTCGAAATTGCTCCGTAGCTCTCCACTACGGCACAGCTTTTTATCCGTCCACTTTCACTTCCACCTTCCTATTTCCTTAAGGCGCGGTCAGGTGTCCACCAAGATGGGCGACAGATACGGCGCCTTCTCTTTCCTACACACTTAATCCGGTTCCACATTTCGCTTATAAGTGGAACCTATGCGGAACGAGATCAAGAGTGTACAAAACAATTTACATTTCTTTAGAGAATTAAAATACGTTCGTGTGCCCTACGATATCAACACATATTAAGAATCCTCAGACGGTCGATCTTATTCCGAAGCCCTCTAGTATACCGACGCTTCTTTCTCTCTTTCAGTCCCACTGCGCTCCCTTACCTTATAGCGTTGTTCATGTGTCCATGGATATGTGCAATGCGTGACAGATTCCACTTTTGTTTCCTGTAAACCAATTATTATTATTAATATTTCTTGCTTCAGATTGTCTGTTTTGTCGGGTTTAACGTCCCAAAGCAACTCAGGCTATGAGAGACGCCGTAGTGGAGGACTCCGGACATTTCGACCACCTGGGGTTCTTTAACGTGCACTGACACCGCACAGCACACGGGCGCCTTGCTTTTTGCCTCCATCGAAAAGCGGCCGCCGAGACCGGGATTCGATCCCGCGTCCTTGGGAACAGTAGTGGACCGCCGTAACCACTGCGCCAGGCCGGCGGGGAGAACACGCGCTTGAGACTCTCCCAAAATAACCATCTTCTGCCTTAGTAGTGTCGCTATTGAAGGTGATAATCTAGAAGAAAAAAAACGCTCGCCGTTAGCACCGCTTCACTTTATTTTTTTAGGTAAAACTTAGAACAATTACAACCCAAGATAATTTATGAAACTCTTCTGAGCCTCAATAGGGCGCCAGTGTTTTTCCTGTGGCTTTGATGGACAGAACCGTGGCGGACAACAGGAGTGGAAACTGCGGCCGTTAACTCTATAACAGCATTAAAAAGTATGTGTTTGTGTATGGTGACGGTAGTCGCATTATTGTGTTCTGGTTGTTTTCAGGAGGTATGATAGTCTCTAGTGTGCTTTTGGTGTTTATTAAATTCTATTTACAGAAACCTGGTACAGTCGGAATCTAACCATCATCCGAACTGATCAGCTACAAGCTTGGCTGCGGAACCAATTTTATTATCGTTGCAGCCGATCACCCGTCGTGTAAACCTGCTCCACACTAGCGCTCTGCAGTGAACATCGTCGTCGTTAAGTTCCATACGAGTCCTTCATTTAACCTATGTAAATACGCCATAGTCATATATGCCACCTGGCCGAGTGCGGCCAAGGCCCGCTGATGTAGTGCCGGGCTAATCCACCAGGAGGCGTGAAAGAACTCGCTGGGCTTTCGCTATACTGCACCTAAGCAGGCTCAAGTACACTCCTGGAGTGTTTTTGTTATTGTTTTACCACTATTCCTGTGAACATTTTTTTTATGCATGTGATTTGCACATCTGACTATGGTACTTTGCTGTGGGTTGCACTATATTCTATATTAAAAGTTGACATCCACACTAACTCAGAGCTTCCAGAGTTCCTTTTGTTGTTCACATAAATAAAACACGTCATTATTTTCAACACAATATGACTCGTTTAAGTTTTCTTTAATACATAATCATCTTACTCATTGTCTCCTTCGAAAGGAAATATGTATGATCAACTGTCATGCATGCGTGACAGTCAAACCATTTGCATAACTTTGTCCTCACACAAATATGTTAAATTTTCGGTCACATATATATTCAAAGTTGACTTTACAACTCACAGTTATGGTAATCTAAATATCCGGCCACTATTCATTAAACAAAAGCTGTAATTAACAGTACACATATACGCACTGGTAATAATGCACTCATGAATAGTTGCATCGAAGCTATTTTCCAATGCACAAATGAAAACATTTTCTCAACATGGTAACCTACTTCGGCTAAACCTTTCAATATTTGTGGCAAGCAGTTAGAGTTATTTTAAATTATTTGCTTTTAGATTTTTTTCCAATGACATCAATTCATCTTCACTGCACGGCATTTTCACAAATCACTGAGGAGTTACTGATTGCTCAGTTACAGAAAATATTTATGCTTTTATGTACTTTTCGTTTACTTTGAATTCTTATCGCGAATTCACATCTTTAATCCGAAACTTCCTTTTTTTAGTTTGCGTTGTGGTTTGCCCTTAATCAGTGCTAGCATTCTACTTTTTAATCATGATACTGTTTTACAAATGTACACTGAGGACCCCTTTCAGCGTAACAGCTTATTGTGCAGGACCGGTTATAACGTGGTTTTTGCCAGCCACCGGTCTGCCTCCCATAAGACTCAATGTCAAATCATACCGCGTATTCGCGCGACCGCATAATCGCGGTATGATTCGCCGAAATTGCGGAAGTGTACTTCCCCGCGCTGCTCCGGAGTTCCCTGCGTGGCACAACGCCTCTCACCACGTGTACACGAAAACAACACGCGTGCCACTCGTTTCCTCTCCTCGAGTCTCCAAACCTTGCTCCCGTTAATTTTTTCTACGTCGTGGGCTGCCACAATAATGCGCTAAACACTAAATGAGGATTCCTCTGACAGCTTCACCGCAGGTTTTGTTTTCCAACCAAAAAGCCCCAGAACGCCTGGAATTCTTTGTGGAAACGAAAAGAGCCAAGGATGCTTTAGCATACTCGTGCAGTGCGTCTGGGAAGGTCAGCGCAACCGTCTTCGTCAAACTAGACATTCAACGGTAACAAGCGCGTAAGCAGTTCCGCGCATCCGGGTGCGGTAGTTTTCGCGGCCGAGCTGCGGGCAGTATGCTAATAATAGAGAGTTTTCGGTTACCGTGATCCGCGATCCGCTACTGTGATTCGCCACCGCGCTTTCCACTGGGCATGCCCAGATCCCCCTGACACCGATAGATGGCGCCACATACCAGACGGCGGCACATGGATCTGCCGCATCGGGACCAATCATCTTGTGCGCCCCGCCCATGCGCGGTAGAGGGACACGGTAGCGGATCGCGGATCACGGTAAACTAATCTCTACTAATAGAAGTGTGCAGCGGCCTTAGTGGGCTGCCTTTAGTTGACTGATCAATAACGCATTTTTGAAAGGAAAGCTACTCATCTGGCGTGTATTTTTGACCTGAAAAAAAAAAATATTTTGTTTATATTTTGGAACCGCTTATAGTGCGGATTTCTATGGCCCCGCGACCTATGTTATAAGTGGTCTACACTGTATTACAATTTTATCTTTTCAATGTTTCGTATAATTTTGCACGTATATATCACGAGAAAATTTATGATAAGTTTATTTACATTATTTATTTTACGGTACATTATTTTATTTACAGGTTCTTTTACACTTTAAAATACTTTTGATACAATATACAACAGGTTGTATATTTTACGGTTGCTACTTTGGGACTCGTATAGTGTTTGCCTCGTCTGCTTTATTTGTAACACATCATTATTTAAAACAAAATATAATCAAATCGATCGAAAATCTAAACACCGGCAATCCTGCATATACATTTGGTCAAAAAAAGTATGTCGTCTTGTAGCTTTGTCATTTTCATTTCGGTATGAGTGGGTCATGGGCACAAAAAAAAGAAAAAAAAACCACCTCTCAATATTTTTCCCCATAGTGTTTTTTACTGGCAAGTAAAATGAGGAATAGAAACGGCAATTTTTGCAGTCTAGAAATAGAATTATATTGTATTTGTACTCTGGGATAATTTCACTGGAAACTCATCTTCATTGTGCTTTAATGAAGCGCACGGGCCACACCAGCTGGGTAAAATAAAGTTGGTAGTTCGATACAACGTTTTTGAAACATTTCTTTTATTTTCCCGAGGCGAAGTGCCTGGCAACAGATGAGAGATTTTGTTTGAAATCTAAAACCACGTTCCTGCTAACGCACTTGCTACTCCTAGTTCTTTCGCCCCGGAAACTCCTGTTCTCGGCTGTCATGCTATCTGCTGCTGTTGCCTAAGGCGAGTAGAAAATAACAGAATAAATTATGAGGGTGTGTGAACGCTGCCGCTACAAGTTCCCAGAGGAGCGAGAAAGAAGAGTCAGTGGTTTCGACTCTTTAATGCGTACACAATCGAGAAATGTACGCCACAGTGAAACCTGCGCATTAAACGAAAAATAAAATACTAGGACTGATACGAGGAGGTGAAAGCGTTAAACTGCTTTGGTGACTGCTTGCCGATAGTTTGTCGGTCATGGTTTTTCCAGTTTTCTGAGCTCTGTATACTCTGCGTGTACTGAGCACTGTCGCCGAGAGATCTTCTCAGTGTGCTAATTGTGCTCTTTCTTTCCAGCTATAAACACGTAAAAAGCGCTCTCAGAGAAAGAAAAGAGAAACGTAACAAAAAAGTCTTCTCGATACATCATCAAACGCAAGCGAAAGTTTTGAAGAGGGGTTGCTCTGAAATAGCGCTCGAAGGCAACCATGGGGTGTCATTTCTAGAAGGATCATCAATTACTATTAAAGCGTCTCTACGTATCTGACATTTCGTTTCTTCTCATTTTGGTTCCTGAAAAAGGCGCTTGAATTTTTTACAACTACTCTGATTTAGAGAGGAAACTTGAAGATTGCTACATGCGCACTGTAACACGGAGGGGCGGAAACTGTCGGAAATAATTTAGAATAAGCTTGGTGATCATGTTAAGACTAGCCGTGATAACTCCTTTAAAATGGCCTTTTCATTCTGCTATTTTCGGCATTGAGAGTGGCAAGGAGACGCCTTTATTTTGCCTTTTTTCTTTTTTTGGCAAAGAACGTGCAGTATTTGTCTCCTTTCTCGGTGGACACCAATTCTTATAATTAATCATATACAACTGGAAGTCATATGCCACCAGCTAATTTTCTCATCACGAGAGGCCCTCCAGCTTTACCAACGATTGGGGGCTAAGTAGGAAGCGAATTGGCTTGACGTCACCATGAAGGATATATAACGACCGGTTGCTCCCAAGTTAAATAAGACATCGACATGTATTTCTCAGTTCTGGGTTACGGTGACGCTTTTTCGACCGAGCGAGCTGTATACGCTTCACGCAAAATCTCTGGGTCCGCAGGGGCGCGGTTGTTGAGAAGTGAAGTCAGGTTTTAGATAAATTCGCTCGTGTGGATGCATGTACACTTTCCCGGATACGTTGTGGAAGTGATCAAGTCCATTTCTTTGCGTACTCATAGAGTGGAGCTCGTAGGGTAGCAAAATGCCTCCAGCTCTTCAGGTAGTGGTTGGTTTATGGGGTTTGACGTGCCAAAGCGATTTAGGCTATACGAGGCGATCTTCAGGTAGGTTGCCTCTCCAAAAGTAGGAACATGCATCTTGTGTATTATAAGCGGCTCACATTTTCAATCGCCAGAGGGTGAGATATGAAACTTGCCATGGAAGAAATCAAGTACACCAAATATGAGCTTCTAATACCATCTGGGTTTATTACAATATTATTTATCAAATTCAAACTGCTCGCTTTTCACGTGAGCTGTTTTATATTCATTCATGTCATTAAAGCAATAATGCTTATTTGTCACCTAAAAAAAAAGATAAAGAAAAAAGAACTAAGCAATGATCCCCTGCCCATGTACAACGATTGAAGTGAAGTGGCATTATTTATTTCAGGCATGAATACATACTTGAGGCGGAGAGCAAAAATGCATAGTAAGTCTGAAGAGGCCCCTCCCCCCTCATGCACTTGATACAGAAGCACAGCGTATGACATGTGTACAAAGTGAATTAACATGTAGAATTCTCACATTAAATTATTGCATCGGCAAATTTCATATACTCTTTAGGATGTACAACAAAAACAAAAATTTCATTATTTAGTAGCAAGGAACAATTTAAACAAATAATATTCATCAGGCCTCGAGAAATATGTCATTTTTTCCTAAATAGCTGCTGACTATAATATTTATATAGCATATCTTTTATCTGTGCGTTTGAACTTAAGAGAACAATGACCTGACGCAGTGAAGTTTGAGTGCCATAATCCGTTCTTATACCGGGCGTCCTGGTAATATGGTTTCTTATCTGGTAGGTTTTTTGTTGTTCACTGTGGAGCAGTGTGAGAGTGTGTCTTTGTAAAATAAGCGGTGAGCATGACTGATCAGCCGCACTCTGTCTAGTTTATAAGTATTTAATATTTCTAAGCTACCCCAGTGTGGAACAGGTGTTTGAAAATATGAAATGTCAGCAATAATTATAATTGCTTCCTTTTGTAATAGGAAGCGCGCTTTCAAGCTGGTGTCGGATGTTTTCCCACAACGACCAAGCACAGCTCTGGCATTAGAGACTGCAGTAACAGAGTAATAATGTAATATTTTTTAAAGTTGTGATGGCTATATGGAAGGGCTCTAGAGAAACTTTTCCACTGCGCTGAAAGGGTGAAATTGATATTTTTTTAGAAGTTGTATATAGGGCCGCTGAAATCACTGGGCCGTGCAGCTAGTGAACGCTTTGTGGTAATTGTTAGTAATTGAAGTCGCATCTCTTTTGGGTATAAAAGCCTGAGCTGTATATCCAGCCTAGCATCAACTCCTGCGTGTTTGTTTCTCCTTTAGCGTCAGAGGAACTCATTTTTGTTTATCGGAATTTCAACGATAACGCCTCCAGTAATTCATATGGTACACACGTGCTCTCAGCAAAGCAGATTATTATTATAATGGCATATTTAATTGCCACAAAATTCCCAATCCCTGTTTTCCTAAAAATATTTTTTAGTATACAAGCAGCGAAGCTCATTTGCTAGTAGTGCTGAAGAAAGGAACATGAACAATTTAGTTGATAATAAATCAATATTTCATTTCTGTCTTCAAGTGGTCAAGAAAGAGTAGATGATCGGTCGTGCCTAGGCAAGCCGCCCGGATTACACTCAACCGAGCGTCAAGCTTCTCCTGCTAACGCCCATTTGCAATCCCCGATGCTGTCCGCCGGATGGCGGCGCATTGCTAAAAAGCATCAGCGAGCTTCATGTTGAAACATGCCTGAAATCTCAGACCACCCGGTGCCAGTCCCCTAGCGACGAGTCGCCTTTGCGCCACGGCAGATTTGAAGCGGGCTGTCAGCGCTCTTGCTGACTGGACCTCTCTGGTCGCCGTCATGTACTGCCTCCGGATTGAACAATTTGAATGCCAATGACTTTCCAGGCTATATATGCACCCCGAACACCACACTGGTCGTAGGATCGCTGGAGTCAAGGCACTCCTGCGCCATTACACAGGTGACCGAACTGTTTTATATGTCGACACGGCGAAATATCCATCTGGCACAGACGCTATGGGACTAGCTGTTATTGACGCCAACGGCTCGATTAAGATTACGGGCTCCGTTAGTGGTAGGAACTCGAGCACGACGGCTGAGGAGACTGCCATAGCGGTAGCACTCGCCTTCATACACCACATGGACACACATGACAAACTTCAAATCAGTCCGACATATACCATAATCACAGATTCACAAGCTGCGTCTCGCCCCTTCACGAAGAATACATTATCTTTGGAGGCTTCATGCGTGCTCTGACCTATACACTATGATTCCTTTCCCGTAGTTAAAATCGTTTTGACCCCTGGTCACTCCTCCCTTCTGGCAACGAGAGTGAGCACGCTCTCGCCCGAGCAGCAACCTTCCGGGCGCTGTCGACGGAAGCAGAGGAGGAAATAGACAGAGAGGGCGCCAGCACAGTTCTGCAGTCTTACACGCACATTGCACTATATTACCGTACACACAGAACACTGCCACCGCCGCACCCAGCACTCACCAAGGCCGAAGCTGTGGCATGGCGACAACTGCAGACTGAAACGTAAACAAATCTGTACCACAAACATTTGTTGTTCCCCACCCATCCAGAAAAATGCTCCACCTGCCAACAACACCGATCCACACTATATTATTCTGTTAGGCCTGCCCAAAACCATCCGGCGGCATTCCACATATAGCTCACTACACCCTCTCCTCTTGGGAGGATGTCTTGTCCAGTACGGAGCTTACCGAACAACGCCGGCTAATCGAGCGGGCCGAGAGGATTGCAATGGCCAATGGACTTATGGACTGACAAGCATTTACTCCTTTCTGAGATCGTTTCAGCAGCACCAACCCGCAAGACCAATGACAGCTGTTCTGGCGAGCCTGCAGGGTTGAGGCGGCACATGGAGCCCTGGGCAGAGGGCTCCACTCGGGAAGATAAGGAAATATACAATAACACTTTTCTCTCCTCCTCCTCCTTCACGAGCGTTTTTCGAGTGAGTGCCGCTTGTTTGCGTGGTTGTCTCTATGGCCGTCGCTGTGCTGCAACATTTTTGTCTAGCTTGCAGTACTCGACCCCTGTGCCGACTTGCTGTAAATAATACCGTGTGCATAGTGTATAAAGACTCCTTTGTTCATCTCATTGACACTGACTCGGTTTCATCGCTTCCGCCAAGAGAACAGGCAGCTCGCGATCATAAAACTAATAACGGGAGCTATGGGCCTTACTCCTCGGCACAACAGCACCCCTCTGCCTTTTAATCCATTTAAAATTATATCAACTTCACCCTCTGGTTCTGCAAAATTTATAAACTAAAGCTGCTCTATACCCCAAAAAGAATTTAGAATTCTTAATTCTGGATACCTAAACGCAGACCTTACTGCTTTCGTTTTCTTTATCTCCTGGCACAGTTGCATTCTACCGATCACTGCCTAATCTTAGCCAAAATGCCATGGTATGTAGTTCGGGATAACATTCCATACCTCAAGCTCACTTGCCTGCATTACCACCGTGAATGCCTAGAAATTAAACGATTTACGGCAAGCTTTATGCGGTGCACCACAACGAGGCAGCAGAGCCTCAACGGTGGTCTATTTTCACAGATTCAAAAGCAGCCTTGCAAGCCTTAAAAGCGGCTCTTCGCCGTGGAGCCCGTGAACAACTCGTTGCGGAAATACGACAAATTCATCACTGTGCAATTAATGGAGGACATAACATCATCTTCCAATGGCTTCCAGGACATAGCGGCATAGTGGGCAATCTTCGGGTGGACGAGGTCGCACGAACAGCCCACCAAGACAGCGATTGAGTGTTGATACCCTTTTCCAAGGCAGTAGCAGAGGGCAGGCTTTGCGCATTTGCGCGGGAACACACGCACTCCTTGTGGAATTCCCGCCAGTTTGCGAACTGCCGCTTAAAATCTCTGGACCGTGACCTAAAGCTCCGGCTTCCACCCGGCCTACCCCGACGCGAAGAAACTTTGCTGTGTCGCCTGTGGGTTAGTGATTCACAAACTCGTATTCTTTTATGATAGGCATGGCAAACAGCCCTGCACGTACAAACTGTCGGTGCGACGAGTCTATAGGCCATATTATTTGCGAGTGCCCCATATACAGCGAGGAATGACAGTGTCTATGCCGTGGGCTGGAGCATCTAGATTGACGCCCATTGACTGAAATTAAGATTCTAGGTCCCTGGCCACGGCGATCGTCTGAGGTGAAGGCCTCCCAGGAACTGCTCTGCTTTATGAAAAGCACAGGCCTAATCAAAAGACTATGAGTTTGCTGTTATGTTACGTGATATGATTGTGACGTGATGTGATGTGACATGTCTGTGATGTGACTGTACTAACTTCACCCACCCTCTCTCACAACCTTTGTATCCACTCACCATTTCCCCCAGTGCAGGGTAGCAAACCGGTTTCTTTTACAGGTTAACCTCCCTGCCTTTGCTCCTCATTTTCTTCCTCCTCAGGGTCATTTTAAATTAGTTGATGCATTACTAAAATTACAAAATTAGAAAGAATGCCAGTTTCCGCTTTATACCGTTAATGCCGTGCTATTCTCTCTTGTGGCTGACCCTGCAAATCCATCCATCAGGTGAATGATACGTTCCCTCTGCTTAACCGTTGTTGTTAAGGGGTATTACGCTAAATGCAAATGCAAATATTATCATACTAATGTTGCAAAAGGCAAGATAAATAAGATCCAGTGAATTTGTTTTAAGTCAAATCGCACTGAAGTTGTCTCTTTAAAACGCTTTAAGCGTGTTTTATATGTAAACTGCCCGGGGCTGAGCATGCAAACTACGCAGTCTTAAGTGTTTCGAGAATTATTAACCTGTTATTGACTTTTTTAGAGAAGGCTCATAAGGGAAGTGAAGCTCTTCAAATGTTTTTCTTGTGGCATCTGCTTGCGTTCCTTAGCAAAACGGGGATTGACTGACGATGACGAATGACTAACAAAGCCATTGGTTGACTGATTGGCTGATAATTTACATGGGCTGCGTTTATCCACAAATGCAAGAAACAAGCGACTAAGTGACTGGTTAGAAGTGCCAATGCGACAAGCGCATTTAAAACTCTAAGGTGGACGCAGAATTGTATCCATAAAGAATTTGCTGGCATATGGCCTTCCAGTTCGTGAAAAAGATAATATTGGCTTTGTGATTGTTACTTCCCTCTGTGTGCTCATTTTCAAGCTTGTATTCTAAGCTCCCGAGACTGAAATATTGATGGGTCCAAAGTACCTCTGAGTGTCCTTATTTCTTGCAGGGATATAAATTTACCTATATTAAAGTCGAATACATAGCTGCACTTCTTTCTCCGATAGAAGAACTAGAAAGAAAAAAAAAATGCGCTTTAGATCAGAATGTATTTTGTATTCGTAAGTTTCTGTGCATTGCAATGCTCAAATGCGAAAACCTCCCATTTTAAATCATGCCGGACACAATTTCAGGCGCAGTGTAAAGCGCACGTAAGGCGAGAACGAATACACAGTTGCAACGAAAAATTAATAACAGAAAATTTGCGACGTGGCCTTGAGAGCGTTGAGAGACACTTTGACCGTTGGGTTTATTATTAGTTCTCAATTTTCCTCCAATAGAATAAATGGTGCAGTTACGCATTTTTCTGACCAAGATTGGTGCCAGCGAAAAACTATTTCGAGACACTACATCTGAATGATCTCTTCCCGAACAAGGAAAGGTACGATAAAACAAAGTAAAAGCCCGCACACACGCCTCACATATGACCGTCATCTCCCCAGCCCATGGTCTCGATGAGAATGTTTGCTACTTTCTTTTTCCATTAGGCAAATTACGATGGAATCGAATCGCCCCGAATGCAAGGACTGTGAATGTAGCATTAACCCGTCAAGCTTCATACACTCCGTGAGTGCCGCATAGATCCGTTTCTGCTTGTGATGCACTCTTTTTATAGCACCGTTGTACTGACCTTTGTTTAACCTGAATGTCTACTGACGTTACAGAGGAAGTCATTGCATGGGATCAATAAAATATGAACGTTAAAACCAAATCAACAACAAAGCGCTTGCGTAAAAATAACAAAAATGCATATCTTTAAAAAATGAAACAAAACAAAAAAATACATCAAGAAAAAGTGGCTGGGCTATACAGGCAGGAAATTTCTTATCGCATTTTTTATTGATATAGATGAAAGGGGCAGGTGGTCCCATTTTCTTGCAGTTCTTGGTCGCAATAAATAAAAAATCATATTTGTACGGCAGAATGGATTAGTAGCCGTAAGCGAAGTACTATATCCTGAACGATTCCACACAGGCTTATTTCTGATCAGAATGCTTGCCCACGCACTCTCGACGTGCTCAATTAGATTGCGAACGACCGTTCTGGCTTAAACAGCGTACAAGCTTATGCTAAAATCTCCGGCGAAATTATTAAAAAATCGCTACGCGTCCGCCTTGCTCCTCTTCCTATGCTTGTTTTGGCGTGCCACGATTGACACGTACGGGGGACTTTATCGGTTGGCCTTTTAAAGATAACATATTAAAAGCGACCATGCTTTGAGGTGAGCTTGTAAATTTCGGTGCATATCATTGCTTCTGTATGGATTCGCTGTTTAAATACTAGAGCCGTATTCTGTAAGCAAGCAAGACCAATGGTGACAAATAGGTCACCATTGGTCGCGGGAAGCGATTGACAAATTGGCGGAGTGGCCTCAGACACTTGCTTCGGAATGGTGTTTTGAAGGGTCGGTGCAAGATTTGATGGTAGGCTCGGAGCAGAGGGAAGCAGCGAGAGCTACCGAGCAACCTCCTCACGGACAAGCTACTTGACGCGGATCATTAGAGAACTGCTGATTGTTGACATCGAGTGGATGCTGGTAAGAGTCCCGACCTGGGTTGAAAGAAACCGAGAGAGGTTGCGTCCTTGACGCAGCCAGGTTGATAATCTCGCCGACGGAGGTGGGGCGCCTGGCAACAAGCATGTGAAATGCGTGGTCTTCAATTCCCTTGAGCACATACTCAATACGGTCAGCTTCTGTCATGAATACACTGACTCGCTTGCACTGGTCGAGGACGTGTTTGGTGTAGCTTGTAAAGCTCTCACCGGCCTGGTGGGCGCGAGAGCGGAGGCACTGTTCAGCACGAAGTTTGAGCATAGCTGGAGGTCCGAAGATGTCAATCAAGGCTGTCTCTAAAGTGGACCAGATGGTGAAGTCCGATTCGTGGTTTTTGAACAAAAGGTTGGTAACATCGGTCAAGTAGAAGACGACATTGGTAAGCTTCGTGATGTCGTGGAATTTGGCAATATGTAAAGCGTCTGCTTTTATAAACAACTGATACTTTGAAAATAACCTTCTCTAGAATACCTGCTATGGTAAACAAACCTTGTGCTGCAGAACTAGTTCTATTTCAAATTACTTCTGGTTCAGTCACGGAAGTCGCAAGCGATGTTCTGCGCTTCAACATAAGTCAGTCATCAGTCAGCTGCGCCAGGAGTCAGTGATGATGGTCCAACTGGTGCTGAATTTCATAATGTGTGACAGCGTGGGAAAGTCTGGCGCGTAAAGTAAAGGTGAATTATACTCTGTACCTTTACTGGAAAAAGAAAAAGCAATTGAAAAGAACCTCTCCTCTGGGCGTCTAAAGCATCAAATTACCTAGCAGTTAATAGCTCAGATGCTGGCAGAATAAATTCTTTACTAACGGTAATGGTATTTTAAGTCACCCGCTTGTCTTTAAGAACGCCCGTGTGAGTTACATCTTCGTCTCTCCAATTTGATTCATAGCGATAGTATGCGTTGGGAATGGAGCATTTTTTGTGTTTCATTGGTGCTTATAAAAAGTTACGAGATTTATATCGCTTGTCTCCTGCTAGCTGCGTGCGTTTTCCTCTTTCGATAGAGAGAGAACTCAACGAAGCTCTCGCGTAGAACATTTTAATGGAATACGAGTAAAATTAGGGTGACCTTGAAAGCAAATAGTGCTACCTGCCACCTTACAGGAGGCAAGTAGTTAGAAGGAAATCCTACTCTTCCCTGCCAGGAACACAAAATAAAGTCCGGAAAAATAATGACTAGGTAAAAATAAATAAATGAACGGTTATGAATAGAATTGGAGCAATAGCAGAATCATGACTAGAATGAATTATTGGCGAGCGAATAGGAACCTATCTCGCATTTGCTCTAAAGCCGTTTAAATGACTGAATTCAAAATTTTGCGTTACCCTGTGTTGGAATGATGCATCAACGAGAATTCTTGTGCGCATTACAAGGCTTGCAATGCACTGCAATTTATTCAAGCCGCACGGTCGTTCTTCAGTGTAGAAAAGGTAAAAGTAATTCACATCAACTGTGACCCTGGCCTGCTACCTATTGTCAGAAAATGCTTGGAGAATCAATTCCTCCTTGAACTCATGAAAATACGGGGCGCACGTTTAAAGCGTTTTATTAGAAAAGAAAGAGCCAAATACTATTAAGGATCAAAAGAGGAGTTGCCCTCTTTACAAAAATATTAATATTGAACATTTCGACGGAAGATAGGCGCTAAATATAAGCACTTGCAGGCAGGCTTAAAACTGCTTATTGCTCTTAGAAACTTGGAAATGGGACTGAGGTATTCAACTTACGTTTAGGAGTGAATTTTCACGATGTCTTAGCAAGTTATTTAATGACAAAGGAACGTACAGGAGTAGTTAAAAGTTCCCAGGCCGCAGGTACTGCTTCTGGTCGGCATAGTATGGCACTTGAGATTCTATCAAAAAAATTATTAACTCGTAGGTTAGAATAATGCTTCTTGTACCCTGCGCATATACTTTGAGACTTGGAGCTGTCGTATGTGCCTAACCGTAGTGCTCAGAAGAAGACCGTGTGGCCTGGGAACCTTTGACCACCCCTGTACGTTACACGACATCCAAGGTTCCGCTTTTGCTGCTAATTTCTGGGCTTGATCACTAAGTAATTTGCTTCCTTATTTATTGAAAACCTTACTGTTTACTTAAAAGAGGACAAACCGTAGGGGCTAGACTTGCACTAAAGATGACAATATATCTTGCTGAAAAAACTGCTATCTGAGGCCTTTATTGGTTTTTCGTCTTATCGCATGAACGCTTGAATTCTGGATATTTCGGTGATTACGTGCGGATTGGCGGAAACAAAAAGAATAGAACACGCTTCCGGGAAAGAAAACTGCAGTCTACGGTGTTGCCCGTCCTCCTTGCTGCCTGTGTTTTGCGGAAGTGTAGCACAGCTATTCCTTTTCCTTGTGGGTGGTTTTCTGTATATTTTTTTTTTTTCAGTTCTTGCTGTCCGCTGAACCCGCTGTAGAGAGAACCACCTCGATAATATTCTAACATGGTATACAGAAGCATAGGAGGTCCTCACGGATCTAATAAAGCAGTTGACTCAGCGCGTAAACAATAAACGGCTCTTCATTCCTACTTCCTCTACTCCTAACGCAATTGTCCTTTCTTACTATGCTACTAAAGCATGACGTCAATATAAGAGAAGTAAACGCTTTAGTTATAGGTGATAGTGTTTGTCGAGATTTACGAAAAATTGTTTACCATTTCCTAAGAGACTCTGTGGATAAGCAGTTGTCACACATTAGCGGATATTGAAGCGGGAGCCTGCTTTGGCCTTCTCGCCAATACATGAAGCGTTATAGCTTAGCGTCCTTGCCGTAAAAACTTTATAAGCAAATGACACTAATCGTTTTTCTCAAAATTACTGTTGCTTGGATGTGGAAAGGTCGATTTATGCTAAACGGCCAAAACTTGCTCTTTAACTGACAGTGCAGGACTCGATGCGAGTTACAATTCGGCATGGTCATGCCATCTAGATATTTATTCGGGAGAATATATAATAAAAAAGGTGCGGTGGTTGCGCTGAATAGGCAAAATAAAATTAAAATAAAACCACACGCCGGTCGCCTTGACTGCGTTTTATACTAGCGTATACCCGATCCTACCGGACACTTAACGAGAGACTAACGCTGAGCACCGGAAACAGTGAAAGAGGACAGATATGTTGTGCGTATATTATATAAAAATATAAGTACGTTCAAAAACTGAGCACGTAGAAGTGTAGCAAATCATTTTTAGATTCATCCGGAAGAAATAGGAGCAACGCATGTGTGGAAAAGAACGCACACTAGATCTCTCCACGCCCGCGACCACGCCAGCTGCGACCAAACGTTGTCATATGCTCATAGCTGACATTATTTCTCTAGTGCCAACTTTTGCCCACCAGCGCTTTGTTTTTATTGAACTGCAAGTTAACAAACAGGCTTCGCAATTGAAGTACTACGTTGACAGGAATCTTCATTTCCTACTAAGGCTCCAAAATATATTTTCACAGCAATCGAGTGTAAATGTAGAAATGAATGTGTCCTGCAGACAAGGGAATAATTCACGAAATGGATGTTGCTTATGCACACGCATCCTTGTGGCTACAGTTCAGATCTTTGTCAGGAGCAGCTACTTAGAGCATGTGCAGATAGTTTCGGTGGCACCAGATGGCGCCGCAAGCCGGCAAGCCGGTCACCTATGCGCGCACTTACCTCGTCCGGACCAGTCATCGTGTGCGCACTAGCTGCTCGCTGTGGCAAAGCACTGCAGCGGATCATATTTCGCTGTGTAATAATTCTCTATTAGTAACTTTCGAGACAGCCAGTGGAGAGATCACACCACTTTCTGGCGTATAGAGTTGAATGGTACGTAATTTGTTTAGCGTTCTTCATATCCTCTTTTTCGATAGACTGTTTCACAGCTTTTGATGGTAACCGTCACATATAGTAAAGCAATAATCTCAGCTTATTCTAGCATAACAGCTATAAGGTCCCCTTTCAACAGCTAATGTGGTGGTGCCGGTGCCTTGTAGATAAATTGCGTATTGATTCAAAAAATGTTTACACCACAAGTGGAGCTGCGGAATTTAAAAGTGAATGAAACACTGCATAAACGGTCATCACGAGTAGTCGCACGAAATTTCAGTCTTGCACACAGAGTTCGGTGTTTTATAAACACCTTAGCCTATTTCTTGTTTTAACAACACGAGGTTTTTATATGCATATTTTTGTGAGATTTGAACAGGCATACAGTATCATTCATTCCGCCGACACCCTGCAATGCTAACATTATGTAAGTAAGGAGGCAGCGAAGCAGACGCAGGAAGCCGTTTCACATCTGGTAGTCAACCGAAGGGCAGTGGGCATGGCTACGGCTGAGAACGCTCTAGGAAAAGGCTACAATAGTGACCACGGTTTATTGCCTGTCCTTGGGTACTTTACAACCTTCGGAACATTGCAGTTTTCTAACATTAGGGTTTTGCCAAGCCGTGCAGGGTTGGCCCATCATTTACGCATTGCATAACCACCTTTTATGTCGCGAATACAGAAGGTGGTGGCGCGTTTAAGATTACCATTTTTCGTTCTCTGTGGCGTACATTACGCCCCAAAAACCAAGATACACGGAACGGTACACAAGAGGAGGGAAGAGCGTAGGAATGAAATCCTTCCGCCAACGCTTCGTCGATACTGAAAACAGGAACTCTGGGGAGGAACAAACAAGTAGGAGTCGATTAGCCAAGCACAACTTATTCATTGTAACTCATTATCACAGATTTTCAGAAATGTTTGAAGACACAGTGAGATGTGGTAAAACGTGAATTAAATTTAGTTCCAAAAATTCTCATTCTATCGGTTTGGGAGATTAACAGAAGAATATCAATGGCAGAGCTACCTGTCGGACATACAACTGAACGAGACAAAAGCTGCCAACGCTTGCAGGGGATACCTGTGTAGCGCCGATGTTAATAATTGATTGATTGCTTGAATAATTCAATAATAATATTATTTCTTTATTCAAACCCTTGATAGATTGGTTAATCGGCTCAATAACTGACGGACTAGCACAAGTCCTTAGTTCAAGAGATATTGCTAGAAATAGTAAATTCTAGCTCAAGCTCACTGACTTCAGTAACTTCAAGTGCATCATATATTAATCCCTTACAGAATAATGGGCGCTGGATATCCAGACGCAGTCCTTCGGAAAACTCGAGCTGGGTTATCAAATAAACACACGCACAAAAAAAAAGATTTATTATGAGCTCTGCTTTCTGGAGAGAAGAGTTCGTTTCATGGAGTGCTCCGCTGTAAAAGCTATGCACTCACGTAGCGCAGAAATGATAGGCAGTAAGCTAGACGGCAAAGTTTCCTAGGCTCGTATGACTGCCATCATCCTGCACAGGGCTTTTCCTTCATGTCAGAGTCTAGAAGACGACTCCTGAGTTTCATGGTCTCAGACCTGCTTTACGATGCATCGTGTGGCTTTACGCCAGCGCCGCACCAGCGGAGGAAGAAACTGAAATGGAACAATGAATACCAAAACCTGTTGTCCGTGTGCATGGCAAAATTCCGCAAGTCCTACCGTCCTTTCGCGGAATATAGCGGGTGTTATTGTAAAGCGGACCAAGGAAGAAGCTAGCGGCTTGCAAAGAAGCTGGCGGCTTCAACTATGCTCTTGATCATGCTTTGCAGGTTTTCAAATGTGGAAACTGAAAACACTGAAAGAAGTGGCGTAAAAACTTTTGAGGTCTCACGCGTTTCTCTTTTCCTGCTCTTTTCAACCTTCGCCAAAAATGACGAAAATATGGAAGATTTTCTTCTCGAGTATCTTCGTTGGTGCTTTATATCACGCGGCTGTAATTGCGAAGTGAACTTGGAAGTACGCTCCAGTATAGTACTGCCTCAGTCGCCTCCGTCTTCGTCTTTTAGTTATAATCAGTAGAATGATCTCGAATATTACGATAAAGAAGAATAGTATGAGAGACAACGACACGCTCAGACTAATTCAGGTGTTTATTGTCAGCCCCAAAACCATGTATCCCCGTACCTCAAGGGACGGCAGACCAACCGGAAGCAACTTGAATACTTCGCCTGACCTATATGTAGGCGCTAGAGCCAGCCCTCACAGCGTCTGCTGACCGGCTCCCTAAACTTGGTGTCCACAACACCATCAACGAAATCGTAGAGGCTCGCCTTCTAACACAAACTTTCCACCCCTCTGGTTCCTCCACCGGACGGCAAGTACTTGAAGAACTCCGCATTAGCCTTCCCAGCCCTACGCAATAGAAACAAAATATACCACGTGAATGAAGGGGCTAACTCCAAACCGCGCCCATACCACGCATTATGCACCTCGAATACCATAATGTATGACGCAAACCCGAGACCGGATGATGCAAAAGAACTACTCCAAGGACAAAGGAGCTTTCTTTGGGGATGATGCGGGTCCCTACCAAGGCATCACAGAAGTAGCCGTTACTCACCTAGGCAATACGGTAGCAGAGCTGGTGGCTAGAAATTCATATGTCGCACAAATGGAGGAGGCAGAGATCGCATTAGCCGCAACATATACCGAATCCATATAATCGTTATCGACTACCACACCGCCTACAAAAAGTACATGCGATGCCAGGTTTCTTTGGTCCGTAAGTTTGGATCCCAAGCGAGACATCAGTCATCAGATGAAGAATTAATATGGGTACGTGTTCATCAAAGGGTAGAGGGAAACGACTGTGGAGTGTACTCACGCCGCAGTCCGAGCACGGGATACCTAATTTCTCTCTCATGGCCGTCTTCAGCCCCTCACTACATACCGCGAGATACTGCATGTCCGCTTAGCGAGACAAACAGTCTCGACACCCGCTAAGAGACTGGATAAATCAGAAAAGTGTCACCTCATGCGATTATATCTGGCACGGGCTTGCAAAGAAACTGAAGCTGCACCTCGTACAGAAAACCCAAGGCATCGGCCACGTCACACGCTCCAGCCACGTCCCAAAAGAGAACTATGACTGCTCAGATGAAACTTATTATGTAGGTCTCTGAGGGTCTAGGTTCTCTTCAATTTAGCTTTCGAGTGTAAAATTTTACGATTAAAAGAGTTTAAACATTTAACAGGTAAATAGACCCGGGAAAGATTTTGAGCCTGATTTGTTTCAACGCCGGCATGCCGTAGCGCAATTACTTTTATCGTGGCCTACTTCTCTGCCGGCGAAAGGTATCTTGAAAAAATACCGTAAAATCTGCATTTCAGTTATTTGTACTTACAGCTTGGCCAAAATAACTTTTCTGATCCACTTCCGGGAAGGAGATGTAGAAACATTTGGTGATATATTACAGTTATTGGAAAAAAACCATTCTATATTTGAAGGCCTAATGACGGCGATTCGTCTATTCTCAGGCAATACTCACGAGTAGCACGAATGGTAACCCCTATATTGCAGCCCAAGAGAGTTTAACAGAAGGCTGAACATCCAATTTTCAAAAGTTGCCAGAAAGAAGCCGTATACCTTTTCTTTGGCGCTTGTAAAAGCGGCCTGTCATGATACGTCATTTGGTTTTCGTCGACTTTCTTCCTGAGATCCCGTTTCTATAGGTTTCATTTTAATGCTTATAGGCGCTCGATGGTTGCGCCTTAAATATTTGCCACCAGCCGCAGCCGCTAGCGTTAATTAAGCTAGAAGTTTCGTTGCACCCAGAAGTAATGTCGCATCGAGTGTAGCAGCCGCTCGTATTCAATGGCGTTACGACAGATGCACAATCTCAAGTTTGTAGCTTACAGAATTGAGAGAACCACATGCACTCATTCAGACACGGGGGCAGCTTATAATTGTTTCTGACAAGTATTGTAAAAAATTGTTATGCTGTCTTATGCAACACTATAAGGCATGGATATCCGGAAGTACCGCAGCGCTTTCGGCTGCAGTACAATTATGGAGATGACTTCACGTGGGGTGTCTTCATGCTATAGAGGTCAGAGCCGCAACAGCATTCTCCCTACGCTAGAGAGATTGAGAAAAAAAAAAAACATTAGTTCTAATTTAGCTCTGATTAACCCTAGTTGAATTGCTAAAGCAATGACGGAAGCTTTTTTAGCCTGCTACATTATTCCCCTATCAGGCCCTATCAGTGTAAGAGGTTATATTATTGGGGACACTTAAGCTCATTCTTTAAGGGTACGATGTGAGAGCGTAAGCTACCAGCCCACATATAAAGTCACGCTTCAACCAAGCCGTATGAACGTGTCTGCGTGTCGTGAGGGTACCGAGAATGCGAACGGTTCTGGCAGGCTGACTCTGATATCACCCTCCGATATGAAAAGAGCGACCCAAGTTGTCAGCTCTTGCCCGTGGCATAGGGGTACCATGAATTCAAATCTGTTGGGCGGCTGATTTTGTTATGAGGAGACCGTAGCTATGCCTCTTCACGGCGTAGCTGCGGCCATCCGAGGTCTCGCTTTGGCTGTCGAAGTATTCTTTCGCAATAAAAACGCAGAGAGCTGAAGAGCGTAACCTTACGTACACGGGACGCTCTACAAGACTGCGAATAACATAACTGAAAATAACTCGGACACTTCGCTCCTCACCCGACTAGTCCTCGCCACGCCTGTACCCACAATCGAGAGCATGAAATGTGGCCACAAGACTGGCTGATGCATTAACGTGCAGCTCATAGAGGACGGTACTTTTTTCAAAAAGAAGGCTGCAGAACAAACTAAGCATTACTTCTTCTATCATTGCACTTCGCCTTTTAATGGATAGTGAAGTGTTGATTATTCCTCGCAATCAGCGTAGCAGGGAGGTTGCTGAGGAATTTCATATTTAAGAAGATGAATGAGTGGGCTAGTAAACCATCTTTGACGTTATCTCTTGAAAAAATGAGCATACTTCACAGTCTATAGTAGTTCAGCAACGAGTTCACTTGATTTTTAAAGTGGCTGTAATTTGCCAAGTACATCTGTGGTTTACTATTTGCAGGTGTGGAAGTTTTTCGTCTGCGAATCAATTGATTTGATTACTTCCAATAATCAAATGCAAGTTCAGTGCCGTATATGTGTGTCCTTTCTCCTTCTGGATCCTATTTGTTCGCACAGTCCTGCAGTTATTTTTTTGTTGTCCTAGTTTTTTTTTTCTTGTAGATATATGTTTAAATTTTACATAAGTTGATTTTTCTCAGAGCTTTATTGTTAAAGATGTGATGTATTGTAGATTGTTCTTATTTTGTCTTAGTGCGTTTTAGCCATGTTTGTCTGCCTACAATGGCTCTTTTCGTTATTGTTTTTTTTTTGTCTGCCGAAGAGCATGGGTTTTTTCGGTTGTTCTGTGTACATTGCAAATCGAATCATTTGCCTAACTTATTATTTACTCTATGTCTCTTTTATTTCTCTTGGTTTTCCTCCTACAACAATGCCCCTGTGAAGGTGCTATAGGTAGTGTGCATAAATAAAAAAATGAACAAATAAAATTAATCAGTACCAATTCGCCCAAACTTCTGTTCTTGTTCGACTGTGACATATATTCGACGCTATCAGGATGGTTTATGGGGCAGTTTATTTCTCCTGCTTCTCACTTTTCCCCTTACGTGTGCCTGGCATTAGTCGAGGCTAGCAGCTTACGAATTGAAAAATACGAGTACCTTTCTGAGGACTACACTGTGGACTACAGCGCAGTAGCAAAACGGACAGAACATCAGATACGGATGCAAATACAGGCGCTAGCTAACAACATCATTTTCTTTGTCTTCAACGTGCCTATATAGACATCAGATGTTGTTAGTCAGCATCCGTATTTGCGTCCGTCTCTTTTGTTCTGTCTGTGTCGCTGCTACGCTGTTGTCCTCCGAATGATAAACCAACAAGCCAGCCACTACTTATTATATGAGCACAGCTCCGCGAAATCGTTTTAAAATCTGCTGTCTTCGTCTCTACCATATTGAATTTTCAGCAATGTGACTATATATCATATCCACTCTCAGTGACCTATATTCTCGCGGCTTTACTTTGTGCTCAGCCGGAATGCAACCTGAACCAGCACTAGTGTGCAGGCTGTTTCTATTAAACTCATGCCACGCTATAGGTCAACTCCACGAACTAGTCCATAATGCATCGGAAACGTGCCACCGTTAGGTGAGCTGCTCACCAGCCCACTGAGGCGCTTGTGCCAGAGTTTTGCTGCACAGATACATACAGTTGCGCCTCATCATTACGATCTAATTTAATAGATTCTTATTATACATTGTTTGTCTTTTTAGGGTGGAAACCTTTTTTATTATTGCTACGCCTCGTTAATATAGAAACTCACGGTTCGGATAACAGACAAAAGGGAAAATCATGTAGTCCAATCGGGGTTTGTGCATGCTTTAGAGTCAATATGGGCTGGGACGAAAAAAATATCTCCAGTGCCCCAAACACATGTTTCATTTCCTACCTTTTGACTGTAATACATTACAGACACGCAGTTATGCTAAAATGACTGAGTGGTGGCATTTTTATTTTTTGGCTTCTTGTTTAAAAATGAGAGGTTGCCGATTTTGTGCACCTCGCAATTTTTGGTATTGCACGAATGGCTGTGAATAAAACTTTTCTCGTGGCTTGTGCCACGTTGAAAGCCGCATTCAGCAGCTTTCAGCCGATCGTGAGCTGATAAATAGCAAACGTCGGGACCTCTTCAAGCTCTCCGAGCTTTCAGTCCAGTGCTCCTCCTTTTCAAAGGAAATAAGGGCGTCATTGATTGATTTGAATAGTTGTAGAAGCCGTTCATTTATCTATGCCATTAACTTATAATAGACCGCCATAAGATGCATCACGTTATTTCGATCGTAATGTTGACCGGCATGAAGGACTTTCACCTCCCCGATTTAGGTATTATTTCAATGTCACTGTAGCCACCCCAAGGTACGAAAGTAAATCCTAATTATAGCGTGTTTTTTTTTCCTTTCTATATTTTTCCTTCACCGTTCGCTTGTACAGAAGGTAAGCTTGATGGACAGTTTTGCTAATATATTTTTTCGTTAGTTTATATTACGTTCATCTACATCTGTCTTGCAATCAGTAACGGCGGGGAGGGGGCGGATTCACAACGCCGAGAAGCCAAAACTGCTGCAATAATGGCAGCCATTTTACATTTGCGGCGCACAAGTTTTATGAATCGAAGGGCTTTGGAAAGAGAAATATATCTTCGCATCGATACAAGTGCAGTTATCGGATTTCGACGCTCTGTGGTGGCTTGTCGTATGATTGCGAAATCAGGGCTCTATCAGAGAACAGTACAAATGAGCCAATGACAGTTTGTTCTGGTGTTGCATAATTCTTTCGTTCTCTCCTTCCCTGTCGAGAAAAAAAGTGTTTCGGAGCAGCGTGACTCGAAGCTGCCGCCAACGGTCCTTATCCAGTCAGCGATGCCAACCGCACACGCGTACGAAAATACGCCTGTCGCGGAAGTGGAAGACCCCCGCCGAGGGGCGTGTGGCTCAAGCTGTCAGCATCCATACGTGGCGCAACACGCCGCCTGACGTTGGTGTCAAGCAGTCTGAGCTGCCGCCCAGAAGCCGTGAAATGAAAGCACACATGGTGGTGTACAGCTGCCAAAAATGCAATAGCAGTTCGCACTTTTATCTCCGATCCGGGGCGTTTCAAGACGAAGAATTTGTTAAAGAGCACAGAAGAGTCTGAAAAGGTGGCTCTTAAGAATGCGGGGCACGCTGTGAGTCGCCTTCAGCATGCTCGCAATGTTTGTCATTAGCTTCGTCGTTGAGAATATGAACGAAAGTGCAGCGTACAAGCAAAAACCTTCCTTTAATGAATCTAAAGATTGGAAAGTGGCATGCTTGCACTGTTTTGAAGGCCACGCTTTTTAAATATAGTATATGTAGAGAATACTAGCGCCCGGTAGCACTGTTGGCACCATGCCAGGACAATGCATTGGCTTAGCATGCCAGAAAAGTTCAATATACCTTTCTGCTGCGGGCCTTGGCTGAGACCTGAAAGACAGCAGGAACCACATGCCCAGCCAAATGACAAGCTAGAATAGTTTAAAGGGGAAAAATTTGCTGGTCATTACATTACACGTACATTTCTCAATCTTTCACAGCCCTATATCGACGTTAGTGCACTAATGAAAATGTTTTATTTAAAAAATTGGTAACTGAATGAGGCTGGAACATAAAGCATTATTGTAGGTCGACAGGCCAGAGTTATATTTTCTTTCTTTCATTTTTTTCTATACAATTCACCACATCGCATGTAAAATTATTATAAAAGAAGGAATGAAATGCCTAGAGAGGAAGTAAAAAGGCACAGAGTTAAATTGTGAAAGGTATCTTTGACTTAGTCATGTAACCCAGCTTAGCACGAATGAAAACAGACTGAAGAAGTAAGCTTTGCCCGCAAACCTCATGCGAAACTTGAAGTCATCTTTTCACGACAGTTCAACCTTGCGAGAATCAAAAGTGCTCACTGCTGTAGTAGTTGAGTGTATAAACAAGATGCGGCATATCACTCCCTATGGTAGGTGCCTCACAGAATAGACACTGCTCAGACAAGGGCATGATCTGGCTATGCTAATGCTTGTGAACCAATGCAATCATAGCTTCTCCGATCAGTAGCCTTCTCCGAGGACATCTTCCACTCGAGTATGACCGAAAGGCGTGGCGGCAAAAATCCTTCTTGCACTTATTCGTTTCGTAGCTAAATTTGGCATTTTTTTCTGGCAGCTCTGCCCTTCTTAAGCACGAAGTTGAATGATAGCAATGCAGGGCATGCTACTCGTGGCTGTTACCTTTCGAGCTTTGTTTTTGTGTCTTAACTACGGAAACTGGATTTTGCATGCTAACATTTCCTTCCCGAAAGTTAAAATTATGAGCTTAGGATTAGAGAAAAGAATGTGCATGCACCACAGATGTACATTGCGAAACAACCGTTTCCAGGTTCCGAAGGCGATCCAATTTTCAGCACAAACACGTACTTTTTTATGGAATGCACTGATGTAAAGTCCTTCCATAAAAATGTGTTAGAAACCGTCATAGTATGAAGAAATTCATACACTTTTGCTGGTAACAAAATTATAATTAGTAGAAACCTACAGGTGCTTTGAAAAAATTAAATTAGCCATGCCTGCATGGAACAGGTTTCAAAATAATTACATAATACAACACTATGTCTTCTTAAAGAAAGCAGCATAGGATTTATTTACAGCAGCATGAGCGCTAAGCTGAAGAAAGATGACGGTTTATTAATAGCTTTATTTTCAGTGAAAGCGAGTAACTGGTGAGGATGATTATCTGGGTGTTTTTACATGCACTGCTGCCTACTCCGTGATATGATGTGTCTGATATGTTTCCTATACAATCGCCTCGAATGAGCGTTCTTCAGTCCTGCAAAGGTACGATTCCAAGCCCATTTCAAGAGGATAGCGGTTTGACTTCCCGTTTAATATTTTTCATTTTGGAAATATTGTTCTTGTTTCTTCAGAGACAGGGGGGGATGGCGTTACGATCCGGTAGACCAAGGAATTGTTTGGCCACGTAGTGATCATTTTAAACTTGCAATCAATCAGTCGTTCAATAAATCAATCAATATATCGATCCCTCATTTAGTATCTTTAACACAAATATATTGGACAGAACAAAACGCAAGTATAGTACTATCCTGAAAAGATTCCCTGTCTTAACATGCGTAGTAGGCGTACAGCCATTTATGTATAAAAGCGGATGTTCGATGCCGTCACATTGAACACAGGTTCATATACAACATCGCATAACTATGACTGAGTAGGGAGAATCAATTTAATATCCGCGAAAACAATTCAAAACAACGTAAATGTTGTGAAATGCTCATTTTGTTCGTAATGGGTGTTCGTTATTCGTTGGGAATTCATAATAATACTTCTTGCTATAAATACCCCAGGAATACGAACGAGAAACTAGGGTACATTTTGGTCGTAAAGGCAAATATGTAAGGGCGAAGGAGCAAAAATGAAAGGCAAGGCGGCCGTGTTCGCGCAGCATTGCTACATAGGTTTCTATGAAAGTGCGTCATCTTTTATCTTCTCTTAACGATAGAGAACCAATGTGGACTTAAGTAATTATTTAAGTTTTATCTGAGTAACGGAAATACAACACAAAATGCTTAATCATCTTGAGGCCATAGACAGAACTCTAGTTAGTGCAGATGGACAGCCACCGCAACGTCGCCGGCAGGCTTTATTATAGCACGCGATGATTTTTCGTTAAGATAAACGATCCTCGAATGTGGAATCATCAACTGAGGGTAAAGCATTTGGGTGGAATATGGTTCAAAAATGAACAATGAGAGTTAAATGGCCGAACGAACAACTGTATATAAGCCTGCGTAGCACGCAGATGTGCGTTGCAGTGGCTGATAGAATATCTCAAGACACACATTATAAAGAATTCAGGTGAAAAATGAGCCGGCGGTCGGATTACAAAACAAAGACCTATGAGAAAGTGATGTTGTCCGCCTTGGAAATGCCCAGATTTTCTGGTCAGAAATGGGGATATCGCTGCCTCACCTTCGTCGAGCCTCCGCAGAAAATGCCCCTTGAGGTAGCAAAAAATCTAGAGAGAATTCTCGGTATAAAAATTTTATTCTGCTTGCCTTTTACTTTGTTTTCAAAACTGGGTCTTCTTTTGTATTCGTTCTTGCAAGTGAGCTCACTGAATATTTGCACTTTGGATGTCACCAAGAATTCTTTGATTTCGTCTGCCGAAAAGGTTATGCGCACTCACTGCCAGTGGGCTCACCATGATGGAATCTCGCGTGTACCGACAAGTTGCAAAACAGGTATTGAAATCTTTGTTCTATTTCTGCCCCTCAAATATCGCGTACCGAAACTCTTGGTCGACTAGAAAACAATTTCATCAGTAAGAAGTAAATAGAACCACCTCATGCCTCGGTTATTGCGGTCGCAACGTCTGTGCTTCTGTGTTCCAGTCCAGACATTTTTTCTTATCCCGATCTGGCAGGCTAATATAAAACAGCGGGTGTATTTGGGGCTTCGAGCGCAAAGTTTGTCGACACATGTTATTGAAAATTCCTTGCTGCATTCCGCATTATATTATTTCGTTAACTGCAGGCTGTCTGCTTAAACTAGTAGACTCTTTTAACCTCCGAATACTTTACCGCTTACCGAATACCGAATACTACCGCTTTAAGCGCATACAGTGAGAGTGGAATGTTTAGCGATTCTAGGAACAGGTCGCAATTATCGGGCGAATTTATCCTGTGTACTCATCCAACTACTAAGAGGTTGAAAATCAAGCAAATGCCGGTAAAAAGCATGTATTTTGTTGAAGTAAATTCAACGCAGCCAGTAAATTTTTCCTCTGCACTTTATTGAAAGTGTGAGAAGAGCAGAAAGGTGAAAATTGCAGCAGAAGGGAGCCTCGTGCATTAACATTTTGCAATTTAGACAGGTTTTACACTTCAACATAGTTCAGTTCTATTTATTACCAGCTTAAATACAGCTCGTCCGGTTACGCGAAAATGTTACATAAGCCCCAGTTCCACAGAGCTCAACATTCACGTCTGAGATCAGTTTTCTCACTCTGTTCCTAGCAGATAATGACAAACGTCTAGGCGAGTACTTAAGGTCACACGAAAGACCCCTTTCATAAATGTTAAGTCAGCTTCACCTCTATGCTGCATTCCCCTCTAATGGCGGAACAGCAATGTATTGAAACATATTATGGCCATAATTCATATCATTTATGCATCAGAGCATATTCGCATAATTGCTCTATTAACACTACATGCATCTGTGTAGAAGCAACATGCGATTTCAGGTCTATATCGCCATTTTTCTGGCGGCCAGTGACGCCATGTTTGGGGAAAGAAGCAGCGTGGGAAAGCCTACTTAACAATTTTTGCAAGGGGTCCATTGCAGGCCATAATCTCTTTGATCTTCTAGCTGAATAGAAGTGTTCTTTGACAATACCAGCTTTGAGGAACACAATTTTTAAGTGTAAGACAGCTGTGGGATACAATATTGTAACTGCTATACACATATTGGTGGAAATGTTTTTACTTTTGGATGCTTACAGCTTGTAGAGGTACTGTGAAAGACTACGACCCGGATGGCTTGATTGTAAGGAACCCATTGCTTGGATTGCGGAAACTTTCACCTGTTTCGGCCACAACCAGACAACGCAAGCACTTCTTTCATGACTGACAGGTTGTTAATTAAGCTAAAGCTAATTAACAACCAAACTGCTGTAATAGTTAAAGCAGTTTTGAGCATACAGAATCCCATCAGAAAGAAAAAAAAAACGAAAGAAAGAAAAGCAAGAAAATAAAGAAAAAGAAGGAAAGAAAGAACTCAAACTGGGGAAAAGAATACAATTCTAGCTCAGTATCACATAAATAATGCAGCAGTTACAGAGAAATGCACATACAAATTATAATGTCAAATGATTGTCTATGAAGAGCACATGTGGATGATGTGGTTACCAAAGCTGGTATTGTGCGGAATTTTCTTCAGCGAAATTTAAAGTGTTCGAAGACAACCCTTAAGAAAATGGCTTCCATGTTCTGTGTGCGACCAATCATGGAATATGCCTGTGTTGTATGGGACCCTGCACAGCAATCTTTGATAGACAAGGTGGAGGGAGTCTACACCAGGTCAGCAAGGTTTGTCTTGGGAAGGTACGGGCGAAGGAATAGTTGTACTGCTATGAAAAGTTATTTGCAGTGGGAATCCCTTGCTGCTCGTAGAAAGACTAAAATTATTATACTCAATATTTCACAATAGAACCGGCATAAATCGGTAAAACTATACTAAACAGGCCTTTTAGATTTCCAAACGACATGATCATTCTTGCAAAATTCTAGAGTACTGTGCCAGGACAAACTTGTTTGCGGATTCACTCTTTGTCAAGACTATGCAACAGTGGAATCGGCTATCGGAAGTGCAAGTGCGCTCCGTAAATGAAGATGTGTTCTTTGCCAATCTGTAACCCCCCTGCTATATTACCTTAGGGCAATGCGGGGTAATTTTCCAATAAAGAATAAAGAGTAAAAACCTGGAGCCTAAGCTATAAAGTCGTACCTCGTGACTCGGACTAAGCTCCTAGTTTCGCAGGCTGCCTTGAACAGCGGTGTTTCCTCGGTCTCCGACCGTCCGCCACCGCTCCTCTAGCGTCTACGCTTTGTCGGGCTTAAATTTTCAAACTAAGCTAGAGGGCCTGAGCGCTCTGTATCAACGGTGTCCAAAACGCATTCTGACGAGAAGAGGAAAATAAAGAACGCTCCTGGCCGTGCTGACATAGGACTGGAATCTTGAAATCTCAGTTGTGGCCTTATTGCACGTGAGGCGCACCCAAGCCTTGCGATCTGACTAGGTCACTTACGGTGATGAGGGAGAGAGATGCAGGTACTCAACACGCTGTTGAACGTATACATAATTTCACAAAGGGGTGAAGGGTGTCACTGTATTGAGCGCAGGGCCATTGTCATAGCACAGGAGAGAGTTGACAACTGCCGAACTAACAGCCCAGTCAAACCGGTTTCTCCTCTTCCAGTCTCGGTTCCTCATGAAAGGTCTATAAAGAGAGCAGCTGCTTTCTAAATAGCATTACCTGAGATTCAAACACACACAAATTTGTTCGTTTTATCACATCTGGTAGAGAATGAAGGAAAATAAAAACGCTCGTCATCGATACAGATCTTTTTAATTGAACCCACATATAAGGTGCTCCGAAGTCATCGCCTATTGTTTTTGCTCTGTCCATATAGCAGAATGGCGTACAACCACGGTTGAGGATGAGCCAGAGTGGCTTACCTGTATTATTTCCGAACTTCTGACCTGCGAATATTTAGATGTCAGCAGCACTTGAATGTTTGCACGTTAACTTGCCTGAAAAAGTGGAAAGTTTTCTCAGGCGGGTCTAGATACGCACGATTTCATTATCGTAAGCCGGGCTGTGTGCACTGAGGGCAAAGTCTTCTCCCATTTTCTCCAATTATCCCGGTCCTGTGCTAGCTGCATCCACTTGACGCCTGCGAGTTTCTTAACCTCATTCACCCATGAAACTTTTGCCGCTCCCTGCTACGCTTTCCTTCCCTTGGAATCTAATTCGTTACGCTTAAAGACTATCGGTTATCCTCTCTGCGAGCTACTTCCAGACCATTCCCATTTCTTTTTCTTAATTTCGACTAGAATATCAGTAACTTGAGTTATTTCTCTGACCCACCCTGCATGCTTCTTATCTCTTAACGTTATTCCTACCATTTTCTGTTCCATGGCCCTCTGCGTAAGTTAAGTAAATCCTTTTTCGTTAACCTCCATGTTTCAGCCCCATAGGTCAGTGGCAGTAAGATGCAACTGTTATACATTTTCCTGTTGAGTGATGCCAGTCAGCTGCTTGTCTTAATGTTTGAGTTCCTTCCAAATGCGCTCCATCCCGATTGTATTCTGGTTATTTTCCCCTTGTGGTCCGGATCTGCGGTTACTACCTGTCATAAGTAGACATATTCTTCTACCACTTTCAGTGCTTCGCTACCTATTTTAAACTGCTGTTCATTTCTCAGGCTGTTCAACTTTACCTTGTCTTCTGCTTATTAATCTCTTGGCCTACATTTCTGCTTCTCGTGTCTAGATCATTATAAATTAGCTGAACTGATCCAGTGAGTTGCTTAACAAGGCAGTGTCATCAGCGAATCGCAGATTATTGAGCTATTCTCCATCGATTTTGATGCCTAACTGCTCCCATTTCATGACTGAATACACCTTCTAAGAAGGAGGGAGGAAGGAGGAAGATGAGGAGGAAAGGCAGGGAGGTTAACCGGTAAAATAAACCAGTTTGGTACCCTGCACTGCGGGAAAAGGATGAGTGGATATAAATGTTGTGGGTAAGAGAGGGATGAGTGAAGTCAGTACAGTCACATCACAGACATGTCACATCACATCACGTCGCAGTCATATCAGGTAACATAGCAGAAAAATCATAACCTTTCGATTCGTCCTGTGCGTTTCATAAAGTGGAGCAGTGCCTGGGAGGCCTACACTGGAGCAGGCCTACACTGCAGACGATCGCAGTGGCCAGGGACCTAAAATCTTAATTTCACTCAATGGGCGTCCATCTAGATGCTCCAGCGTACGGCACAGACATTTAAATGCCTTTCTTCACTGTATACATCGGGCACTCACAAAGAATGTGGCCTATCGACTCGTCGCATCCACAGTTTGTAAATGCAGGACTATTTGCCATACCTTTCAGAAAAGAATAACAGTTTGTAAATGCCACACCAACCCACAGGCGGCACAGCAAAGTTTCTTCGCGTCGGGGTAGGCCAGGTGGAAGGCGGAGCTTCAGGTCAGGGTCCAGGGATTTTAAGCGGCAGTTAGAAAACTGACTAGAATTCCACAAGGAGAGCGTGTATTCCCGCGCAAGTGCGCGAAGCCTGCCCGCTGCGACACCCCTGGAAAAGGGGATCAACCCACAATCGCCGTCTTGGTGGGCTGTTTATGCGACCTCGTCCGCCCGGAGATTGCCCGCTATGCCGCTGTGTCCTGGAAGTCATTGGTAGATGATTTCATGTCCTTCATTTATAGCATAGTGATGAAGTTGTATTTCCGCGACGAATTGCTCATGGGCTCACAGCGAAGAGCCGCTTTTAAGGCTTGCAGGGCTGCTTTTGAATCTGTACGTGAAAATAGACCACCGCTGAGGGCTTTGCTGACTGATATGCCTAATTGCGACATGAAGAGCGGTTAGCTCTGCGGCTGGTAAAGAAGTCCGGTGAATTGTCCTAACTTTTATTTTTGTAGTAATTGCGGTTATGACTATGGAGCCTGAATAACTCACGGCATTCACTGAACCGTTGGTGTAGACGTGCATACGATTTGCATGGTGCTCGTGAAAGTATTCAAGAGTGAATTGTTTTCGTTCTGTCGGCGATAGCTCGTCCTTCTTCCTGATGCCGGGTTTTGAAAGAAGCACGTGTGGTTGATGCAGGCTCCATAGTGGAGAGAACGGTCTAGATGTGGGTGTAAACTGGGACGGCATAATAGCGCGATGCATGCACACCCTCTAAGTAAGCTGTAAATAGCACTGGGAAGATCATGTCTCCTTGCATAACACCTTTGTTAATTGGAATTTTACCACTTTCTTTATACAGAACTATGATTGCTGTGAAGCAACTATAGATATCTTCCAGAATTTTTACACATAGCTCACCGACACCCTGATCTCGCAACGCCAGCGTGACTGCTAAGGTTTTGACCGAGTCAAATACTTTCTCGTAGTCAATGGTTGCTACGTACAGGGGCTGGTTATATTCTGAGAACTTTTCTGTCACCCATTGGATAGTGTAGATATGATCAATCGTGCTTCCGAAATCATGCTTGATCCTTTAGTTGATTAAAGTCTAAGGTTGTCCTTATCATATTAGCGATTACCTTAGTAAATATCTTATACGTAACTGATAGTAAGCTGATTAGTCGGTAATTTTTCAAGTCCTTAGCGTCCCCTTTCTTATGAATTAGGATGATGTTAGTGTTCTTCCACGATTCCGATGCCGTCGATGTCACCAGGCATTGCGTGTACAGGGTGGCCAGTGTTTCTACCACGATATCTCCTCCGTCCTTCAACAAATTTGTAGTTACCTGATTCCCCCGCTGCTTTCTCCCTTATCATAGCTCCTAAGGCTTTCTTAATCTCGTCCTTCATTACTGGTGGAACGTCTGATTGCTCTTTACGTTTTACTCATTGCTTAGTTATGTGTATGAAGATTTTAGATGCATCACTGCAGTCACTACCGTATCATTAAAAGGACGCAAACAGTTATAAAATTTGCCTTTGACGTAGCCCCGACAGTGATCTACAGAATACGTTTCTCTGAATAAAACCGAGTAAAATCAATCTTTTCAGTGCTCCGTGCCTCATCACATGCAGCTAGCTCTATTGGCCGCCGTGCTCCGAAATAAGTGTTCTGGTTTAGGTGCCCCAATTGTGATCAGAGCGAGTCTGTAGTTGATCGGCATTGGACGGGGCAGGGAGTTCGTCGAAGTCTTCCCATCATAGCAATGAGTGCTCCTGCGAGGGAAGTGGTGCCCCAGGGAGTGTCCGAGCTACCGCTCTTCCAGCCTCAATCAATGCGCAATCTGTGCCCGGTTCCCTTCATAAAAAGAAAATAATGTGAGGTCAGTAAAGAGTCAAAATGTATGAGCCTTGGTGACATTGTACAACGCAAAGGGAGCCGTAGCGCCACCACAGGCCGGCAGACTACGCTTCTCTTTTTATGTCGATCAGGGAGAGCACCAGTAATAGGGTGGTCCTGTAATAGAGACGTCGCGATAACTAAGTTAGGCTGCCGTTGCGGAGAACAGAAGGAAACCCAAGCACTCAACCCCAAGGCATTATTTGACCGCCTCGATCGGCGCGCGCGCGGCGGAGTTTTGCTTTCGTGCGTTTCGTATGTTTAGTAAGTTTCGAAGGGTAAGAGCAATATCTACATTAGGCACTCACGCGTCTAATCAAGACCTGATCTTGCCGTTTTCAAAATGAAGTTGTGGCCATTATCGCAAGTAAGTTGGTATAGTCATGATGTTTTTCTGCTTCAAGGAAAAATGGGCAACAAGGTACAGTACCAACAAGGTTCTTTTTCTTTCTAGTAATCCACTGAGCAATAAAGGAGATATACGTTTAGTCCCAAAATGTTTTCGTGTCTCGTAGGCAAAATATAATTCTTCTTTAAGTGAAGGCAATACTACGGCAGCCAAAGCGAGCTATGGTGTCCTCATAAAAAAATCAGCCTGCCATGACATTTGATTTCACGTTACCCCTATGTCACGGGCAGGAGCTGCCAACCGGATGCTTTCCCGTTACCCATACGACACGCAGGCATAAGCGTGACTTTATATGTGGACTGGTAGCTTACGCTCTCGCGTCATACCCTTAAAGGATGGGGTTAAGTGTCCCCAATAATGTAGCATCTTACACTGATATAGCGGGGTAGGGAAATAATGTAGCAGGCAAGAAAAGCTTCCGCCGTTGCTTTCGCAATTCTACTAGGGTTAATCAGAGCTAATCAGAGTAACACATTTGTTACATTGCGTTCAAATCTGTGAGACCAATGTCATAAACACTATTGCCAAATTCAACTGTTCTAACATGCCTCTTTATATTAAATACTTTCAAATTCCACTGTGCTCATTCCTTCAGATTTGTGAAGCGTTAACCACTCTCTACCGTCTTTATGGTGCATAAATCTTTGTTTGTTTGCTTTTTGTGCAATCTAGCTATGATGCGTTATCTGTCTTGCCGAAAGCAGAATCTCAGCAACTGACAGGCCAGCCTGCTCCTTCGTTACTCATTGCTACATTCCGACTGAATTTGTCGCGTCATATCCAAGAGGACTTCTCCGATAGCACACCTTCTCCACAGGTTCTGAATGTATGTGGGTCTGCAAATAATATGTGTTTATACGGCAGTAATCTGTGCCCAGGCGAATTCCGAGATAATAGAGAACATCCTATGGCTGACCTCTCGGAGACAACCATTGGTGAGTTTATAGTAGTTGAGGCTAATAAACGCTCATTGTAAAGGAAAAAGGTTTGCAAGGTTGATTGAGGAACCTCGTGAGTTTCATGCTAGTCACTATCCAGGCTGGCGCTGCTTCGTTTGTTCAGCCGAGATAAGCTACATATATGCATATTCCAGATTGCCTATGCCCTCCGCTTCAGCGAGTAACGAATCATTGTTACAGACACGTCTTTATTAAGTACCAAAGTTCGAAACTTAAAATAAGGATAATAATGAGAGTATGACTGGTGCGATTGTAATGATATTAGTAGTGGTAGCTGTAAAGAGCCAAGGAGTGCGATCTGAGATTCTCACGTTTTAAAGAGTGTAAGAAAAATGTACTTAGAATTTTATAGTCGATTGCCTTTCGTGGTCTCTTGCAATGTACTTATTTCCACGCGATAGTTTGTAGAACATTCCTGGCTACAATGCACACAAGGCAAAACAAATCCCCGTATGACAGCGCTGGCGATAATATACAACGTTGGGACATGTTGACAGGAAATAGCAAGAATTATACGCATTCGTTATCAAAGATATAGTGGAAGGCACACGTAACATCGCAGTTCTTAGTGGCCCTCGACAATACTTCGAGCCCCTTCATCACTCACAATCCTAATACTCTGAAGTAGTTTGCGGCTGATTAGAATGTTCATTACCTAAGCTGATGTGGAAGCTCCTCACACTGACATCTGGGAGTAGATTGGTTAACGCCCGGCAGATTTTGTAAACAAGTCAACGTTTCCTGTAATCAGGAAAGCAGATCCGGAAGGTGCCTCCTGTCGAAAGCAGCCCGTGCATGTGCTCCCTGTAAGGACCGTATTCGTGCAAATGTTTCAGCGAACACGGTATTCCACAGTTTTACGAGTACTGAAATAGGTTTCAAGTCCTTATAACGTATGTAGTACTTGCAGTAAGCAAACAAAAAAGACAATACAAAAGTTAAATAGTAAACGTTTTCTCCGACGGCCTGCCAAAAGGCATCATTCTTAGGAAACCTGTTTGCTCTTTATTTTGAATAAATAACGTGAAACGTTTGCCAATAAACAATGTAGGTTTAGAAATATTTGAACTTCGCAAACGCCGACACAAAAATATGGGTTAACATCAGCACGTTGGTGGCACTGTCTCATGAATTTCAGGGCTGACTAATGTTCTTTTTTTTGTAGGTAGTAACTGCAGTGCTATGATCTGTGGGAGCAAGTGTACAGCCGTTCTCTTATATATCCAACAGGAAGGTGATAGGGAAAAATTTCAGCATATCAGTAACTTGATATGTAAAACATTCCAATAGATAAGCATCTCCGTAACACAGAAGTGCGGATACGCTGCACCCATGCTACCGACACGCTTCCTGCACAGCCCGTCGGGATACCGGAGGTGAACCGCGGGGTGTACGCACGCGCACCAGCATGCGCGTAGCGTAGCGAGGCTTCGTAAACGAGAACAAATTAGGCATGCTTTTATGTGCCTCGCCTCGGGCGAGGGTCACATGGAGCATGGAGAGACCGAGTGCCAGAGCACTGCTCGCATAAGTGCCCTTGGAGTCTGGGCTCATGGTGTGTCGGGAGAAGCCGCCGCAGGTGAAAAGAGCTGTAGTTCTAGTGCAACAGCAACTCAAATTTACAGGATTGCATTTAGCTTTGCTTAAGAGCTTAATGGCGAATGCCTCGCGTTCTACTTATCTACTAATTCTTCTTCCTCTTCTGTCGACATCATCTCTTCTACCTCTACTTGCTTGTTTGTGTACTTGTTATAATCTCATTTCTTTCTTTCTTTTCTTTGTCTGGTCGGCAACATCGGCATCTCACGATGCATCTGCTCGACATGCGAGAATGAAGCCCTTACTCCCGAAAGGAAAAAATTCAGTCGACGTCAGATCCTATTTCCATGTCTTGGCCGCGGAAATTATGCAGACGTCATAACCTATTCCAACGTCTTGCGTACACATCTCACGGCATCTCACGGCATCTCACGGCATCTCACGGCATCTCACGGCATCTCGAGCAATCGCGCGAGCACATCTCGTGGACACATCTCGTGGACACATCTCGTGGACACATCTCGTGGACACATCTCGTGGACACATCTCGTGGACACATCTCGTGGACACATCTCGTGGACACATCTCGCGGACACATCTCGCGGACACATCTCACGGAATCTCGCTAACAAATTTCGCGAACGCAAGATTTTCACCATGAACCTAGTTTCTCCTTGAAATAACAACTCAAAGTGAGCTTCATTTTTGCGTTGGCTTGAGCAGCAAAGCAAGCCACGCGAACGCCACCTCAAGCCTCCTTTAAGCTGCGTTGATGACAGCCAGTACACCGAACGCCGGCTTCTCCGAATGACTGCGGTTTTTCAATCAACAAAGCACGTCAGACTTTAGCCCACTTTCACCCGACCCTACGTTCACCTCGTCACCAGACTTTAAAGAGTTAAAGCGTAGATTGGGTCTCATGGGCAAAGAACGCACAGCCGACCCGGCTCCATGGGCGAAAACTGATCGTCTGATAATATTAGAAGAAAAGCAACTTGAAGGGGCAGGGCGCTTAGTTTAATATACAGTACATGCCGAATATATCAAATTCGAAAGGAATCACGAATTTGTTCAATATATCTGTAATTCTATATATATAGCTCGCCAACAGATGAGCTTTATAATCCAGGAGCGTACACACGGTTCGCTCACGCTAGCAGCTCGGTTACTGCTGCGATACGCGTCCCGCCGTCGCACTGGAAACCTACATCTCACCGCGAGTGCAGCCGCTCGCAAGGTTCACGCGCATTCACCCGTGCGTCGAGGATCACTTCGCGACAGGTGGCAAAAAGAGGGTATCATCACTACATGCCGTTCGGTGGAAACGAGCGCGCGCTCCCTATTTCGCAGGAACAGATCGGGTTGCCAGGCCTCGCGTCTTGCTTTGCGTAATACAAATGCTTTGGGGTTGGGCTTGAAGAAAGCTGGTGTGGGCGATGCATCGAGAAAAGCCACTCCTGTGTCCGTATTCCGTCCTCTAAGCATCTGATTGGCGGAAACCATGGAACCGGATGTTGCTACTTTCCCTTTCCGTTCCGGCGTTTATACCCTTCAGGTGACGCTAGATCAGGAATATAGCGACTCTTTCAATAACGCGCAAACTCGGAATACCGACCATGGTCATAAAAGATCTAATTCTGTTACTGCCACTGAATATACGTAACAATAACTTCTCCTTCAGCAGCGAAGCAGGCTACGCGAGAACCGCCGCTAGCCTTCGGCCAGCAAGGCTGGCTTCGCAGCAAGGCTGGCTTCGCCACTCAGGCTTTCTCACGTTGCAGCAGTGTCGCGTTGAAAGCTACAGTGCCAGATCGAAAGCCACAATTAACCGGACTCGATGTTCACCTCGTCCAGTAGCTGTGCATCGTTAACGTTGCCAGTAGGCTGCACAGGCTGCACAGCTGACCCGGCTCCGCGCGAGAAAAGTGGACGTTTCACATTTAGGATGAGCGCTCCTTGGAGAACCGTGCAGTTCGATATATTTAATGTTCCCCATAATGTCAGTTCGATATAGGCAAACACCACTCCTTATACACTTTCATAGGGTTTTCAAGGGGATATTTTTAGAGCTGGATAAAAGCAATAATTCGATATATTCGTTTTCAATATATCCGGGATCGACTCTACAGCGTCCATGTATTGTTAAGACACAATTCCTATTTATTTTATTAAGCATATATTCTCCACCCGTATTACTGCTTTTAGAGTGTTATACTTTGTTACCGAGGAAATTTTGCATTAGAGTTGGCCGCTGCAGGCGCTGATTGTTCCAAAAGCAACAATCTAAAGGCCGCTGCAGGGTAACTATTTGGGCGCTGCGCCCGTCCGCTCGAGGACGCATCCGCCTGGTCGTAACAATGAGGCGGACAGAGGCATGCGTCCTCCGCCCGGCTGCCGCACAGAGTTCGTCAACTTCAACTTTTGACGCATGCGTTCTGGAGGCGCATCGCAAGCTCCTCCTACTTTTTCAAAGATGGCCGCCGACCGAGCGTAGGCGAAGCAAGGCCTAGGCGGACGGTGCCTGTTGATGAAAGATATACTTCATTCATGTCGCTATTGCTCGTTTATTACGATTATTCAAAGCGACTTGGAAGTTTGCCTTGCCATGTGCACAAGCATCGAGTGACAGTTCCCCCAGTTGAGTTGGCCTGCACCGAGTTGACGAGTGGCCGACAAACCTACGGAAGATTTACTACTGCTACACAGTTGCGGTGCCTCGACGTGTTTATTTGGAGCCGTTTGTGATTGCTGCAGGATTTTTACGGACAGCATCAAGAAGCAGCTCCCCGCAGCGAATTAATTCCCTGTGCGCGTATACAGTTTCATAGCAGCGACAATTAGTGCGAGTGTAGCGAAAGTGATACGTTCGGAACGACTGCTCTTTTGCCAAGTTCGTGAAATCGCCTGCAAGTATATCTGTTACGAGTGAAAAGCTCACTGCGCACGCTTTGTTTTCCGAATGTTGATATGAATTTTGAGCTGTGCTAGTCGCATCCATTCGCCTGCGTGCAGCGATCGCGAGCAATCACTGATATCAATCGTGTTTCGTGTATGTGCTGTGCTTCAGAACTGCCGTGGGTGTGAAGCGCCCTTTCTGAAAACTGTGTTTTACGTGCGCGAAACGATTTTGGCTGCACGGAGAAGCGTCGGCAAGCCGGCACCAATCTGCTGCTTGATGCTTCGTGAAGTATGTTTGGTTTGCGATGGTTGCTTGTTATCGTTGCTTCGTGTGATGTGTTGACAGATGTGTTTATTGGGATTAATCGTTGTACTCCGAATGCTCTCATTACAACCGTGCGCGGACTGCATTGTTGTTAGTATTCTTGGCCTCTTTATATATAGGTACAAGTTGTGGGCACACAACCACGGCGGGCTTGTAACCAAGTTCTAGTGCCGAGAAAAAAAAAAGAAAACACAACGCATTCTTGTTCTGTGAATGGAACGATTACCGTAGAAATGGCTGAGAAAGCTAAGAAGGTGTGTAAGATTTTTTAGGACAAGTGTGATAGATTGGGCAGTGTTATATGGTACAGGAAGAAAAGTACAGACACAATCTGAAATGAAATGCCATCTTATGTGTTATTCAGTTTCCCCATTGGAACAGTATAAGGTTAGAAGGATGGAAGTTTTCTGCACATTGTGCAGGACAGTCCTCATGATATTCTCATAAAAAAAAAACTCGCACTGTGAGCCATAATAATAAAGAGTAAGAATACCTGCAAGCAAGACCTCAGTAGAAAACCACCTGCACGAAAGTGTATAAGGCTCCATGGATTCAGCTTTATCATGCGGCTCACAGAACATAGTGTGAACCTTGGGGTGCAAATACATGGCACAAGGCAAATGTTTACATCTGGCATGCCTTAAGCTGCATGCAGTAACACTTTATGAGAGTGATGAATGCTGGTACTCTCAAGTATGAGTCAAGGAGCAAACATTTTAGGGATATTCATAGCAGAAATGAATGAGTAGAAGGTATGTAACACGGTCACACAAACACTTTCGATCCTCATTGAACTCGATCTGCATTCAACTCGTGCAATCGTGACCGAGCCTGCTTGGATCGAAGCTGTTTCTGAGCGCTCTTGAGTTTTGAAGCACATCCGAGAGCGGGCGTCGCCACCCTCGATGTAACCTAACGCACACGAAGGAAGCTTCTCAGTGGTCATTCAAAACGACCGTGCAGCACCGGATGCTTCAATGCTTCCTGAAAACCTCAATGAGGATCACAAGTGTTCGCGTCGCAGAGGTGTAAGAAGGAGCAGGTAATTTCAGACTGAGTTTGCTAAGAAATGGGCTGCTACCACAGTTCTTTCAAGTGCATTACAATGAAAAACCAAAGGTATATGCAGAAAATAGCATCTCATAAGCTTTTGTACTCTCAAGACAGGCAGTTTGCACACGTAAGCACTTCAGACGTCACGTGAAATCCTGTGAACAGCTGACCAGCGGCATTGTTTTGCAATATACATTTCCCTCATTGTCTTATGAACAGCCAAAAAAAATGCTTTTCATAATGGCAATAACATGCACCTATTATTTACTGCAGATTTCCTGCTCTCATTGATTCATTTTTTTTAATTTTTACTTTTTAATTATTTTGTGGTTGAAATTGCCTGCAAGTATTTGATTCGTTTGAAAAGCTCACTACACATATCTTGCATTCTGAATGCTGAAATAAAGTTCGATCTGTGCAGGTAGTCGCGTTTGTTCTTCCCCCTGTAGTGACCATGCATGCACGGCTTTTTCCCTGCAACGTGTCCATCATAAATATTGATTGTGGCTCGTGTGTACTGTGCCTGAAAACAGCCTTGGGTGCGATGTGACCTTTCTGGAAACTATTTTGTATTAATGAAATGATTTCCACTGTCTGCTTTCTGATGTGACTACAGAAGCATCGGCACCACTCAGTGGCTTGATTCTTCATGAAGTATAATTCTTGCAATTATAGCTAGATTATAGCAAGCCTGTCTTGTCTGTGCCACGTCTTGTTCTGATTAATCGTTATGTTGTGGGTGCTGGGTGTCATGATGGTGTGCCGACAAAACTGTTAATTTTCTTGCCTCTCTGAAAAGGGTACATATCTATGATGGGTACCGAGGGTTTGGTGCTGAGCCAAAAACAAGAGGAGAGATTCATGTCCCAATAGAGCACATGCCGTGTAATCAACTTCTGTCGTTCTATCCTTAGCTCAACAGATCAAGATGCCACCAAATGAATGGCTAAGAAAGATGGTAAGGCCCATTATAAGACTGTAATGAATTGGGCAATATTATGATGCAGAATGAAAAAAAAATGTACAATCTGAAAGGAATTTTCAACTTGGCTAAACGTTCTTCCAGTTGCAATGATACAACAATATACAGGCACTTGCACACTTTTACCAGGGCAAGGCCCTTGATCACACTGAGGGGAAGACGAATTCAAATAACGAGTTGCAACTGAGCAAGATGAATTTTCAAACAAGTTTCCTTGAGACTAAACCGTGAAGGTTCGATAGTGTCAACCCTCTACAGCATGATAATTCGGATAAAATCCCGTCGCACAACTACATTACCTTGTATTGCCTTGAGCTGCATAAAGTGATGCTTCTTGAGAATGTTAAATGCTGCTGCTTAGTGTAGCAAGAAAATGGAAATTACTTGGCAAGAACCAAATGTTGAGGAGAACCAGAATGGGGAGGATAAACATTTATTTTCTGGCTTCAAAGACCACTATACTGGTAACAGATGCGTGATGCTACAACTGGGGATACGCATATAACAGCTTAAGTTTGCTGCTACAGACAGGCAACATTCATTTTTTGTTCATGGTATAGCATGCAGAAATCTGGATAAAATATCCTTTGCTTTGTTGAATTTCCTGGCTTCAACCAGACCAGTGCAGCATTACTATCAGGCAACACAAACAGCTTGAAATCTCAAAAAAGCCATGTTACACACACCTAACATCACTGGAGTGCTTCTAAGTACTCCACAGATATGGTTGTCAAGTAAAAATTCATGCAGTTGCGTCAGCATGTACCTAGTTGTACCAGCATGTACCAGCATGTACCAGCATGTACCAGCATGTACCAGAGCAATGTACTTCTCTTTCCCTGTTGAGCTCAGTGGCTATTTTCATAATGTCCCCTAAATGAAGCTGTCACTGTATACACCCATTGCAAGGACACCTTTGTATGGAAAATTCCACAGAGCCTGTCTCCACATGCAACACTGCACAAGTGTGAAGAAGTGAGACTACAGTACAAGGCTGCATGCTTGAAGAAAACACAATTGTAATGAATGAGCAAGAGTAGTGCTTTGCCAACTTGTCTATTTATTCAATTTGTCGGGGTGGCGCAGTGGTTACGGCGCTTGACTACTGTTCCCAAAGACGCGGGATCGGATCCCGGCCTCGGCGGCAGCTTTTCTGTGGAGGCGAAAAGCAAGGCGCCTGTGTACTGTGCGATGTCAGTGCACGTTAAAGAACCCCAAGTGGTCAAAATTTCCGGAGTCCTCCACTACGGCGTCTCTCGTAGCCTGAGTTGCTTTGAGACGTTAAACCCCACAAAGCAACCAACGAACCAATTTGTGATAGAAAAGAACCCAGCAATATAGTCATCCACACTGCTCAAAGGCAAAACAGCATTGTCTGCTAGTCTACAAGGTGCGATCATCACTATTATATGTTGTGCATGCCACTGTATATCACTGCTGCATTACAACCGCACCCCCCCCCCTCTCGTCTACTTGGCGGCTACGCATTTCCCAAGTGTGAAACTGCATGAACTAGTTTCTATCCAGCTTTAAGGGGAACAAAGTGGAGACGAAAAGCACAAAAACAAGGTGCACAAGAAGCAGTAGTGCTGACCAATGTTATTCGACGCGGCCCAAAGGCCTGGAGAGTGAATGAAGAGAAATGACAATGGCAGAGAAGGAAATGAACACACTACAGCACAGGTAGGAACGCATCCACAAAGCTTCACAGGAATTTGTGCATGATCCTGGAAACATCTACAATGTAACATTGAAACACAGACAAAAAAAAAATAAAGTCGGGAATGCATATAGAAACCTACACGCATCTAACACGGGACAGGATGACGTATCATGCAGCATGAGCTCTTCAGGCGAGCAGAATCTGGTGGGGCGATCTAAACTAAGGGCTATTGAACCAGGCACAAACTGGAACCTTCCAGTGGCAGTGAAGCGAGGGCGCCGTTACGCATTCAAGAAATAGTAACCCAGCATAACATGATCAATAAAACGGCACAAGAACACGATCACAGGAAAAAAAGAGGGATTGAAAGGCGCTCTTTCTTTTTTCCTGTGATCATGTCCTTGCGCCGCTCAAATGGTCAGTGTGAACCAACTAGCATTACAGCAAGCACTACAAGGATAAAATGGTCAGCACATGTAGCATCCTAGTGGCATGTTTCCATTGCAAGGCAGATGCTGTTTGAGTTACTAAATGGCACATATGGATGAGTTGCGAATGACTATTACATATGCATGCATCCTCTGGTAGGTATGTAAAGCCTCACTGGTCCATACATTTACATTCAATGCTTTTGTAGAGACAGACTCCCTGACGAAGGATCTTGCAGCGGTTGACCAAAGCATGAAATGTGTTTTTTACGGTACACCTGCTGCTTGGTGATATTGTAAAATGACCCAGAAGCCTCCATATGTGCCTGTAAATCACAAAATTCACTGAGATGAGCAATCCAAAACACAAAGGTACATTAGATGGGTTTTTAAGCATAGGTAGCATTGAGGAAAAAAAACACTGCCAGTTTCAGTTGATTAAGGAAATAAGTAAGTATACAAAATGCAACCATAATTTCAAACGGTTCGATGCATAGCCAGCATTTTTTTAATCAGTCTCAAACAGGCCAGGTGATTGTAAACAGTCAGTAAAAGCATTTCGCTTGGATTGACAAGATTATCCAGCAGCTTTCTCACTATATGCAATTATAATATTGACCTAGTAAACATCTTGCAGTTCAGCGCTGCTTTCCTTGCCTCTCTGTCTTAGCATTCGTTACTTGTTACAAGAGCAACCAAGTATAAAACATCTGGGTTTGCAAGGCATTTAGCCTCCCGTGGCAAGGACTCCTAACATCCACACACACTCGCTTTCTTCCATTTTTCTTTTATTTGACAGTTCAGAGTTCTAAGCACAGTTTTCTTTCTCAGAAGAGTATTGAATTGTCAGAGGGGATATTTTATTCAATATCACAAGGTACAGTTTTGTCGTGACTCTTTTGGAGAACTGCACTGTGTTTACATGCCACTACAATTGGTTTCTGTTCCTTGAATTGTATTGTAGATCTGTGTATTCACTCCACGATGAACTTGATGTATGTATGGGCTTGCAGGATAGTTATGTAAACAAAGCAAAGGAGTCAGGTAGGTAAGTACACTAGTCATAGAAGTATAGTATTTCGTGTTCACAGACAAGTCAAAATTCCATGAAGTCTGCATGCTGTCCTGGCAACTAAGTGACATGCCATTACACTTGGTCACTGTTTTACAATTAGCCCCTAGACAGTTTTCCTCTACAAGTGGGGACCCTTAGCTGATGCAAGGCAGTGGGCGCTAAGTATTTCTTGATCCCAACTGACCGCTCCGGCCATGCACTATTACTCTGTCGTGCAGTGACGCGACTTTTCAGTGCTTACTCTTAGCTGTATTGTTTTTAAGTATGAGAAACTGTGAAATAAAACTACAACAGAAGAATAAAACACTCATTCCACACAAAACATCCAATGTATACATATTTGTACTTAGAATAGTCACTTCATATCATGCAATGTTTCGAAAACTTTATGGACTCTTCCTCAGCAGCAGCACAATTGTGCCATAATTCTTGTTTATTTGTGCTCAGCACTAACTGTACAAATATTTCACTTGAAATTTGACTCTTAGAGGCTGTCTCAATCGGTAACAATTCTTTTCAGTACATGCCGCAGCTGAGTAGCTTGAGCTGTATTGCATGTTAACACTCAATCGCTAGATCTCATTTGCTACTTTCTGTGTCTGAAATGACAAAAGCAGTGCACACACATGAAACCTAGGAATACCAAATAGCATAGGTCAAGAAAAGGAAGTGTATGCTGCACTTGACACGAAGGCACTTATTAATATAGGCACCACTGAGCACAGAGATGGAGAAACTAGTATTACGTACTGGGGGGCATGCAAATTGTAGTTTTGCCAACCAAACTGATTATGAATAGCATAGTCTTGCTGCTGAATCAAATATGAATAGTGCTGAAAACCACACTGAATACAAATAAACTAGTTGAGCAGCTATTTTAAATGTCTTTGAAGAAGTAAACATATTGAATTTTAGAGATAATTTGAACATGCACTGTTTGAATCATTTGCTATGACATGGAATGATTCCATGCACTTTTAAAGATTTGTTACTGTCATGAACCTCGACACATTTTCTGCGTGCAAATGCATCTCATATGCAACACCACAGCTGTACGTTGCAGCCAGAAATGAGGATTACGTGGCGAAATGTACGCCACTAAGAGATTGCTACCACCGGGGAGAACCGCACGGAAAACAGTGCTTCTGTACATGTTACAAATGATGTGCATGTTTGTTTATGCTTTGCAGTCTATTTTCTCACAGTAAAACAGGCATGTTGTAAAATGTGTTTAGGCTGTAATTTCGGATGAAAACATTAAATGACCAGCTCCTGCATATTTGCCGCGAGTGCTATACCGAAGTGAACGCGCGAACACAGGCAGGAGAGATATGAATATATACACTTTACCTTTCGATGTAAACGTCCGGGAGTACTTAAAAAATTCGTGCCGTCTTCTCCTCATACTAACATAAACACACCAAGTAGACGGCGAAAGCAAGTGCCGCTTGGGCATGCGTGCGTCTACGCTGTTGCTGAATGATTGCATCGCCGGCAACTTAATCGATCTACTAATGGTCAGTTCATACTGTTTGTGCTGTATATTCGGGGGCTCAATAACTCTACAGCTAGGGTGCAAATGAATTTGATAGCCGACGATCGAGAGCCACCGTGAAGAGGAAAAGTTTCCCCAAACCAGCGCCGCAGCCGTCATATGCAGCGTTTCGACGTTCAAAGCAGCGCGCGCCGGGCGCGCCAATCAGAGCGCTGGAGAAGTCCGCCACCCAAAAGATTCCCCAAAGTGACCGTATAGCACCCTATGCGCCACCCGTGCCGAGTGCGTCCGCCAGCTGGCGGAAGGCGGACGAGCGCAGCGCCTCTAAAAACGACACGCTTCAGGAAACAATGTGCTTGGCTTATTGACGGGACGGCCATTGCGGTTCATGTTCCCGCACCAGCTTTATGGCTCCTCCATACTTAATTTGGACGCCTGATTCTCACATTATCTGCCCCTTTCCTTTAGCTTCCTATTCATGACGCATTATATTTAGTTGGCATTCAAACTAAAGTTATAAATCTTTCTTACTCAGCATTATTTTGCGTTCTCCCTTCATGACGCATTATATTTAGTTGGCATTCAAACTAAAGTTATAAATCTTTCTTACTCAGCATTATTTTGCGTTCTCCCTTCATAATGAAGGGAGAACGCAAAATAATGCTGAGTAAGAAAGATTTATAACTTTAGTTTGAATGCCAACTAAATATAATGCGTCATGAATAGGAAGCTAAAGGAAAGGGGCAGATAATGTGAGAATCAGGCGTCCAAATTAAGTATGGAGGAGCCATAAAGCTGGTGCGGGAACATGAACCGCAATGGCCGTCCCGTCAATAAGCCAAGCACATTGTTTCCTGAAGCGTGTTCCGGTTGGCTACCTTCCACTGGAAGAGAAAGAAGAGGGCCATGCAAGGCAAGATAAAAGAGAAGCGCGATAAGGAGCAAGAATATTCACCAAAGATTTGCTTGCTGAAATTCATATGCGCCTTTAGCAGGTGGCTACACCCTTAGAGGACTGCCTAACGCTTAAGCCTCAGGGCAGCACAAACCCTATCCTTGGTTGCCACACATAGGAAAACCACACAGCGCATTCACATCCTGGAGCAAGGCTGATTTCCGTCAGACTTGATAACGAAAAAAACTTATGTCCGCAGTTCTCGAAACAATAAAGATAGAGAAGCAATTGCACGCCGAGGTGGCTAAATGGTTAGGGCGCTCGACTGTTGAAGCCAAGGATGTGGGATTGAATCCCGGCCGGGGATGCTGCGTTTCGATGGAGGCGAAAAGCAAGACGGGCGTGTGGTGTGCGATATCAGTGAACGTAAAAAACAAAAAAACTCAGGTGGTCTGAGGCGCTAGCCTGATGCACTTTAGGACTTTAGAAAACCGGATCCAAATCAAACTAACCCATCTTGACGATGCTTAAGAGCTGCAAAACATGACGCATCCTGCGCAGGCTATATGCTTCGGACCGCTTTCGTTTGCAGGTCACACCGCTGTGCACGAATCGTGTTCATTGGAGTCTTCATAGTTGTCGTAACTTGCTGCTTTTGAACGTGGACCGGATCCTGGACTAGCCCCGAGGACGCTCAGTGATCGGTACTAGGTCTATAATTGCGATTGACACTGTTCGGTAGCAATGACCCAGTCACCTTCAGTACACGAATTCTGAAGCAATGCTTGGGCTTGAGCTCGATTGTACTAGGCCAGGAATATAGGGATCGCTGTATTTGTTTGGTCGTTGCGAATGTGCTTTCCTCCGCAGGGATGACGGAGACGTCTGCGACAAACTTCCCAGTTATCCAGTAATACGGCTTCACTCCTTCTGAGTGGAATATGGAAGGGAAGAAGTTACAGGATAACATTGGCTATGCTTCCCAATGCTCTCTGTGCGTTTAGATTACATTCCACGAGGGCGGCAACATTGTCGCAGCATAGCGGCGGTCTCAGGCACGGGCATTCCTTCTTCAAGTGGGAACAGTCCTGTGAGGCAGTAATGCAGTATCCACGGCATTTGGCAAGCTTTACAACTCTTTCCCGCCTGACGTAGACGTGCGCCACACAGCCTCAGAAGTGTTTTAAAAAGGTGCCCGCACAGTTCACCCGACATTCATGAATTTCCGGAATTGTGGAGACCATGAGGCGAAAGGACTCGCCACCTGGAGCAAAAGCCCAACTTTTACGTAAGCTAGATTTCAATTCCTTTGAATAGTTTAGTTTCATGCACTTTGTCTAACCAAAGTGCTATGCTTCCAGTATCACAGCCGGGTTGCTGACTAGTCGCATAGAAATACACAAGACGGAGTCGTACAAGGCTCCGTGCCAACTTCAATTGCCTGGGAAGCTCTCAAAGCAGTCTGGTAGGTACTTCTGCCGTAGTCAGAATTACCTGAACTTTATTTCATGCAACATTAACATTAATCAAGTGAATGTCTGCCAATTGTGTTACAATCTCAAGAATAAAACGTAAGAGAATACCTCGCCGCTAGCATTCTTAGCGAAGGTAAATAGCTCTATCGGCGTCATAGTAACGAATTAACGCTTCTTAAATTGTGTCATATAGAAAACCTTATTCTGCTAATCTGAGTTCCTTTTTTTCGGCTCACCGGCGTTTTCCCATGATTTGTACCAGGCAAAAAAAAAAAATGGAAGAGTCGCATTGTTCTCCTTGTATAAGCAGCTAGCTTTCATATCAAGTCTTTAGTCTTCCCGGTCATGATCCTTCATTAAAATCGTCAGAAGCAGCCTAACAACACTATCTGCAGAAAAAAATGCGTTCCCCATATCCCTCCCTCTAACCCTGCTCTATGCCAGGTGTGACAGTAATCCCGCCAACTTCCTATTCTCAAACACCCAATTACTTTCTTTTGCAACATCGTTTTTGTTAAACTGAGACAGTATCTATGCTTGGTCATCGAAGGCTAATTCCCATTTGTGACTCATTTCATACAGCGCAATACAAGCATCGTTTTTCATTACAAACCTTCTAACAGCGCATAAAATGAGAAGCGAGGCGTGCTTCAATCAGAGGCGGCTTACTTTCGTCTCGTGTACGCAGCGACACTCTATTCTTATGCAACAGCTAGCTGAAGCATTACAATGTAAAAGTACAGCAGTCATTTATAGACAGCATCGTCTCACATCGTGTGCACTCAAGCGGACGGACCCATTGAGGAACGTGGGCGACGTATTGTTTAGCGCGAAGAAAACAGACTACCCGCCCTTGTTTGTCGTAACGCTCTGTTGCTTTGAGTGCAAAGGTGTGAAGTGTTTACGGCAGCGGTTTTGTTGTTACAGGCATCAGTGTGCAAACGAGCACATATTCTTGCAAGCAAGCGAGGATTCACGCTCTTTTAATAGCTTTAGGAACGCCCGGTACACTCTCCTCACAAAGGAGAGCAAATTGCTTTAAAATTTTGAGGAACATCGAAGGCAGGCAGTTAAAACGCCACGTTGTCAAGAAAATCCGGCGTCGACACTGTTAGCAAAAAATACAGAGTATGCATATGCGAAGTAACTGCGAACTTGGGAGGAAGCTGTAATACTCCGCTAGGTGTCTCTCTGGGCACCTGGGGACGATTGCGAAATATGAGTATGTCGCGTGCCTTTTTTTTTTTTTTTTGTGCTAGCACTGCACTTGCCGGCAATGAACCGCAGTACTACTCTTCCTGAATATAGGTAAACCTGTATCAGCCCTTTCTCAGCCGAGAAAACTAAAGCGTAAGCGTAGGCTTTGTGGCCATGATGCCACAGCGTAAATGGGTTCCGTTTTCGGGAACCCCTTTTGGATCCTCTATCGCAGTCACGTACTTTGCAGCGGCAGCTTTGTAGCCTATGGAGTGATCTTTTAATCTATGCCTTTATTATACCCAATATATTTATTAACATACAGTTGCAGAATACAGTATTTTGTCAAACACCAGCCTACATTGATAACACCGCTTTAACCAAGCCCTACCGATGTTCCTTCGTTGCCTAGATGAAGCTTCCTAACTCGAAATCTAAGGGTCCTGGATGGCTGAATTCTGATCTGAAGCGCCTTTCCCAATGTCCGAAGCCACAGTTGGCAACGCCTGACTGCTCGATCATACCATATGGTTTCGTCACGTTACACTAAGCCGACCAATCAGTGAACAGTCATGTCACCTGTCAACCACTACATTTTACTGCCATGATCGCGATTTCTCGTTCACAACACCGACGCCTGATTTTGTGGAGAACGGGGCCTCGAACACTATCACATTATTAGTTGGCAGTAACATGACTGGGCACTTATTGGTCGGCGGAGTCTGTGACGTCACCACACTATATGGCACAGCCTAGTTGGCCAAAGCTGCAAACTCGGGCCGCTCCTATGAGGTCAGAACCAAATATAGGATTTGAAGATTTAGATTCGGACACTCTGCAGCGATGTCACGCAGGAAAATTCATACGGCTTGATTTAAACGGTGATTTGTATTTGTGTCAGGTGGTGTTTCACATATTGTGACAGCATACGGATGTAGGGTAATGAATATGCTTGAGACGATAGGGCACAGACTAAGGCGAGTAACAAAGGATTCACAAAGCAAACCGGAAACGTCAACCATGAATATTCGGGCGCCATAAGCGTCCCCAAATTTTAGGGCGAAAGCCTTTTATGGTTGATAACTCACCGAGTTGTCCATTCGCGGGAATTGTCACACTTCTCGAGATTCCGCAGGATATCTCGACATTGTGACGCCATCACCTGGTGACGTCATCGGTTATGACCGTACGTGAAAACCTGTCACGTATAATAAGCGGAAATAAAGTCATCATGACGTCACGTCCTTCATTTCCGATGACACAACCACGCATATAATTCACGCATATAAGAAGTAGATCTCGCCGGGCGTCCGTCCGTGCTGCACCTTTCATTCGGCGCTTCCTCGAACAAATCAAAAACTGCGCTCCAGTGGTAATTGAATTCCTACCCCTCCGATCACTAGCCGAGCGCGTTAACAGACTAAGCCATGCCGGGCACGTGACAAACGTATCTTAGTTCTCCTTGGCTAGCGTCATTCTAAAGCAGTTGCCATGAAGACCACTGCGCTCATATCCCGGCGTATCCTAGCAAAAACACTTCGTCATGAGAGAAGAAGGCGGCGTGATGAATCTTGGGAAGAGAGTGGTGGCGCGATTGAGAAAAAAACCAAGAAAAGTCGTGCGTACGAGTCCAATTCAAGCGCTTCCTGCTTGTGTCAGAATGTCATGTAGCTATGAGAACGCCGCGCAGTATGAGCGACGCTGTAAGCACAATTCCAGACTTGAATGAGCACTGCAACGAATGCGCGGCAAGGAACGCCAAGGCGACGCCTTTTACGCTCATGAGTGTGCTTCCACGCGTGCGTCCGTGTGTCACAAACATGAATAAACCTAATAAACCTCTAATTTTAAATTTGTCAAATCATTTACCAGGCATTAAGGATTCAGTAAGCAGTCATACAGATTTAAAAAAGGATTGCGCAGAAGAATAAACAACTACGGCGCTATAATGACATTCGCCTCACCACACTTTAGTGGTCCAAACTGATCCCTCCAGTAGAGTATTGTCTATAGATCTCAAGGTAGCATTTTGCTGTGCTCAACTCAGGCGCAGTAATTCACTCTAAAGAGAAGGCATCTGGTAAACTTCGCCCAAAATCGAGAATTTGCGAGCATGCCGCGGCGTTCACAGCTTCCAATGTCACTCTTACTAATCTTTTATTTTTTTTTTAGATTTAGAAGGGATGTTTTAGTGCATCCTTTAAGCAAATTTGGAATTTTTTACTTCAAATTAGGATGTTTGCCTTATGTGCATATAACGTCGTCTTATTTCCTTCCTTTTAGATAAGGATATATGCGGTTTTTCTGAGATCACAGTGCCTGAACAAAGGGCGACAAAAAATAAGGTCTATTCAGATGCAAACTAAGTTCACGATCAGTTTGGTTTTAAGTTCGATCTCGGATCGCACGAACTAAGTAGCATAAAGTCGTAATAAATACATCATGGGGAAACACCACCCGGCATAAAGCCCCGTTTTAATCAAGCCGTACAACGTGACTGGGTGGTCTAGAAATAGCGTATTAGACTCCGGATTCTAAAGTGAGGTAGGTTCAATCCCCATCTGAAACGTGGTTTCCATGTTGGTAGCTCCAGCCGATTCGGCCATGTTTCTGCTTATATGCTCTGGCGACATCACGCACTCCGCCGACCAGTCAGTTCCTGACCTTGTCGCCTACAAACTACCATCTCCCTGTGATGGCTGCAAGCGAATGAAGCCACCATATCAGCGAATAAATGTTCTGGTGCTAACCCACTAAACCTGTGAGCGCTAATTAATATTAACCGCGCCGCGCTGGTGCACTGCTTAGGGAGCTCGCCTAATCTGTCCAAGGATGCCGTTATTCATGAGTACATGGCATTTCTTTATTGAGTACAAGGAAAGCTATCTGAAGATAATAAAGAAATCTGCACCCTTCACTTTCTGCATTTGTTATACAGAGAACAGATTTCTTTCAAGCGTCCAGCATAACTGAGAAGGGGATAAAATAATTATTTTGTCACTGAAATTCATTAGTCATTTTAATGCAGTGGCATTACAGGAATTAAATACCTTTCACTATGCTCTGCCATTGCTATATCCTGTACTGAATTCGTGCTTCGTTGCATGGATACTTGTCAATTGTCGTTTATCGCGTACAGCAGTAAGATTTTAAGATGTATTTTCTAATCACATTTGTAGTGCAGATGAAATTAAACGAATACTGCCCTACAATTATTTGTGGATAAAATAAAATCTTTTCAAAAAATATAGAGACCAACCCGACCCTGATGCTAAAACATCCGTAATTGGCTGTTCGTCCTCCAAATTAAAACTTTCGAGAAACATAAAGACCAACCCGACCCTGATCCTAAAACATCCGTTATCGACCTTTCGTCCTCCCGTAGGCACTCTGCCTGGATGCGATAGTCCGTTCACTTCAAAGCAAACAACATTCAGAAGAAGCATAACTTACACGTTTGACACTAGACCATGATTCGCTTAAAACGAAAGAAATAGCAACAATCCTAAAATTAAACTTGCGACTTTAAGCAACGTGGAAATATAAAGGCAGGTTTCAGAGGTGGACTGCGAAATGGGAAGTCTGTCTTGTAGCTGCCTTAATTCGCGAGACGACAAGCTTGTTTACAAATCTTATCAATACTTTCCGCCTCTAGCAACGTTGACACGCACGAATGTCAGACGTCACACATTTGTGCCAAGTTTACGATATGCAAACAGTGTGCCTGTCATTGTTCTCGTTGTTTGCCCAGTTTGGTTGCTTGACGTTTCGTCGTTTTTTTCTCTTTTGCATCGAAAAAGGATTCCACTGTTGGCGTGCACTCTCACAATTCTTCTCAATATTTACCGTACAAAATATCTCAAGCATTCAGTCTGTATACATTTAAGTGAAAAGTTGGGTTCGACCAGAGTTTGGCCTTAATCATAACTGAAAAGTTAGACATTTCGTGTAGGTTTAAATACGAAATCGTCAAGAAAAAAGGGAAACATATTCCCAATGGTTTCGTTGCTTGAGTTCAGAGATCAAAAACCTTTACAAATCCAGTAGCTTACTGTACTGTTGGCAACCCGAATCCTGTTGGTTCTTTGCCGTGAAGAATGAATAGGCATCAGGTTTGCAAACACATGTAGTCAAAAATGCTGGCTCAAAGCACACACTCTCTGATTTCAAACACTCTATTCACGGAAGCTTGAAATGTAACGCCAGCAAAGTGGTGTACTGCCTGAAGTGTGGTGAGTGTCAAATGCAGTACAAAGGGCAGACCGAGAACGCCTTTCGAGTTATATTCAATAAACATTGCGCGCGCATTCGAATTATCTTCCCTACCTCTCCTTGTCAAACATCTCTGTCAAACTTCTCTCACCAGATAAATCACGAATCTGACAAACAAATGGTTATCCTGCTATAAAGGGCTTAAATTTAGAATGACTCATCAATTATGGATAAAAAATGTGGTAACGAATATAAATATAATCGAATCTGAATCACAATATATTGATAATCGAATATATTCGGGATTAGGATAGATAGGCGAGAGTAAAGAAAAAATTGAAGGGCTCTTAGATGTCTCTGAAGAGGAGAACGGCGAAAGCCTACCCTTTCTCTCCTGTCATTTGCCTCCTACCATTGCGTAAGCAATTTTGCTCATTTTCAGTCAGTTGCGGCGTTTCAAGTCGTTTTTTTGACATATTGGTTGTTTCGTAGTCATGATTAGTCATGCCTAGTCATTGCAGTCATTACCATGCATCACTAACTTTATCATTCATTTCGAGTTAGTTGCGGTCATTACAAGTCGTAGTTTCACATATTGGTAATTACAAGTCATTTTTATTCATTATTATTCATAAATAATAGTTATTGGCATTAGTCATTAACTCTATGGAGGTCTATTTATAAATTTTATTCATTGCCAATCACCATCAATCTTTTACATTCTTAATCTCCCTCCTCCCATCAGCGCACAGATATGACGCACAGGTCACGCGCACAACTCCCGCGCGCAGATTTTCGCTTCATGAGCTATAGAAAGGCTTTTCCCTTAAAAGTTCGGAGAGGACTGCAGAATCAGCAGTGGAGAAATGCAAAAGCCTGAGCGTTACTGCTGCACGTGGTACATCGCACGCTCCTTGTCGAACGCAACCAGCGTTCCGTTGAACATCAATGTTCACCGGCGTTCTATAATTTGTTTACAGGAAAGAGAAGGCGCAGTATCTGCCACTCACAGAATCTCGTGGAAAAATAGCGCCGACGCGGGATGCTCACCATGAGCCTCTAGGGGCTTCCGCATCAACCCAATTCGTTTCCCCTTTATTTGGGTATTCCAGCTTACTGAGCAGCAAAACAGTTTAATCATATTAAGTAATGATTCGTAGAGACCTGATTTTAGGCAGTGTTTTGTTTTTAAATGCAACTTGGGTCCACTATTTTCATCCATGGGCATGAGCTAAGTGTTCGCAATGCATGTTAGACTAATTTTATAATATAACGGCCTATGTTGATCGTTTATGTCTACATATACCTACTTCCGGCGTTGGTTCCGAAAAATGCCCTTTCTTGCTGAAAGTGGCCCTGAATACGATGTCAACCCCTTGAATAAAAAATACCGAAAAAAAAAACATTCTATTGTTTTGTGACACTTTACCATTGAAGCTTGTAGAATTTCGCTGGTAAAGTTGTAATCGACCAATGACACCGCATTGCTGAAAGTATAAAAAGTGAGTTATAGGCTTGTTTGTGCGAATAGTTTTAAAGTTGATTTCAGCTAGAATTAACTGGGGATTGTTATACAATCCAGCCAAAACCAAGTGGTAAGATTTCTACACAACTAATCCGCCTCGTCAATTTGTCTTGTGGTCAGGTCGCATGCTATCCTGATAAAAATATTTGAAGGCAATCTGGTAGAAGTAAGGCCCACTGGAAAGTTGTCAGTCGTACATGCATACTATGACACATCCATGGGCTCATATGAACAGCGTTTAACAGGACGTTGGTTTAATGCTTGAATGAAAACCACTGTTTTGCCATCACACGGGCACCATATACTCACCATATTTCCGACAGGCTGGTTCCCTAGACTCTCGCCAGATTGCATAACGTTTCTGTAAACTCAGCGCTAACAGGAGATCGAAGTGACGTCGACACACCACGTCTCGTTATTCTCATGCTTGAGTGCGGATCTCTACTGGTATTTCAAGCCACGCCAAAAAAAAAAAAAAAAAGACCTCCGAGAACGCATTGATTGGGTGATTAGGCAGTCGAATACTGGTACACCATGCTACAATATATGTATTTCAACAGCGCATGCTACACACGGACAGATGACAAGAAAACACACACACGAGCGCTTAACTGCAACTTTATTTGAGAAGGGCGCCAACCACAACATATATACCCCCAAGCAACCGCCAACCAGGGCACAACCAGAAAAAACACGTGTCAAGCGCCAATCAAAATAAAATGTCCAAAAGATGAGCATCCAGCAGGCAGCGAACCAAGATCGAGAAAGCAGATTACAATAAGCAGCCAAAATAACTTATTCCACTTGCCCTTTTTTTTTCTATGTAAAAGGTGGTTAGGACTATCCAGTACAAGAAAAAAGAAACCGTTGCTTTAAAAGCGGTAAATTGAAACAAGCGCGATAAGATGACCGTGACGAGAACATCCGATGCGCATAAGCACCAACAATCAACAATGGCTACATAAAAAAACGTTCTGGCAAATGAAGACATGAGGACAAGAAAATGTGATGTGTATGGAAGCCAACAATTAAAACGGCTATACGGTAAAACATTCGTGGCATAGTACAAATTATAAAAGGCGAAAATGAAGACTAGTAAGAAAAAGGACAAGAAATGCAAAGACATGTAAAAGAAAAAGGAAGAAAAAAAGACACCCGAAAAACCAGGGCCGGCTTGGACGATAAAGTCCGAGCTAAGTCCAGACTTAAATGGTGTCTTTAGAAAGACCAAGCTTATTTAAGACGGCTCGTGTTCCGAACGTCGAACGCTTCGGGTTCATGTTCACCAGAGTGGCTTCCCAGAACGGCCTCAGCAACCACTTGGGGCATTTTTCCTCGTAACACAATCTTAAGCCGCAAAAAGCAATGGCACGGATTTTACACAACGCAAAATTGACGGAATGTATACATCTTACAGCAGGGACAGTGCCAGCGCATCCCTGTATTTCCCTAATTTCTCTACTTAGACACCTGGCGTCCTTGTGATCTAACCAAGACAGCACTAGAGTCGTAATCATACAAGCGACTTATTCAAGTCAGGACTGAAGCCCAGTCTTTACTCCAGTCTTAAGCCGCCATGCTAGTGGCCTATTCTTTAGACTCCAGTTAAGTCTGGACTTAGCTAAGACAGTCTGAAGATTGTTTTGTGCAAGCGGGCCCAGGTTAAAATCACATCACAAAACACCAGACAGGAATGCGATCTCTGCTTGAGGGGGAAACGGAAGGCGTGCGTTATGGCGCTTTTAGAACTTCAACAGCGACAGCAACAGATGCAAAGCAATTTATTTTCACCGGCGTAGTCAGCCTTGAGCAGGAATTGCAGCTGCATTTTTTTTTTGCATCATGTATTTATGGTGGCACGACGCTTCTATGACAAGCACTATTACGAGGTGACGGTGCTTCAGGCACTTGAAGCCTTTATCTACAACGCGTTTTTATATAAGTGAATACGTAGTTATTGTCACGTAGGGGCGACAATTTCGTTGGAAACAAATGAGGAGGCTCGAAGTTCACTGAAATAAACTCTTTGTTGGGCTGACTTGCGCCCACAAAAGAACTAAGCTATCGGCGGCAGCGATAGCAGCAAGTGTTCTGGGCGGTCATCGATCTACAAATTTAGAACATCTAGGGAACTTAGTGCGCATAATAATAAGGCTTAAGGCGTACAACATGCACAATTTCTGGCTTTGCACGGCGCCGCTGGGATTCTGTCCCGCCGTCAGGAATGATTTCGTAGTCCAATTGTCCGGCTCGGCGAAGGACCAAAGTATCGGCGGTAAACCTTTTCACCGAGTCCACGGCGGCGAATCGGCGTCCAAACCCACACTTGGTCTCCTGGCTTGTACTCTGCATTACGTCGTCGCTAGTTGTATTGTCGGGCCTCGGTAACTTGCGGTTTTTTATTGCGCAGCCGGGGGAGTCGTCGGGTATCCTCTACACACTGCAGGAAGGCGGCGACGTGGGGGTTGTCTTCATCTGTCACTTGCGGCAGCATTACGTCGAGCGTTGTCCTGGATTCCTCACTGTACACATTTTTGAACTAGGTCGCTCTGATTGTCTCTAGGACGTCTGTATTATACGCGAAGATCACGTAGATCAGGATGGCGTCCCATGCCTTGTGTTCGGCGTCGACATACATAGCAGTCATGTCCGCATCGTTTTGTTGAGGTGTTCCGTAAGTCCATTGGTCTGGGGATTGTACGCTATTGTACGTCTGTAGCTTGTATGACTGTAGACTAGAATGGCTTGCGTGAGCTCCGCATTAAATTCTTTCCCTTGTTCATGATCGAAACTTCCCGGCGACGGGTCACAGGAGAATGCATTCGACGAATAACTGGCCGACTTCTGCTGCGCACGATTAGGCAGGGCTTTTGCTTCGGCATATAGCGGTTCATGTAATCGGTTGCCACGATGATCCACTTTCGGGAAGGGCTGAGGAGATCCATCCCGATTTGTTAAATGAGCTTAATCGGAAGCGATATTTGATTCAGTAGTGCAGCTGATCTGACAGGGGGCGTCATGCGTCGCTGGCACTGACGGCACGTTATCACAAAGTGATGGACTTCGGAAAGTAACTGCGCCCCATTCCGAAGTTATCTGCTGTCGGCTCATCGTGGTAAGCCTGACGTTCGGAGTTCCTTAGCCACGGCAAGGAGGTATGTGGCCCTGTTGGCCGCGAAGTTCTTCTTGACAAGGACGTCGTTGCGCACCTCGAAGGACAACTGACACCTGAACACAGTAGGGGGGGGGGGGGGGGGGGGGGGGGAGCGATCTTGCATTCTAAGTAATCCGCTAGGTCTTTCAAGTCAAGGTCCGAGCACTGCTATTTTTTTAACTATATTTATTTCCTCAGGGAATCAGTAGGGAATGAGATGAAGAATGAGGTAATGATTAAATGGATGGAAAACGGTTGGCTGATTTGATGAAGTCCAAGAGTGAGCGATGACGTAGTCCCTGCGTCCAAGCGAGATATGAGGCAGGATTGCTTGCTGAAAGGCCAGCTATCGTCAAGTGCCGGATTCTTGTCGGTTTCAGTGCTGGGCAGACCCACAGCTGCCATTGTACGAAACTGCTGGCGCTTACTGCTCCCAAGAAGACTCAGTCGTCGTCTTTTGGAGGCGCGGCCCGGGACAGAAAAGCAGTATCCGTCGAAATGCTTGTGACCCAACTTGTAGACCACTGTGATGTCGAATTCTTGGAGACATAAGCTCCATCGAAGAAGATGGCTGGAGAGGTATTCCAAATCGGCGAGATAGAAGAGCGCATATTGGTCGCTTACTACTTACATTGGTCAACCGTATAGGTACGGACAGAATTTCCACGGGGCCCATGTGATCGCGAGGCACTCCTTCTCGGTCGTCGAGTAATTGGCTTCAGCTTTTGAGAGGGCCCTGCTGGGGTACGCGATAACTTTTCCTGTCCGGCACTCTTCAGAACAAGAACGGCGCCAAAGCCCACACTGCTGGCGTCGGTGTGAATTTCAGTCTCGGCGTTTTCATCAAAGCGGCCAGGAGGGGCTGTAGGCGGCGCTTAAGCCCGTCGAAGGCTTCTGCTTGCGGTGCTTCCCATTTAAATGGTACTTCAGCCGTTTTAAGCTGCATCGAGGGCTGGGCGATGCGCGAACAATTGATCACAAATGGTCGATCATGTGCGCACAGTCCATGGAATTGACGCACTGCTTTTAAAAGGAAAGCCTTTATAGGCTCATGGCGCGAAAATCTGTGTACGGAAGCTGTGCGCGTGATCAATGCGTCACATGTGTGCGCTGATGCTTCACTCGCAAATAACGAACGTTTGAGGGAGGTTCAGAATGAAAACAATTGATGGTAATAGGCAATGAATAAAAGTTATAAAAACATCGGGAGAGGTAATGACTAATGTCAATGACCAATAAGGACGATTAATAATGAACAAAATGACTTGTAATGACCAATATGTCAAACTATGACTTGTAATCACCGCATCTGATTGAAAATGAGTTAAAAATACTTAGCTATGAGTGGTAATGACTACAACGACTAGGCATGACTCATCATGACTACGAAACGACCAATATGTCAAACGACGAATTGAATGACTAAAAGGAACATCCCTGTACACATATAGCTTGGCAACCTGTATATTAGCGGAGATTGTTAAACACACAGCTTTTTTCTGTTGGAAGAAATCATGATCCTCCTAGAAACTGATACATTCTCTCTACGCACATTATTGCAAGCAACTCAGACCCTCTTTTTGTTTACGGTGTTAACGAATAGCCTACTTTCAAGTTAAATAAAAAAGAGCCAAAACAAAAATAGCTGAAAGAATATAACCAGACCCAAATCAACATTCTGGGAGTGAAAATTACGATATAATTGCAACCTTCCCTCCCCATACAAAAGCCTGCCGCTGAAAATAAGGAAACTGTCACTCTCGCAGAGACAGTGGTAAACAAAAATACCACGCCACCAAATGAACAGATACATAGGTCCAAGTGTTCGTGGTACGAAACCAGCCCTTCACTGAGAAGGATGCTCAGGGGAGCTAGTTGATGGTGGTTCATATTGGGTAGTACTAAGCTGTAAGGGACGACGAACAGAGGACTAAGATGCACACGAACAAGCGCTTTTCCGCTTGTCTTCTTGCTCCTGTCGGTGTGCGTCTTGGTCCTTTGTCCGTCGTTCCTTTGCGCTGCGTTCTTCACTGAGTAGTTACGATTACATCTTATATTGAAGGTGCGAAAACGGACGGGGGGGGGGGGGGGGGCAATCAAGGTTAGGAAACTTACATTTATTATAAGAGCCACCTATTCTTTCTTGAGACAGGCATCCGCTGGATCGAAATAATGTCAGCAGCTCTCATATAAAAGTTTCCGTCCTTTAGGGCCCAGATCCCAGATAAGGAATGATGTCAGCAGCGAACTTATTGCTGTTCCTTCCCGTCTATCAAACAAACGGAAAAGTTAAGCCCTTGCCCCGCCGTTCAATGGCGGAAAAGTTTTGAGGGCTGTAGGGAGTGTCCGTGTTAAAGTTGTCACGCGGAGGCAACAAAGGTAACAAAGGTGAAGGCAGCACCAAAGACGCAGTTTCCTCTGTGGCCTGCCAGTGCAAAGGTATAAAACCTCAAAATCGAGCTACAGCTGGAATGATGTATGAAAGCACGGAACAGGACAAGCTGTCCGACGTGCCTTCGGCAGTCCCAGGGGGCACAGCAAACAAGCTTGCCGCCAATTCAGAGCTCGCGAGAACAAGAAGTGGCCTCTCCGCTGACCACAACAACAAGTACACTGAAGGAGCACGACAGAACACCCTTGGTCGGACAACGAGAAAGGCAATTTTGGCCATGTTGTTTACTAGTGACAGCCGGTGCACCGTTATAACCTAAAGGTCCTTTCGTAGAGTTGTAGGTTAAGTAAATACAAAATGTGGAGCAGAGCGGGTTGCTCTCTCCTTTTTGCGATTTACAATTTCTTTCTTGACAGTGTGGAACTGAAGAAAAGTTTTTTTTATTTGCTCGCGAAAGAAATTAAGGGTGAAAATTGCACGGCGCTGATGGTCAATATTTGATACCCAGTATTAAAAATGAACAGCTTGATAAGCAGCTGCAGAAACAATAAATGTTAAATTTAGTATACTATACTTAAGGAAGCGTACAAGAAATATATATGTCGAAAACACGCGCGGGTTAGTGTCGGCTGCATTATGAATGGGAAAATCTTTGGCCTTATATGTGGTGTACGTTATATGTCACAGTATAAATATGACGTCATTTTATTCCATAGCGTTATTCGAAATACGTACTCTAGCTTCACAGGGCAAAGATATCATCTCAATCAAAATTTAGTTACGCCCTGCTTGATGCATAATACTAGTCATACTATGATGCAGCGTGCATTAAGTCACAAAGCGGAGGTGTTCTGGCTTCACTCTGCTGAACGAATGCCTTGTTTTCCGGTCCAGAGGGGTCCAGCCTTTTTTGTAATTTTTGTTTTACGTTTCGAATTGACTTGCTCAACTTTTTCTTGCATGCTCATTTTCATTCATTGTTCTCGGAGTATGGTAGCCCAAGTTGCCTATGTGCCAAAAAAACAACAACACAGGCATAACACAACCCACACATTTTCCTTTAGCGCTTTGATCCACTCGCGCAATCTTTGCTTAAAGTTGCACTTGCGTCTTTTTCATTCCTGGTATTCTTTTTTATTTAATATAGGTTTGCTGAATGAGCTGTGCAACAAGCCCGAATTATCATGTTTATTACTCTATCATCACCAGAATACAATGCTTGTTGTGTCATCCCTGTTCAAAAACCGCTGCCATGGAAACAATTATTTCTTTAATTTAAAGCAGCACGCGAAGTTTGCTTCAGAGGAAAACGACAATTAAACCATGACCAAGGAACACCGCCGAGCTATTGCAGCGAGCACAAAGCTGCTCAAACACGGTTAGGTGTAATGTTTGCTTGCGAAACGTTTTTTGTGAGCGGATTAGCCTTTCATTCATGGGGCCAATGTTTGTTTTGGGCTGTTTTTCATTGTCCTCAAACGGTTGCAAAAACATAATGTCACAATCACATGAAATTTTAGGTGGTCATAAAACGCAATATCTTGTTACCCAGACATGCAGACTTTTTAAAAATAAATGTTTTCGAATTATATGTGGCGTATATGATTCCCGCCACGTGCTAGATACGTTTTGCGAGTTGAAGCCAAGCACCGTTTGAACGGATTTGTTACACATTTTTTTTTTATTATGTGCAGCAGGCTGTACTGTTTTTGTTTCATCTATTAGATCTATTAGCATAAATTGTTTATTGGGCTACGATGACAACACATTAAAATAAAGGGACGTGGACCTTATAAAACAATGTCGTTCGTAATTACGGCATAATTTTAGACGCAGTTAGGAATATTTCACAACATTATGGGGGGTTAAAGGCGAAAAACAATAAACTTGACAACTGGACGGTTTTTGTTGTTCATGTGGATAAAGGAGTAGTATCCGCTATCGCCGATGTCCTCGTCGAGGTCACGAAAAGCTTGTTTAACAGTCAAGCCTTCATGGTCATTACGAAGTGGCTGGTCAAGAACTGCAGAGAAGTCGGGGTCTTCGGGCATCAGCTCTGACAACAGCTCTTTGCGTGCCTTACGCATCAGGTCAAGAAAATTCGGCCTAGGCTCTGCGCTGTACCAAAGGCGAGCTAGTTCACAGTGCGTGGTCTCACGCGAGCGTAAAGCGCATTATTGAAGTAGGATTCTTTTCACCCTAATGTACCCTTTGCGTGTAGTGAAGCTTGTCTTTTTTTTTGGAAATTACATCATTCGAAAGAGAAGTTGTGACGGCCTGGCTATGGTGTCTAGATACCACCATAATCTCACCTTTCATGTCCAAGAGGGCACTGACGGAAGAGGCGTAGTACTGATAGAGCAAACGTAAGCGTGGAGATGGTGTACTGAAGAGCATGTGAGGCGCTGTAGATGCGTACATCTGGCTTACGACTGTCCGACGTGACCATTGTGAACATGAGATCAAGGTCTGCTTGGTACATGTCCCCTTTGACGCGATGAAGGAGAAGGGAGAGAAACGTTTTATCGGGAGTCACGAAAGGTGAGTAGGGTGAAAGAGCGACATACGTCATCGGAACCATTTCGAGATTCCATTTTCTTCAACGGCTTCCTTGACGTGCTCAGCAGGCGTGGAAGCATGGGAGGCTCTGTAAATGCACATATCTGGGTTACAACTGTCCATATGCCAATAATGCACTCAGTGAGCGCGTATTAAGGCATGCTTGATCCATAGCTACTTCAGGGAGAATAGGTGAGAAAATAAGAACGGAAAGGATGCGCTCCATTGATTCTTATACATCTTTGCTCAGACGATTAGGCGCTGAATAAAGATGCTCTTTAGCTTGTATGTGGTTTGATGCGGTTGAGATGAAAATGCGACGTGTATGACGTCACTACTGAGGAGGAAACGAAGCCGCCACGTGCAGTTGAGACTTCACCGTTATACGTTGGAGCAGGAAGCGAGCATCGGTTTGTCTTTATTTCTGCGGCCATGACGGAAGGGTAGCTCGGTGCGTCCGCTGTTCATGATTTTGAACATGGCAGTTTGATCTCTCTAGGTCACCAGTTTTGCAGCGCGAGTTGGGTTCCGCCGATATGCCAAAAAAGTACGTCGTAAAAGCACGAGTGTTCACAGAAGGCAGCCTTTATTCTCTTGCAAAACAAAATGAGTGTGAGAGGGGAGCGAAGAAGCAACAAAGGAGGGACAGGGCTCAATTTGCAAACAAGCTTCGAGTTGGATTACACTGGCGTCGGTTAACCTGCCTCCTTGGACCTTGGAGGTGTTGCACGTCTCAGGTGATCGATGTTCTGAGATGCGGATGCATTTCTACCTTCCACAGGTTTGCCAGAAAATAAACTTTGTATGTTTAAAATGGCCTCTCCGCGCATGATATCATGGACGAAATCGAGTTAACGTTTAAATCATTAAATATACACACTACCTTTGTAATTAAAGCTTACAAAAAGCAAGCGGGCCTATTAAAACCATCTCACCGATGTTTGAAACGTATTTTTGTAATCGTTGTACAGGTTTCTAGAAACCTGAGCTTACCTTCACTGTTGATGGACTTCAATTTCGGAATTTAATGGGACGCGTTAAAATGCAGTATGGAGAATTAGATACTTATTGTATTTTAAAGGTCAGTTATTTATTACTCTTTATCATGGGCATAATTTTCTCCATGCTGCTGCATTCCCTAAAACAGAGCACGCCAATATACCTTTCATAGGTTATAAAACAAAAATCCCTGGTATCTTAACCACTTTTCCCTGATTATAGATCGCCATCAATGCCGCCGTACATAGGTAATGGTAAAAGCAGTGCTATCCCTTCGCTTTCCTCCTAGCGATAAAATTTTTTTCATCGCTATAACTTCTATCCGGCTCTTTGCGAGGGTCTGCAACGGTAAAAAAATTGGTTCTCATTTGCAGCATGAGCAGTAACACTATCAGAAGTATCCGTTCTAGCGTGTGGAGCTAGTTCTTGATTCTTATCGCATTTCTCGTTGAGGTAACAAACTTCTGATTTCATTTTCCTTTTTCTTTTCATAGCTCTGCTTCTGGGTCTCGATTTCCAACAGCAGTTCGCGGAACAATGACTTGTCTTCCCATCCGCGTTCAGTTACCCGACACTCGCACGAAGGCTGTTCGGATACGAACCTGCTAAAAATACCAGGGGCGATAATGCTCCTTCTTTAGTGTTGTTTCTAGTTTGATGTTTCGTGCTCAGATTTTTCTATTCTTCGTTTCTTTTTCGGCAGGTTCTGGATATCAGATCAGGTGTGCTCTCAACAAGATCGATGCAACCTTCATTGTAATGTTCGAGCTTTTAACTTTATTTATCCTTTGTATAGCTGAGTAAGCAGAAATAAAGCGTGACCTACAGGCACACCAAGAAAACGGCTTTTTCCCTGTCCGGCAGTTGCGGCAAACAGGGTGCGCATACGTATGTGCGAAAGGCAAGTTTAAAGAAAATATGAAGTAAAAAAAATTCATCGGACAGCTTCATTGGTTAATGTTTACATCACAAAATAGCAGTCAGAGCAAAAAAAATTAAGGTATGGACAATAAGCACAGCATGTAAATGTATGCGCACAATCACTTTATTCCGATCACTTTCTGAGTGTACTCTCAAATCAGAAGTGTTTCTCAGCTTGTTCATGGTTATGTACTTAATAATATATATATCAAGTCCCATAGTTAGTGTCTATTTGTTATTTGTTCTCTTTTTATTGTTATTGCGCCGATTCAATTTATTGTTTCTGGTGTATTGGATTAGTTGAAAGTAGTATATATTGAATTAGCATTAATATATAATAAAAAAACAGAATCGGTCCTTAAATCTTGATGTCCGCATTATTAATTTCCACAATCTCAAAAGTATATTCTGCAATACAGTAGGGTTAGGGGTTGGTTCACAGGAAGGGAAAGGCGCAGTATCTGTCACACTTGCTCTGTGGACACCTGAACCGCGCCGTAAGGTAAGGGAGGAAGGTGGGAGTGAAAGTGGAAAGAGAGAAAGGGGAGCCGTAGTGGAGGGCTACGGAGTAATTTCGACCACCTGGGGATCTTTAACGTGCGTTGACATCGCACAGCACACGGACACCACTTCGTTTCGCCTCCATCGAAGCGCAGCCGCCGAGGTCGGGTTCGAACCCGGGAACTCCGGCACAGTGGTCGGGCGTCTTACCACTGCGCCACCCAGGCGGGGCCAATACAGTAGTTCTGTTTTAGTTTATAGCCGCTGTTTCGCAGACAAGTCGAATTAATGTTTACCCTAATAAAGTAATAAACAAATTAAACAGCCTGTCTACAGAGGTCTTCGCCCAGTTACCCTCTTGTTTGAACTTTAGTTTCTTCAGGAATAGCTTCCAGATATTCTGTTTTGTCACTTTTCACTGCCTAAATTTGTACGTGCTTGTTTTTAGCAAAATAACATCTTCCGTGAATTTTGAAGTCCTAGTGACCTCAATTTTGCGAACACTGCACTGAGCTTATTTCGGTTGAAATTATTCTTCATTGGATGCACTATATATTATGTCTCATGTTTTGGGCTTTTGCGTTTATATTATACTAGTTCGTTTTATGTACTCCCATTTGGCGAAAATTCCTTTGGGCGTAGTACAATTATCATTTTTCCTCAGAAAATCGTGGAAGGTAATAATAGTATATCTTAGAGCGGAAGCGCTCATAAGCTCTCCACCACCGACCAAGAATCTTTTCCGATCTTGATTTTGTTGTCGCTATGATTGACTAATCGATTTCGTGAGGTCACAACCACGCGGCCTCGCGCGGTTATTTCAACCTATGTTCGGTATAGTGGCCTCAACCTGCGAGACTCCCCAACGGGCCTTTCAAGTTAAGCAGCCAACATAAGGATGGAGCCTATGCCTGATCAAAGACTGACCATCACTCCTTGTATAGCGCTTTCAGACTAGAAAATAAAAGGAAACATAGGATGGGGTTGCCTCCGGTGGAGTTGGAACCCGGTTAATCGGGCACAGAAAGCCATCGTCTTAACCCCTGCTCCACCACGAAAGATGTTTTCTCCTGTTTTAACCAGGTTTAAGTGAGGTAAGCATAAATCAGTTGACGCATTGGTTCCATATGGCGCAACAAACTATAGTAGCCTCTGTGGCGCCTGCGATCACGCGCTCCGTGTCACCACAGTAGGTCACGGAGTTCAATGTTAAACCTTCGCCTTTTGATGCGGCGACTCCCAGATGGCTACACATGTACACTGAAACAGTAGCTTCCCGTGGTTTCGCAATGCAATCTGTTTAACATGGATAACCACTGTAAATTTATTTCGTTCAGTCCTTTTACAGAAATGTTCTTCTTCCGCAGCCATTTGGCAATCACATCTGTGGTGAGTGCGTATCCCGTATGCGCCCTAAGTGTGAGAGGTTGGGCGCCAGCGGGGAAATCCAGTTTCTAGGGGTAAGGAATCCTAGGGACTCCAGATAATCTAGGGGATTGACTGGAGTCCCTGGATGAAAAAGTGAAGGCTACAATAGCCTTGTGCTCTCGTGCGCAGCGGATCTGTTCTCGTCGCCGAAGGATCAAAACCCAGTCCGGGCGCAGTTGCGGCGGCGATATTCTTTTATTTCATCCACGGTCCCTCTCCCTCCTTTACTGGTGTTCTTCTCTCCCAGAGCCGCGCAGCTGTCAGTGACCGCACACGCACACATACAGTCTGGGTTAGGGGCTGACTATGGCGTCTATGCTAGCGCAATAAATCTCGATTTTCACGTTCTTGTAGCACTCCGCTTTGAACGAGAAGCTGCGATAGAAGTGTCCCTTATCAGCCATAAAAGCCAGTATTTTCGTGGCGTAAATGCATGGTTCCGTGATGACGGTTACTTGCTAATCCAGTAAATTTTCAGATTTCCTATCTGCAGAGTGCAAATGGGAAACCTGCCTAAATAAGCAAACATCGATGTTGACTTTGTGCAGAGGGCTGTACATGAGCCGAGAGATAGAGTCCGCTTACCTCCTACAAGTTGGCGGTTTTCTTGATTTTTTTAATGGTTAAGCACTCGCAGCGATGGTAGTAAACTCCAGACACCGATACTCACAAGGCTCCTGCTTTTGTCATTTTTTTTTAATTTTTATCCAGTTATACCTACTGCGACTGCTACTAAATCGCATTCATTTGTGATGCACGTGGAAGAAATATAGACATTGTCAGTTTACACCGAATAAAAAAAAAAAGGACTTCGCTCTCTATATAGGGCCATTGCTTAGTTTACCAGGACAACTGCAACGAATAGCGATCTACTCACCAACTGCCGAATGCTAAGTGCGAACGGGAATAAAGTAAAGGCGACTTTATCGCATAGACTGACGTATTCATTTGTGTACGGAAAGGTTATTTCATCTGCTTGGGTATTTGCTCTCAGTGAATGCGGCTGCTGCTAATTGCATTCAAAATTTACAAGAAGTGCTTGATACGCACTGACAATAGTTCGTTGCTAAAAATTGTGACAAAGCGAGGCGGAACTGAGATACATGTAGCTGTTAAAGATGAACTGTTAAAGGTATACTTACGTGCTGGAGACATTAGAAAAACTTTGAGCTGGATGTGACTAGTAGCTAATCGATGGACGTCGCATTTCAACATATTTGCTGTATTTTTAGCATTCGAAATGAACTGCTTAACAATAATACAAAAATATACGGGAATGAGGAACAGCACGCGTTTTATGATCGCGTCCTCGGACTTAGGAACATGAAGAATATTAGCACAATGAACCTCTACCATACTCTTGCAAGCCAAACCTTGCATTGCTGTAACCTTCACAATTTCTGACCTTTTAACCCACGGTAGTTAAAAACAGAAAGACTATAGAAGACGTGAGATGTATTTAAAATATTCAACATATCATTACCTCCTCAGAAACTAGGAGACGGTTCTTCTACCGAGAAGCAATCTCAGGCAACCTGTTGCGACTGGGCAAAGACCGCCTTGTCAGAGCTTTGTTACGATAAATCAATGTTTGTCAGTTAAGCATGCCACTCCCCCCCCCCCCCCCCCTCAATAAACTGCCTCTGATCAGGACCAGAGAAATAAGAAATAGAAGTAAAGAATACATATCTTACCTTATACACTCGTTTGGATGGCACCGCTAGAGGCGCGACAAGAGAATATTCTTTTTAGATTTGTTGCAGCATTGGGGGATGATTTGCTAGAGAAGAAATTCGAATGGTTGTGAAATGCATACTTCCTCGTGAAATACTTTTAATCTCGACCTGGTTGCAGGTTGCTTTACTAGCTCTCACCTCCGATTGCATTCAAAGGGGGCGGTAACGCAATGACTATGCTTCAAGGGTATTGGGTGTAGAGGTGGAGGTATATAGAAATATAGGAGGTTGGTATAGTGTTGGAAAGTGAGAGTATTACGTTCAGAATGGAAATGTAAGAGTAACAATGCAGCTGCACATATCCAGACACTACACTTGTTCTTTCCTGTTGATGCCCGCTTGCAAGTGGACGCGTGGATAAAGGGCTGAGCACGTACTGTATATTGATTTCAGGATTTATATTGGAAGACGCATAGGCACATTATTCGCTATGAGTGAGACGGCACCTGATGGATAGCCACTCTGTTCATGGCTAGAGACAACCCTTAACGTCTCATTTTTCGTTCTTCTGTAGTGAGTGCATCTAGCGTTCAAGTGCTAGTGGCCATCAGCAACGGAAGAAGTTGCCAGTGTTGGTCTCGACAAAGTTCGTCGCTGTTTTACAGGGACAGTTTACTAAATTTATCGGCAATTTCTCTCACGTTAATAGAAAGCTCCTTTCCAGAATAATACAAACCCGGCCATGGTGCTCAGAAACACCGAAGAACGAACTAAAACTTACTTCTTTCATACAAAATCTCGCTTCCTCAATAGAAGACACTGAGTCCAATCCCAGATCATCGAGGACAGCATTTATGTTTGGCACAGTAATCTTACTTACCACTATAGAGAAGACGGCTGCCGTGCGTCCTAGCAGCGTGCAGTGGCAATAATACCACGAGAGCGTTACTGGCCACTTTCCCCAGACAATCGGCATCGGTATTGTCAGCGTTGTAGGTGAAAAGATACGGACATGGCTCTAGCAGGATGAAATTTGCAGGTTATATGGCCGCAAACTGATAGGTTGTTTCGTAATCTTATATCACGCGACCAGATGCCATGACCGAATTGACAAGCGCTTCTAACTCGGACAAAAGCTGGACATTCGCTAATGACAGGCGAGGGTGAAATAAGATTTAAGCCCTCCGTGGAGTCTTACATCCACAGTTAGGCACGCTGCCTCTAAAACACATAGATGAGTTTGCACCGCTTGACAAAACCGCTGCTTTATAGCGATGTCGGATGGTCTTCCATTTATACTGGCATCTAATGTAAGTATGCTGAGGGAAGGCGTGTGATGAAAGAGGCAGAATTTACGCTATACCGCTGAACCAAAGGACGCGTGTTCGAATCCCGGCCATAGGGGCCGCTTTTCGAAGAAGAGGAAAAGCAAGATCAAGCGTTTATAATTGTGCGGTAACACAGAGTTATAAACCCCACGTAGCTGAAATTTTCGGAGCCCTCTACTGCGGCGTCCAGGATAGCATGAGTCGATTTGGGACGTTGAACCTTGTAAATCAAATAAAGTTAAAATATTGCAGATTAAGTGAGCAGTAAAATCCATGTCGGCCGACGAGGATCTGCAAAAAGAGTCCGCGGATGGGAGCCATGAACGTTGTTAGGACATACTCTTAAAGGCGGAGTTTAACTGTCGCCGCAATTTTCTAATCAATTTTATTCAAGATGCACTGATTTTGCTGACGCTACATCTGAGAGCACTAATGTTTTTAAAAACATCTTAGGCTACATAAAACTAGGCATGTAGCAAGGCCCCCGCAGGGGGCATCTGCTAAAGCAGATGTTTGCGTGTACTGTGCGACACCACGGACCCCGAGCACCCACGCTTAGCCGTGCGTGGCATCGCCGTGTCTGGGGAAAAGGGGATCCTGGTGGTTGAGCCGATGCCGAGTGTTTGGACCTTTAAGGCCCCTCGGCGGAGGCAACACACCACTTTGGCCCACGCTTCCCACAGACGGCACCTTCGGGCTGACCCACCCGGGGGAAATCGGCAGTCGCCTTTTCCTATCCTCCCCTTCATCTTTCACGTTCCTATCTTCTATCCTACAACTCTCCTGTCCTCTACTCTCTTCCGGTTTTTCCTTACTTCCAGGTGGCGAGGGTTAACCTTGTGTGGCTGACTACCCTGAGTTACGCCATATTAGGTTATAGTTACGGTGTACAGCTGACGTGGACAGGACTTGCCTGCCAATTCCTGCCCCGTCCCCTCGTTGGGCTCCATGGTGGGTGGCTGGCGCCGCGGCCGAACATCATACATTATTTATGGCTTCTTCCTCCAAACAAACTGATCGCCTTTCCAAGAAAAGGCGGACCGATGTATCAGCTTAGTTCTTTTCAGCAAAGCATGACACTTTCCCTAAATATCATGTGATCCACAGTGAAAGCCCTGCCAAACAAGCTCGGCTAATATCCCCCTTTGCAGTATCTAGGTCTCTCACAACCATACTAGGCCCAGGATACAAAGTTAGTAAACTGGCTAGCGGGGATCTCCTGCTTGAGCTGCAAAGCAAACTCCAGTACAGCAACCTTCAGCAACTTACAACATTTGGGGATATCCCAATAACGGTCAGTGCTCACAGATCCTTGAACACAGTCCAAGGCGTGATATCAGAGAATGACTTCCTGTCACTCACCGAAGAAGAACTTCTTGAAGGTCTTTCTGAGCAAAATGTGATCGGTGTACACAGGATCAAAATCCGGAAGAACAACCAAGAAATACCAACAAAGCACATAGTTCTGACATTCAACTCCAGCAAACTCCCTGAATCCATTGAAGTCGGTTACATCAAAGTAGACATCCGGCCCTACATTCCAAACCCTAGACGTTGTTTCAACTGCCAAAGATTCGGTCATGGCTCCCAGAGCTGCCGTGGCCGACAAACATGTGCAAAATGTGCCTCAAATGAACACAAATCTGACGAGTGTGAAGCTGCGCCACACTGCGCAAACTGTGCAGGTGAACACGCCGCGTACTCACGGTCATGTCCTTCTTGGAAGAAGGAGAAGGACATCATTACCATAAAAGTCAAGGAAAACATAACGTTTAAAGAGGCACGACAGCGATATCTTGTTAAACAGGGCACTTTTTTGTTCACAGCCAAACCGAACTATTCCAATGTGGTGGAGCATGGGGGCAGCACACCACAACAGGATTTGGTCTCCGCCGAGGGTAAGCCTCAGGCAGGGCCATTCTTGCCCCAGGCAGAAGCAGCGAAAGCTGCCCTGCCATCGCAGAAACAGGTCACACTGGCCCCAGAGCCAACAGCCCAAAAGGCTTCTCCCCCAGAAGGGAAGCCTGCAACCAACACTCCTAACTCTCCCCAAACGTCCAAAGCCCCTGAGGCAATGGACACAACCCCTTCCTCGTCCACGCTGCAGCGGCGGCATAACTCTCTAGAAAGAAAACGGAGAGAAAAACCTCGTATAACAGGACCAGAAAAACCTGAAACCTAAATTCAGGTACATTCCAAAAAAAAAAAAAAAATGGCGTTCCTCATACACTGGAACTGCCGAGGTCTCATAAACAACTACAACGATATAAAAGACATTTTACATTCATTTTCTCCTGTAGCCCTTTGCCTACAGGAAACTAACTTAGGACCACACCAAAACATTTTAAAAGGACACAACGTTTTTCGCTGCGACCGAAAAGAAGCAAATAGGTTATCTGGAGGTGTCGCTATTGTAGTGCAGAATGGAGTAGCAACACGTGAAATTAGCCTCAAAACCAAGTTCGAAGCTGTTGCTGTCTCTATCATTCATTATAAAACAATAACTATATGCTCACTGTATCTCCAACCGCACCTAACTGTAACCCTTCATGATCTGGAAGAGCTTTTAGAACAACTGCCAGAACCATATCTGGTTGTTGGAGATTTTAATGCGCACTCCACTTTTTGGAGAAGCGATCAGACAGACACTAGAGGTCGTATATTAGAGGATTTTATATTATACAATGATGTCTGCCTGCTAAATACAGGAAAGCATACATACTGCTCCCCAAGCACGGGGAAAATGAGCATTTTAGATTTATCATTTAGCTCCCCATCAATTTTTACTGATTTTAAATGGGACGTCTTTGACAATCCTCTAGGAAGTGATCATTTGCCTGTCATTATCAGCCTAACACCCTCACCCTCCATCACTCTAAACAAACCCAAGCGGTGGAAGCTGCACCTTGCGAACTGGGCTCTATTCCAGTCTGAAGCCAGCCTGGAAAAGGTCTTTTCCGAAAAACTCAGTGTTGACGAGATAAATGAAAAATTTACGGCCTGCATCATTGACGCAGCACTTGTAGCTATACCACAGTCTTCAGGAGTGGTACTGAAAAATCGCAAAGTCTGGTATTCTCAGGAGTGCAGAGATGCAAAGAAGAAACAAAACAAAGCTTGGGGAACCTTTCGCAGGTACCCTACAAACGAAAACCTCGTAAAATTCAAACAGGCGAAAGCTAGGGCACGGTACATCCGCCGAAACGCTGAGAAGGCTTCTTGGCAAAAATACATATCATCAATAAATAGCTCAATCACATCAAAAAAAATGTGGGAGCTTGTTCACAAACTGGATGGCAACTTCTCCCCGTACACAGTCCCCTTTCTAACATCTCCTGGCACCCAAACAAACTTACAGGAACAGGCAGATATTCTAGGCGATCATTTTTCTGCAATTTCAAGCTCACTACACTACCCAAAATCTTTTATAACATACAAAAACAAGGCCGAAAAACAAAAACTGCCAACAAGTGGAAGTACTAATGAAACATATAACAAGTTAATAACACTACAAGAAATAAACACTGTTCTATCTGCCGGCAAGAAGACTGCACCTGGCCCAGATCAAATTCACTATCAGATGCTAGCACATCTTTCTACACCTGCATTAGAAGCACTTCTGAAATTTTTCAACAAAGTATGGGTATCCGGGAGTATTCCTGAGGCCTGGAAAAAAGCTATTATTGTGCCTTTCCTGAAACCAGGAAAGCCACCAACGGCCCCCAGCAGTTATAGACCCATAGCTCTCACAAGTTGCCTAGCAAAGTCTTTTGAAAGTGTTCTTAATACCAGATTAGCCTTTGTCCTTCATTCCCAAGAACTTCTAGACATACACCAATGTGGGTTCAAAACAGCATGTTCTACCACGGACCATCTAGTCCGCCTTGAAAACACTGTTCGTGAAGCATTTATTCACAAACAGCACTGCCTTGCCGTCTTCTTTGATATGGAAAAGGCGTATGATACTACATGGAGGTTTGGCATCCTCCGTGACCTAGCATATTTAGGCATACGTGGTAGGATGTTAAACTGTCTAAAGGACTTCTTGTCAAATCGCTCATTCCGTGTGCGTTTGGGCTCAACTTTTTCAAAGAACTTTGTACAGGAGAATGGCGTACCACAGGGATGCGTCTTAAGCACAACTCTCTTTATAGTAAAAATGAATTCCATAAGCACAGTTATCCCGAAATCCGTAATGTATTCAGCTTATGTTGACGATCTACAGATTGCATACACATCCTCTAACGTATCTACATGTGAGAGACAGGTGCAGTTGACCATAAATAAACTAGCAGCATGGGCAGACACAAACGGATTTCAGTTTTCTCCTCAAAAAACAGTGGCTCTCCTATTCTCTCTCAAACGAGGCTTACAAACAGATCCTACACTACACCTGAACAAAACGAAATTACCGGTGAAAAACGAACACAAATTTCTAGGCGTAACTTTTGACAAAAAACTCACCTTTCTTCCTCATATAAATGTCCTGAAGAAAAAGGCTTCCAAGTCTCTAAACATACTAAAAGTTCTTTCCCGTAAACACTGGGGCGCTGACAGGACATGCCTTAAACACATTTACAGATCTGTCGTACGCTCCACCTTAGACTATGGCTGCATAGTGTATGGGTCAGCTAGACCATCATATTTAAAAAAACTAGACCCGGTACATAACACAGGACTTCGACTCTCATGTGGAGCATACCGAACTTCTCCTATATCCAGTCTGCTTGTGGAAACAAATGAACCTCCTCTTAAAATCAGAAGAACTTCACTTACATGTGCCTATATATTTAAAATCAGATCTCTGCCAAAGCATATCTGCTATTCTCTAGTAACTAAATGCCCTTCTAGAACACTATTCACCAACAAACCCAATGCAGTGAGACCACTGCTCCTAAGATTTGAGCAAATGTGTCAAGAGGTTGAGCTACCGGATTGTTTACCTAGCATTGCCAAAAGACCTAACCCTCTGCCTCCTTGGTACCTGGTCCCTGAAGTTTGCGACCTCTCTCTTACACAGTTCCAAAAAACAATAACCCCACAAGAGCACTTCATACAAGAATTCCTTCAGCTGAAAGAAAAATACAGTAACTTCACAGACTTTTACACGGATGGCTCGAAAACAGATCATTATGTCGGAAGCGCAGTTGTTCAAGGCGAATGGGAGGAAATAATGAGACTTCCACAGTGCGCGTCCATCTTTACTGCTGAATGCTATGCTGTCTCTGTTGCCATAGAGAAAATAATGAAAGAAAACCTCAGGAGAAGTATTATTTACACAGATTCCCTAAGTGTAGTCACAGCCCTTCACACAAGAAATGCAGTTATACCAATACTTGGAAACATCATACACAGCATAGCAACACTTACAGATGAAGGACGAAGCATAAAAATTTGCTGGGTACCCAGTCATGTAGGAATCCGAGGTAATGAAAAAGCAGATATGTGCGCTGCCAAAGCTCGAGACAAGAAAATAAAACAAGTGCAGATACCTTCTCAAGACTGCATGAAATTGGTACAGAGTAGACTGATACAAAAATGGCAGTCCACTTGGAACACTGAAACAAATAACAAGCTACACCTCATAAAGCCTGTAATAGAAGAGTGGAAATCGAGCACCCATCTTGAACGTTCCAAAGAAGTGGCTCTATGCCGTCTTCGCATAGGACACACACATTTAACACATAGTTTCATTTTAACTAAACAGGATAAGCCCCTGTGTGATTCATGCGGACACGAGCTAACAGTCATCCACATTTTAATCTCATGCAGACAACTTGAACAACTGAGGAAAAAACATTTTACACAGTTTTACAAACAACACATTCCTCTTCATCCAGCTTTGCTTTTAGGTGAAAATGCGCTTGTTGATTTGCCCTGTGTTTTCAGGTTTTTAATAGAAGCAAGCGTTCTAAACAGAATGTAAGATTAAATTACATAAATACAACACTCTTAACCATGAAATTGGCGCATGATAGCCTAAGTTGCTTATGCGCCACTAAACCCAACACAACACAACACAACACGCATGTAGCAAGGCAGAGACCAACAACTTGTATATGCCTGCAGCAACGCTGCTGACTTCAGCTCTGCTACACAAGATCAACGGCGTTGGTTGTATGATTTCGTCTAAAGAGAAAAACGGATAAAGCAGGATTAAATAATAAAAGTGGCTCTAATGTATCGATAGTGAAACGTGGGCGGGGTTCAGTTGACGTGAATGAAAATAACCGTGTGTCTACTCAGACATAGTGCACACGCACGCACGCACGCACGCACGCACGCACACATTTAACGCCGTTGCATGATCATAAAAAGCCGTATACTTACTTAAGCACTCCAGAGGCCTACGGCATAACCGAGACGAGAAACTGCAACACATCATTGCCACCTTCTCATCTTTAACTGTCATGACCCATTTAAAATGTAGACTTCGACCTAAACCACGAGTATTTTTCGCGCTGCTGCCTCACTGTGCATCAGAATATGCAAATGTCTCTATACCCGCTTTCGATAGTAGACTGTCTTTTCAAGCAAGGGCTGTCTATTCTCCACCTTGCTTGCTCTTGTCAAATTTCAAGTTAGGAGGTGGTTTCTCCGGGCTTTCGGAGCGAAATGAACGCACAAAATCAAACCAGAAGGTGACAGGAATTTTATGTCCGCTAGTGAAAATACACTTTACCATTGTATCTAGAGGTCGGTCTATATTTATGAGATTGTGATGCTTGTTCTAACCACTACCTTGTTCTAACCACTACCACTGATGCTTGTTCTAACCATTTGAATGCTTCAATTTTTCAGTAATGCTGGCAAAGCAGAGCAAGTTGAATTGGCTTGAATGTTTTTTGAACACAGAAAAGTGGAGCAACGGTCTTATGTGCTCTTCATATCAAACCTTGTTTTTACTCCTCTAAGTTTTCGGACTCAGCACAATCTGAAACGTGTGCCATCCGGAAATGCGTACAATTTCCAGCCGAGAAGAGTGAAGAAAAACGTAAGCGCGCAAAACTACCTCTGAAAAACATGTAAAATAATATTCCCTTAGAGAATTTCTTTTATATATATAGGGACAAGATCAAATTCTCCATTCGAAATGGCAGGATGTGCATTCTTGTTTTGAGTGAGGTAAAAGCCATAGCAGCCTCAATGGTGAAAAGCAGTTCACCCAGACCAATACGTGACCAGCGTGCGATAACAATAGGGCTCTGTTCTATTTTGGAAGAACAAACTTCCCGGAAACATAACCAGATCTGCTTTGAATGCGTACGCTCTTTCCGAATAGGATAGTGTCAACTTACAGCGCTTTTAACGTCCACGAAATATTTATGTGAATAACCACCGTGAAGAGAAATAAAATTTTGGAGTGGGAATGCCTGAAATACCGCTAGCTTCAGCAGGCAGCTATTCTTTCGATGCCTTCATGATCAGTTCAAACTCGATATTACAAGCGGAAAGGGAAAGACTTATTCGCGGATAGTTACTTCAGGCACTCTCTTTCCACGATTTTGTTAAACTGCCATCATATTTCTTTTATTTCCCGTTTTTATTTTTATAGTTTTTTAAAAACATTTCAATGCTCTTTCATCCTTGTTAAACCTCCATTTCTTCGATTTTGAACAGAGAAGTCCGAGAGACACCAAACGTAACCATAATGTCTTACAAGGAGGATGGAGCGGCTTATACTTTCTTTGATGATGCTCTATTCTATACGAGACTCCATCCCATCCAAAGCGGCCACAGATTCCCTGCGCTTCGTTCTGATTCCAACATCGCCAGCTTCACAGCACTACTCGCTATTATTAGCTTACCCGGTTCTGTATGCTTGCTTGTGTAGGCGGAATGCGCGAGGTGGCGCAGCGCATTTTACGATTTATTCCACCACTAGACTTTGAAAACAGGAAGAAAGAGCATTTGTTTCCTGTTTCCGGAATTCGCCATGTTAGTATCCTCCTTGGGGATTACCGTACCCCAGATACACTTTCTGCCTGAGCTGTGTTTGCTTCTGTTCTTCAATGTGCGTCAACAAAGGCGCATCGCTGAAAAACGGGTGTTTCACTTTCTCCAGCGCCGAGTCGAAAGCAAGAGATGCTCCCAGCTCTATGTAGCTTGTGCAAGGACTTCCGTTTTGTAAATACTTGTCGGAAAACCAAAAGAATGTACTGTTTCCTTTTAACCCTTCGGTGCTTTCTCCGTGCTCCATCCTAACGTGTTTTTGCCATAACAAAGCAGGGTTAAAAGTTGAAACAACAAAATTTGCTTCCTTTTCAACTGAATTCTCACTCCCAAGGCTAACATTGCGAGAAAAACGTGGACACCAGAGCAGAATAACGGTGGTGTTCTTTTTCCTAGTTTAATATTTATTCTGTTTACTACCTATAACCCTATTTACAAAGCTTAAATGATTATTGCCAATTAATACTCCGGAACCATTCGGCTGCTATTTCTTTTATACATACCTATAGTATGAGTAAGAAAGACCTTTTATTACCAAGGTACCCAAGAGAACCACAGCTCTGCAACCCCATATATTTACGCGATAAGCAAAAACAATCCCTAAAGACATGCTTACTTGCAGATAAATATCATGAATTAAAAATAGCCTATTCCAAATAAAAGTTCTCAAAGTTTTTTTTACAGGATATTTCTTCTATTTTGTTGTGCTATTATTAAAACAAAAATTTTACTACGTCCTTCAATACCTTAATCGGCGTGGGTTTCATCTGGCCCTGAACGTGCTTAGACCGCCCGCTTCTTAGCACGTGTGGCGCTTGGAACCGGTGGCACTCGCTCCTTCTCCTACATGTCATACCTGCTTCTTCTTCTTCACACACCTGACAAACTTCATTTGTACCGGTAGATATCTCCACAAACATACATTGCCTGACACAATGCAATAAAGCCTTCCAGTCTCTTGCCTTTCCAGCCACCCCTGGCCATCTGGCTCGCCTCCTAGGACCTCCCCTTCAAAATGCCCTCGACACCTTCGTGTCGTCTAGACCCGGCTGTAGTGTCATTGAGGTTTGCAGACATTCATGGAGCAGTCGGCCGCTGCAGCTTACGTACTTAGGTTTAGCAATCTTAAACTCTTCCTTAATGTTTTACTCAAAGAATAAAACAAAAATTAGAGGGTCTCTTAGATGTCTCTTAAAAGGAGAGTTGCGAAAGCCTACACTTCCTATCCTATAATTTGCCTCCCACCTTTAGCCTTTTGTTGGCATTCGTTGCAGTGTTACATATAATTATAATTGGTTTACAGAAAGCAAAGGCGTAGTATCTATCATACTTTTTCCGGAAAATGTGTTTGGACGGTACACCATCACTCCTGTCGCGTGGCGATCCTTGGTGCGCGTTCAAATGTGGTGTTGCAGATCGCAGGGACGCATCCCGCCTCGGCCAATCAGAATGCCACAAAAGCGGGACACACTTTGTCCAAGACAGCATGAGCCATTAAAGGATTTCGCCTTAAATACGAGCAGGTTATTTCTTTTAGCTATGGGCTCTGTTAAGGCCTAACCCGTAATGTAGACACCGCCACAACTGTTTGTGTTGCAAGCATCGCTCTTCTCGGTTCTAATGTCAGCCAATGATGATACAAGAAGTGTAATGAACACATGCGAAACATTCCTGCCTTCTGAATGCTGATTGCAAGAAACGTTTCATTAACTGACAACTAATAAAAACAATCAATAGACCTCTCCTCGGGTACGTCACGCGATGCGAGTGACGTCACGGTGGTGACGTTTCCGGTTTGCGCCGCAGACGCCGATGGGCAAAACAGTCGCCTGAGTGCATGCGCTCGCATAGAGATTCGCTGCGCGAGCAACAATAATCTTCATTGCGGGCATTGGGACCTTTGCCTCGACCCTGAATCGTAATGCCTACGAGCTGCTGTGCAGTGCGATGCGCCAACCGCGCCAAGAAAGGCTCTGGTATACGCTTTTTTCGTTTTCCACGGGACGAAAATCTGAAAGTGTGTGTGCACGCACTGCGCCGAGATAAATGGAAGCCCACAGATCAGATCTGCGGAACTTGCCCATGCTGATTTGTTCTAGAGTCCAGCTAGTTTATCATTCACTGGACTTATTACACCATCTGGTGATTTACATAAAACTGTTTGACTGCAGGTTGTTTTGTACCCATAGAAGTAGGGGCTTTGAGAAGGCAAGCCGTACCTCATTATTAACCTTCTTCGTTGACATTTTTTCATGTTTCCTCAAAAATGGTGCTCAACTCAACCTCTGTTGAGCTCATATATATGCAGCTCATCTCAATGGTAAGTAGCAACTAGTAAGGTATGTTGTCAGAGAGTTTAAGCTAAAACTAAGGTAATAAAGATCAAGTAGTTAGAGGGAATAAAAAAATTGTTACGTACACTTTCACGGAACTGGTTGTTCCACTCACAAAGCTGTGAACTAGTGGACCAAATGAGTCCAGATGAAACGAGCATTTCCACTTTGAAGGGTAAATAAGCTACATTCGTGGCTAAACTAAAAGATAATTGTTTATTACTGTTAAATGTCAAGCATTACAAGAGCGCGCACACTTTGAAACTTGTAGATTACCATTCGAGCTATTGCAGCAACTAAAGTGCCAGAACCTCTAGAAAACGTTCAGCGTGCACAGGGATGGTAGAAGGTAATAAACATTCTAATTGTAGCAAACTGGTAGCATAGTACGACTTACAAGTGTAAAGGCTAGACTTGTAAGCGTAAAGGCTAGATAGGCAGGGTATGAAGTGCTCGGGCAGCACATGGGTTGTGAGGCACGTCGCATAACACGGATACGGAGCATTTTGGCCACCTAAGACCTGACACTGCACGACACAAGAGCACGTTTTCAACTTTGGCCCCACCGATAAGTTGCCGCCGCTGCAACCGCGGCCGGGATCGAACCAGTGACGTCGAAAACCTTATAACACGATCAAAAAATACGAGATCCTATGCTCTGCGTATCGCAGGCTGATTTCACGCGTGAAGGATATATTCTGGCGGGACGATTTGCGTGTACTGCACTTCCAATCTGCCGCATCCATTCATATTCCTGTTTATCAAAGTAACCTGTTAAAACGCTATTGCTCGACGTCCCACCGAACACAGCTTACCCGGCCATGCATGTGCAGTGAGCTGCCTGTACGATTCCGTCCTTGTGCAAAAGCGTCCAGGCTTCATATAGCTTGCCGGTGGTCCTCTGAGACTGCGCCACTTTAGCTTTTAAAAAGCGGCACTTTAGGCTAGCGTCAGCAATGAAAACTTGGCGCACATGCCCTTCCGCTGAAAGAACGTAAGCCTTCAACGAGCGATAGGACTTCAAGCTACCCGTGGCGTAGCTAGGGCCGGGCGTCTGAACAAGATACACGCATATGTCACCAAAACGAACATTCGGCCTCAATTTGGGGTCATTTTTCCAGTCCTTCAAAAGGAAGGGGTCGGGGTATTGGTTCCCGTCAACTACTAACTTTTCAACATACCGCCGGCGAGCGATTTCAGGCAATAACGTCGCGTACTCAGGCAGCTCCATCGGTTTGGAATACACAGGAACGCATTGGAGGCTAGTCGAGACAAGGAATGGGCCTTGGTCGAGACCGCAGCGTAAGAAATAATCGAGACACAAGCGCGCGCCGCTGCATTCAGTACGGCCGCGGCCGAGAAAAACGACTGATTTTGCCCATCGCCGCTGCACCGAAGAGCGCTGCAGTCGCCGCACGTGCGTTCCGTGACGTCACGTTGTTTACTCGAGGGAGAGGTCTATTGAATTTACCTACATGGCGCCTCCTTCGTTGCTACGGTAATTTCGAGTACCACGGATTATTTGCAGAAAAACAAATTCGTCTTTGGCCCGGAACTCAGAAAAGAATTCTATACCAGCGGTATGCACTGAGCGCGTCGTTCGGGCATGCAATATCTTTTATTGCGAAAGCAATACCATGACAGCCCAAGCGAGGCCTCGGGTGGCCACAGCTACGCCGTGAACAAGCGTATAGCTACGGTCTCCCCATAAAAAAAAATCAGCCTGCCATAACATTTGAATTCACGTTACCCCTATGCCACGGGCAGGAACTGCCAACTCGGGTCGCTCCTTTCACATGGGAGGGTGATATCAGAATCCGCCTGCCAGAACCGTTTACATTCTCGTTACCTATACGACAAGCAGGCACGTCCATACGGCTTGGTTGAAGCGGGACTTTATATGTACGCTGGAACCTTACGCTCTCGTATCATATCCTTAAAGGATGAGCTTAAGTATCCCCAATAATGTAGCACCTTACACTGATGGGGCGTTCCGCCGCCGCTTGCGCAATTAAACTAGGGTTAACCAGAGCTCAACCCCAACTAATTTTTAATATCTTCTAATATCCGTAGTAAGTGGTATTATGTAGCAGTGGACAAATAGTATCTTAAAGGGCAACTCCGGAGGTTTCTTGACATTCGAATATTCAAATAAAAATTTTACTGTAGATTCTCCTCTCCGTCCTGACGCATTCTACAAAATTTGGGCGCCGTACAATAATCTGTTCGCGCGCAACACGACTTTAAAATATGTTGTTTTCATGGCCTAAGTTGAGACTATTTCTGGCGGCAACACTGAGTTTCTGACGTCACAAACAGTATACCGGCGTTACTGTCCACTTCCCGCATGATTATGAAATTGTGAGGCTTATATTGAACTACCTCAGACATTTTATGCAATGCTTCATGATTTCCATACGTTATTTTCACCAACCAACGCGCGTACGTGTGTTTTTCTAATACTGAGAGTGACGTCACCATTTCGTCAAGTGGGACGTCGTTTCTGGCCGTGAAAGCAGTTTCGGTTTCGATTTGCTGTTTTTCCTTTTTAAAAATACTTCTAATTGGAATTTCGAAAAACGGTTTTTTGTGTTGGAGTCAGGACGTGCCGAGGAATGTAATTCAACCAAAAACACAAAATGGTGAAAAAACCACCGGAGTTGACCTTTAAGTAGTGTATCTGCCATAGTGAATTTACGGTGCCAGTGAAGCGGATAAACTCAGAACTGACTGATTTTCTTAGCGGCAGTGTTCAATGGCCTTCTGTCTTTCGTCAATTTTTAAAAGCGAAAACCTTTACTACTACCCTCTGTAGCTTCTTCGCCGTGTGTGCTGTGTGCGCGTGTTTGACTTTGAGCCCAGGAGAAACCAGTTGGCAGCTATAACGTCATTCAGCCGCCGCCGAAACTGAGTTAGACACTCGCTTGCCTCTGTCTAGTCACGCGACAACCATGACGTCACTCAACAGCAGCAACCAGCCATCTACCTGTCGGAGGAAACCGCGTAGACTCAGTACCTCATTTCCTGCTTCTAATCATGGAGTTTCCGGCCTCTTTCCCCTAAGCCTGCGTGCTGGGGGCTGGAAGTAGGGGGCCCCTTTATCTGGTGGAACGATAAAGGTGTTATCATTCAATCTACGCTGTAGCCGTGTTTTAACCATGCTAACCATGCGTGTTTTAACCATGCTCTGGCTATATAGCCTCCGCTTTTGTTGAAAATAAACATGAAGTTCCGCCTTAGCCCGAGCTAGCGAGCTTGTGCAGCTCGTGAAGGGAAATTTGCTTTTAATTTTATCTTACCTTTGTTTCACCCGCCAAGTCAGAAAATCTGTTCCCTCACGAAGTTTTCTTGTTCTTTCATTGAAGTAATGCGAACAAGAAACTTCTCTATAGTGCCTCAAGCTCTTTAGTTTAGTTCTTTTGTGATGCGAGATGTATTGTAGCTTCTAGCTTTAATAATGTTTGAAACTCTACAATACGGCAGCAATTCCGCCTGTATAAAACACTCTTCCGATGTAATAAACAATAATGACGAACGGTTCACAATACACAATCAACCACCAACGAGTAAGAGTGGCTTGAGTTTTGTAATAAGAAAGAATAGAGGATTATAAAACATAAAAAACCTATGTACACAAAAATGAACAGAACACAGAGAAATGAATATGCCTCAAAATCGTTTGTAAATGATGCCAGGACGGGGTAGCAAACAATAAATATATTCAACTGAATCTCGAGCCTGCAGCGCCCAGTAAATATTTATTCTACACTGTAAAATTTTGCAATTCAATTAATATCCGAAAACACCCAAAGGTGTCTCTGTCCTTGAGAATGATTTGAGCCCCATATTGTCGAGTGGTGGTGATTACGCTGAAAGCAAACGATGTCGAGAAAGGATGCACTTAATTCAACTCTTTATTGGCTGGCTTGCGCCCGCAAAAGCACTAAGCGATTCGACGGCGGCGAGAAACAAGACGCATGCTCGTCGGTCGTCGAAATAAGAATGCCCGCAACAGCGTTCAATTTGAAGACGCCGGAGGACCTTCTAGATAACCGGCCAAAGGAATCTGCAGGGGGAAGTCTGGAGCGATAGGAAACTGTTGTGCATCGTTGCGATTATTCGAGAAAAATCTCGGGGTATTTTGCGATAGGAAGTGATAAAGCTGCGTCTTGTGCCGACGAGCATAAACAAGATCATTCCGTGCACGGAAATCAGTGATAAGACCGGGTGATGGCGGCTGTTGAAACAAGAAATAAAGTTTTGAGTAGTTCGTGGCCATATCAGCGTTCATTTATGCAGAGCTCACGACCTCCAAGTGCCTATAAGTTTTTGAAGAGGAACGATCTTTTATTGAGAGCACTCGTCTCCCTTCAAATTGGCTCTTTAATGCCCTTGCTCTGGGCAATCCAATAATAGGCGAGATATATCCTCATCTTGAATGCTACACACACACATTGTCGGCTGTGTGGAAGCCAATTCTAGGCAAAAATTGTTTCATGCAAGCTCTTTTCAAAGGTAGGCGGTGAATTATAGTGTTCAAAGAACTTTTGTCAAGAGATAGCGCAACATTCAATTTCTACAATTACATTTACTTTACGTCGTGGTCCAGCGCCTTAGATATCTTACCACGCGATAGCGGGCGCTGACTGAAGTGCATAGCGGGTGGTTTTGCAGTCTTGTCCATATTGCGGAGCCATTAGTTGGGACACGGTCGGACTCAAGCGGCGGCAGCGCGCAACAAAAATAATGCGTCAAAAGAAGGTCGTGTGGCCTAATGAACGTTTACCGATTCATTGTGTGTACTTGAGTGAATAATTAAAGGTCTCTTGTGCTAGCGACGCCGCTATCCGCTTATAACCCCCCCCCCCCCCCCACCCACCCCACCCCACCCCTTCGCACAGCTCTGCAGTCATAAATGAACCAAAAGTTCGCGTATTCTCCTGTTACCTCTGCAGTGTGCATATTGTCTATGCTGGTAACCAGCTTTTTTCATCAATATTACTGCCGTTTTGCAAACAAGTATTTCAACCAAATATTTCGAAGAACATAATACATGGCTGTTCTCTAGCTTCAGGACTGCATAATATTTTTACTTACGTATACGGTTCCTCCCTTTTTAATAAATTCCTATTATTTAAACAAAAATTGCTACCCTAGATAAAGACATCTTTCCATACATTTCGCATAATGACACTTTCCTATTCTCGCTCAGGAGCAACTTCAATGCCCTATTGCATCTTGCCTTCATTCCCCCATTCCCCCTGCATCCTTTGTTTCAGGGTACCCCCATGAGACCAACGGTACGCCGAGCGACCCCGTAGACTAAAGAGATGCAGCTTACAATGAAAAAAAAAAATGGAATAATGGTTCAAACGCGTGTGCACCAGCAAGCGTTTGGTCAGTCCTAAATTATGGCCAAAGCCTCACTCGGGGGCCACGTTAAAGAACAACACAGGAGCTTAAATAATAAAAAAATAAATGTAGAAAAACACGTTTGCACATCAAAAGCGCATCCCGTCTTTTATCCTCTAAATACTGTCTTAACCGAAAAATATATCTTGTACTTTGTTTTTAACGATGCGTTACACAGATATAGCAAATATGCCTCGAAGAATCTTTGTGCCGTTGAGCACTCTAGCCGAATAAGTCCTTTGAATGGCAAAGGGATACATGCCATTTCTCGGCCCTCGTAGAAATCGGCTTGGCTGTTTTGTGAATCGGGTGTTTGGAAGATAATGGTTTTTCCTCGACCGTAGACCAATTTTTGAGAAGGTCTCCACGAGCTAGGAAGCAGGTGTCATGCTTTTAGCTTGGTTGCCTATCAGCTAATGTGCAGGGATTATCATTCCTTACCGAAGGCATGAGCAAGGTGGAGGAAAATAGAAGCAGTAGGGTAGGCTTCGCCCTGCTCCTTTGTTCGTTCAGGTTATGCCCACAATATACGCGCTCGGGAAGGGGGGGGGGAGGGGGGGGGGGCACTCGGGCCATTACGGCCGTGTCAACTGCCAGCTGTGGTAGGACACGTGGAATTAAATAGGAGTATGTTAATATTGCAACGCATGCGCTGGCGACAAAAAAGATCTTTATTCTAAAGAAAAAAGGAGTACTTCGGGTGATGAAATGTAGCTTGACTGGGATAATAATAAAGTAATCCAGCAAAACATTGACATGAAGAGTTGGCTGAATATTTGCACTCAACTCTATCGAAAGATTAATAGCATGTTTCCCGGGCTCACTTATAAATTTAACCTATTGGTCATAAAATGAGTTTCCGATAGCTCCCCTTTTGCCCCCAGAGATTTATATTAAAATACCGCTCTCTCCTTTATATGTCTTGGTGTGTCTGGAAGTCCGCTTCCAGGGTGGTTACTTGGTGTCTGCGGCATTCTTGACCGGGAATGTTAGTAAGTCCCGACAAAGGAAGATAACGAAGATATTACGCAAGTGTGCCATGAGGATTAGTACGTCGTCATCATTATAAGCCTTATCGGGATAATAACCGGCGTTTAATCTATGCCTCATTGTGACATGAGAGAACATCACGCGGCGGCGCCAACAGATTAGCTACACTTACTGGTTACCACGTAAGCCTTTTTGAAATTTTCTTATTTGTTCGGGCTTGGGAATAGTATATACAACAGGGCGCTCTAAGCATGCACTCACCTGTCAAAAAACCATCAAAAACCAGCTTTGGTGATTAAGGAATCTACCATGAACAATGAACCGGACACTGATTTCAATTTACAAGTGTGTGCGTGCGTGATGTGCATGCATGAAAGTGAGCGTGTATTTGTGAGACAGAGAGCGAGATCACGTGTGTCCGTTTTAGCCTGGACACGAAGTGTCATTTTTGGACATCTTTCTGGTCAAACACCCCCGTCCGCTCACCCTGGTGGCTCACTTGTTGAGAAGCACTGCTGCTGATTGCAAAGATGAGGGTTTGATTCCGGACGCGAGGTCTGGAAATTGAGGAGGAAAACAAGGAATCCGTGCACTGTGAGATCTCAGTCCAGATTAAAGCATCCGCAGTGGTCGAATTTCCGGAACTCTCCATTACGGTATCCCCCATTTCCTGTGTCACTTTGGATCGTGAATCCTAAATACCAAACGTTTTGATCGGTCACGATCTGCTCGTCGCGCAACTTTTCGCTTGAGCCATATTTGCCTTATATATTGGTACTGCGGCGGGCCTGGCTTAACGCCTATTCTCCGCAGTCCTGAATAGTAGCAAACTGCAATCACATGCTATTTTGATGGAGATTGATGTTAGTCTAAATTTCAGGAAACCGCGTATGTGGCCCTACTTCGTATGTTAACAAGTATGCGCACAAGCACGAACACATACACACGCGCGCACGCACGCACGCACGCACGCACAGGCGTTTTTTGTTTTTTTATAAACTGTGGTTCACGAAAGGAATGATCCTAGCATTATAAATTAAAAAAAAAAAACTAATGGGTACTGAAAACTCAAGCTTATTTTTAGGGTCCACTATTTTTATGATCTAATTCTATATGCGTAGATGAGCTACTTGCATTGATGAGAGTACCGGCGCAGGCCAGGTTATCGGCATCTCCAGCTGTATTTTCAGCTACTCTCCCTAATTACAACTGGTCTACGCAAGTATAATTCTTATGAAAAATTAGTGTTTATTCTTCTCTGAAAGCAAAAGGTTGATTGAAATTCGAAAGAAATATAGTGGTCCGTTTAGTCATCACCACAACATGTACACTGCCTCAAAATTGTTCTAAACGCTGATTTGAAAATCTAAATTACTGGGTTCATCTGAATCGCTATTGGACATTGTATAGAGAAAAGCTTACGCCATGTCTAGAAACTTATTTTGTAATAAAAAAAAAATAATTTATCTGATCATAAAAAAAAAATTTGGTATTCACAACCTATTTGTTATTTGATTTAAAATGCTATGATCATTCCTTTCTTGAATCGCTGTTCATCCAAAAAAACATAAAGAGAAAGATAGAAGGGCGCTATGCTTCTGAAAAGGCTGATAATCTGGCCAGCAACATGTTCAGCGGTAGGGGCAAAAAGTTTCTCCCAACTACATAAAGGGCTAACGTGAACAACCTGGTTCAACACCGAAGGACATATGAGCTGATCAAAGTTCTATCACTTCAAATGCTTTCCTTTCATATAGAAGCCACCACCGCTGAACAGGCGGCAAGCAAAAGAAAACGAAAACAAAATGTGAATCATTTTTGAGGGCCTCAAACTCGGGGGCTTCAAAGCCCAGCCGAAATGAAAATGTTTGCAGCATAAAATGCACAGCGAGACATGTGCGTTGCATTAGGGGTTGAGCCGCGCCATTACACTCGGCAATAAGAGGAAAAAGCGAACACACGTGGCAGCTCTCTGCGTGCTCAGGTCAGTTCGCTGATCACGTAGCCGGTACGCTTTCCAGACATAACGTCATAAGATGCGTTCACGCTGCTCGCCCTCAACTTGTGCAACACGGCACTGCACGTGACCCCATGGCGGCGTATCATCTGGGCTGCGGAGTGGAAATATACAACTTTTCAAAACAGTCAGGAATAGAATGCGAGGACGCTGGTCCTGCCTTTTATTTCCTTTCGCTAGAGACTGCTGGCGGTTTTTGAGTGTCTCAGAACACGAGGAGAGCCCGCAGCATCAATTCAACTTCCGCGAAGAATATGGTACGTTATTACAAGTGAAAGCAAGATGGCGACAGAAAGGCCAACAGCGTACTCCACGACAAAAGTAAAGCATAGAAAAGGTTGTAAGTCATTTCAAATAAGGTAGCCTGACTTTGCCTAACGAGAATAGCGATATGCCGGAGTAGATCTTGAAGACAATTCTGAGAAATTATTTTTTACAAAACACAGTAATTATCTTTCAAGACACATCGCCCTGAACACCGATACCGACCATGATCCTTCAATTTATTGCAAATTCATACATATCGTTGTAATGGCCTGTTAACGAGCATCGTAGGTGGGACATAAAAGAGGCTATTAGACTCAGCATTAAAAAAAGAGCACTTGCATGGTATATGTGGTCTGCACAAAAGTATTCTTTAACAGTGCGCTGTAAACAGTAGGGTAACAACCAATTTGAACTACAAATAAACTAGCTGCTTTTAAGGCCAGTAAGTGACTGAATTCAAGCGTCAAATGTAAGAGGACTAGAAGGAGCGTAACATGGCTAAACTTTTTTTTTTTTTTACATATAAGCGGAACTTTTTTAAAAGCAAATCATATACACTAATTTCCCAGTGGCAAACTATAAAGAACCTTCAATATAATATTACCTCTAATACACATTGAGCTATTTAGGGCCTGTAAAAAACACTTGCTCTCTTTTCCTCTTCAAAATGCCATTCAGTATTAACTACCTGTTAGCTGTGCAGAAAAGATCGTGAAAATTGCTTTCATGAAACATGTTGCAAGTGAATTCTTGTAACAGAAAATAAAAATAAGGGATATCGAACGTAATTGTTTTTCCTGTTACCGTTGGAAGTAAGCTAATTGTTCGTTTCATGTCGGTACTTAATTTCACCTAACGTGTGTTCACATAATTTGTTCCTTTCATTGTGTACTACCTACAGTTATGAACTATTCTTAAATGCTATGTGTATATTGTAGCGTGTGCAACAGCAGCCGCTAGGCGGCTGCTCATCGAGAGTCTCGTGCGTGGACTCGAAGAAGTGGCCCCGTGGCGTTCGAGAAGAAGCTGAAGTTAGCCGCCGTCTCTCGGTTCTCCGAATCTGCTCTTCTGCGCCTGCTAGCTGCTCAACCCCCTGTTAAAACCCAACCTTCTTGTTACGGGCCTAAACGGCTACGTGACAATATATATCATGTTGCTTTATTCTACACCTTCCTAAACTATTGTGGTATGTTAGGTGTCTATATAAATCCTGCCAGTGATAATCGCGATGCCCGTATGAAGACTATTTCCGTTGTCAGGTCGTCGGCGTGCGAACTGAGACTACCTGTCAAGACTACCTGTCAAGACTGAGACTACCTCTTCAGTTAGTTGTGCTGTAATGGTGGCTAGTTGGTTTTTCATCTTCAGGAAGGCGCGCTATACTTTGGCACAAGGGCGAATTACAAAAAAAAAGCAAGACAAGACGGTACGTGCGCGATACCTACTGCCTTGTCTTGTTATTTTATTTTGTAATTCGACCTTGAGCTAAAGTATAGCGCAGCTTGCTGAAGATTTGTTCAGTTGTGTTTCAGTAGTGAACACTCCGGGACTTCTTTGGTAGGGTAGCAGCTGTCAATGGAAACCTTAAAATGTGCTCCGGGAATGCAAGTTTCATGCTTACGATACTATACAAATAATCTTGTTCGCGCATTCCTTCGCCCGGCTCACACTGTCCTGTAATTCACCGCCTTATATTTGGAGCGCTTTATATTTACGATGTAAAGCCTTATAATGCCGATTCTTAAGTATTAAAGCGCAGCTCTTTGGCGCCCGTTCCTGGGTTTGCGGCGTCGGCGTTGTCCCTCGTAACCAGCTCTACTTTCATTCCCACCTTCCTTCCTTCCACTGCGAAACAAGTGTGGCGGATACTGCGCCTTTCCATTCCTGTGAACCAATTATGAAGGCGCGCTTCAGAGCTCAAGTGGAAGACGTGAACACACATGGTACACATTGCTAATATAATTCATGAATAATACGAGCGCCCACACCGAACTGCAGGATAACATGTGCAGTAACCGGGAATTCACACACTCACAGAAAAAAAAACCATCATATTTTGATGTAGTTTCCATATATACAGTTAGTTTGATAGTCAGGATCTCTAGCAAATCGTCCCCTGGCTTTCGAGGATGGCCTGGCCCGGATCTAGCCCGCCCTCATTTTCCTTTAAAACGTATTTCTAGAAAGTCGATTAGACACTTGCTAACTTTGGCTACAGCGTTTTGAAGTCAGTTTAAGATATTTGCGAAGGTTCTTTCTTCTCGTTTGCAGCTTGTGGAATTAGTCTCTTCGCCGTGCAACCTTTCTATGGGCCCACGCACTGCTTCCAGCAACCTCTTGATACCTTAATTGCTCTCTTCATTTCTCCGACCACAAAGCTTCCTTCATGACAGTCAATAGCTGTTAGTGGAGAGTTTCTTGAAGGAATATGTGCGAAAAGTAAAATAGTTATCTGTAATAGTACGTACATGTCTTGCTCGAAATCTTTGCCTCAATCTATTGAAAAAGGTGAAACCGCTGACGAGCTGCGCTCAAATTTTGCTTTTGGAAGTAACGTAATCAGCGGCATTTGTTTTTTTTTATGTGTAAGGCAAGGGTAAAAATGAATGAATGAATGAATGAATGAATGAATGAATGAATGAATGAATGAATGAATGAATGAATGAATGAATGAATGAATGAATGAATCCTTTATTTAAAGGAAAGGATTGCTCTCGGCCAAAGTTTGGGCAAATGGGAGTGTAGCGCCGTCTTCATGGTTCTTCAAGCTGTTGCTTGCTTTTACCCTGCTGCTTCGAGTAGTGTGAGACAAGCAACAGGTTAAAAATGAGATGGTGTAAAGAGTAAGGTCGTCCACTGAGCAAAAAATCAAAGGGCGCAGATGGAAGGCATCGGAAGCGAAAGCAAAAATCTAGCTCATCACTGCTATTGCCGTACACGAATCAGTCACGGGGGAAAATTCAGGTTCGTGTTATCAGCCATTTTCATAGAGCAAGGCTTCAAACACATAAAAACACGAAACAAACACGTTATTTATTGTTCTAATTTTCTTAACAGAAGATTTGGCCACTCTAAGAAAAGAGTACTGAACTGCTTGGCCAGCCTTATCAGAAGAGCTGCTCGTTCAACCGATCGTTCTCCTCACTATAGCGTATATACTTTCACATCCCTTGTACAGACTTGTGATATGGGAGTTTAATTTCGTTGAGAGCAATTTCATATAACGCTCTCTTTTGGAGTCGTGCTTCGGGACCAAGGTTTGCTGCGCTTTTGCTAATTGTGCGGAAACAGACACTGAAAGCACACCGTATAGGTTGATTTGGTGTTTGCTCTTATTGCCTGGCTAGATACAGGAATTTTGGAACCACTGATGTGGGTTTTGTTGCTTCGAGAGCCCATACCCAAATTTTATGTCTTGCAATTAGCTTTAATGCCAAGACATTTTTTTTTCTCCATTAGAAGATAGGTATCTACTGCAGAGCGCACGCGCTACCTTTGCATGTTGCGAATTGCCGAACGTGAACTTTATCTGCTAACCCCCTTTTGTATATATTGGGAGTGGGCGAGTGTTGTGCATAGTCATATTTAGGACGAATTCACTATTTCACAAAGTGTAAGCGGGCCTCCAGGATGTACGCCATAGATACTGCGCCTTTCCTTTCCTGTAAACCAGTTACTACTGAAAGCATTAGTAGGGTATGTAAAAATTATAATTAGTGATGATAGTAAATGATACAAATACTAATAAATAATATTCTATGGTAACAAGTGGAGTAAAAGAATAAAAGAAACAAAAATAGCAACACAAATAAATCAATCAGCATCTTGATTCTCGCCATGGTTGCCTGCATAGGCGCACCAAGCAATTGCTATGGCGCGTTAGACCACACCACGGTGGCCAGTGAGCCAGGTCCTACTGTCTCGCTAGAAGTGCGCCGTGTCCGCCGGGCTGAGTTGAGACGGGAGAGATGACGCCTTAAATAATGACACGTTGCCTAATGCGTGTGTACTATATATTAGAGCTTAACCAAATCTAAACTTGAAGCAAAAAAAAAAAAATGCCGATTAAAAACTAAACCGAATTAAACCCTGCTTTCGCACTTCTTACTCGGTTTAACCTTACTTGAAACCTTGCTGATTTTTTTACTTTATTTGAAATAGAATTTCAGATTTAATTTAATATGACTTGTTTTAGATTGAGTTTAAGCATATTCCGGTGCCTAAGAAAGTTGAAATAAATAAAACTAAGTTAATTTTAGCTTACGGATCGTGCCTATTTCTCCAAGCAAAAGAAAACATCATAACGACAGCTAACCTGTGGGGTAAAAAAGGAGAAACAAACAGGAAGGGTTTTACTGAAATACACACAGCCACACAGAGAGCTATCGAAAGAAAAATGCTGGATTTGAAGTCATGGACATCAGGAAATCGGATCATAGGTGAAATGTTAGTGAAAGGAATCAAAGTCGAAAGGTAAAAAACGGCCGGGTAATTGATGGTATTAAAGGGTAACGAACCGCGTACCAGGAGAAGGCATGTGTAGCAATTTAGTTGCACGTATTGAATTACGAAGATTCTGGGAAAAGGTGGCCTCATGTGGCACAGGACGAGATTAATTCTATAGCTAAGGGCGAGATTTCTTTTCACCAATAATTGTTCATAATCAGGCTGTTTTACATAATCATCGTAGTGAGAGCAAGGCTCTTTAAACACGATTATTGCGGTAATAGCGAAGGTAATGAAGAGGAATGTGTAAAGTCATCAAGTGCTTAATTAGGATCGTAAGACGTTCCGCACAGCACCTTTGCTCATGCAGCCTCTTATTGACAAGGTTGGGCACCCAGGACGCATTGTGGAACACGTAAATGTTGAGAAGAACGCCTTGGGTTTCTTTCCCTATACAAAGTAGGGAATAACCCGGGAGACCCCACTCCCTCGCACCGGCCTGTCGAAAAAAATAAGAGCATTGGGGCACTGCCACGAAACAAAAAGGAGATTTGTTTTCAAACCGACACTATTTAAAGTTTCTTTGAGAAAAAATGTTGGTGCAATGATCCATGCACCGGGAAGTTGTTTCTCCAGAACGGAAATGAATATACTTTTTAATGTGTCTAATGCATTCATGTCAACCTCGGGAAAACACCGAAACACCAGCTTGTGTGAAGACGGAAGTCTAGGGTACCGGAAAACACAACAATTAAATACCGAAGTAAAATTCAATGAAAACACTCACAGCTATCACTTTCCTAAAATATAATGTAATTAGTTGTCCATGCGCATACGTCTTAACCCGATATATTTAGAACCTAGAAAAGTAACTTTCTACAAAATAATGACTTCTGTCCTTTTATTCTGCTTGTTAGCTAAAATACCCAAGAGGCGGCGCCTCATTATATATGCTTTATAGAAAAGGACCACGGGGCATTTTATTTATTATTTATTTATTTATACAACACTGCTGTCATTAAGTCCACGCAAATGGGAGCGGGCGCTTACATTGCACTGAAATCACATAAACACAAAAAGCAACGCTTCAAAAGAAGAAAACACAGCATAGCACTATTTTCGTAGGTATAATGGGGCAACGCTTTAGTTTTCTCATTCCAGTCTGTTATTGTGCTTGAAAAAAAAAAGAGGGAAACTTTAATGAGGTTTCATGAGTTGGTTAGGAAAAAAATTCATCTGTTTTCACTGGTGTCGTGATGTTGGCCTTTTCACTTTCTTGAAAAGCGTGATTTTCCTTTATGCCACAATACACCAGAAAAGAGACACTGTTGTGTGAATGGGCAGTACTATGCTGAATGAGGAGTTAGGCGCTTTTTCCTCGCCCTGAAGGCTGCACACTTTAAACTCTTTAGCACTGCTTAAAATCGAAGGTGTTAAATCCTTTTTCTTCTAAGTGGAGAGCACAGATTCCATGTTTGCTTTAAAGAAATCTCTTCAAAGAGTCATATTGAGGATATCCAAAACACAGCGGTTCCATAGCCTCTAGCAAAAGAAAATTTACGCCAGACATTCTTGTTCTTTTCCTTGTAGAAACAGTACATGCGCTTTCTTCTCTATCGCTTCTCCTCATGCGGGCTGCTTGAGGGGAGGGGGGGTAGCAGCCATACAAGATATGCCACGTTTTCTTAAATACGGCACTCGCTTTGTTTTGCACCGAGCTCTGTTATCTTCCATTACAGTTTGTTTATTTTTAGCATCAAAAGCTTATCTAGTTTTACAGCCTTTCCCCACCGAATAACTTTCCTTTTATGCGGTAAAGCCAGAATCAAACAAACGTTAGGAAAACAAAGCTAAAGGCGATTAATGCCACGAGTCTCGCTGACGGGAGAGTATTTACGTCATGTTTATCTCTGTCTTTCTTCCATGAGTGCCAAGAGCACGGTATGAGCAATAAGCAGATTCGTTCCTGAATAACTTAGGCGTGACACAAGTAAGCACGACGTATTATGCTACTTAACTTTACTTCGCATTCCACATGTTAAGCCTGCATCAGAATCGCCAAAATAACGAGAGTACAATGCTTACCAAGGATAATTCCTGCAGATCGCAAAAGTACCGCGCATATGTGACGCCTCCAGGATGTGAATAAATGAAAGAGAAAATACTGCTGCTTTATCACCTGTCCTCACGTACGTTACGTTTGCGTCTGATTTACGGCAGACCATTACGAGGGCTTTTCACCAGTGAACGCCACGCCGTTTTTGCGGAAATGGCATCTGTTACCTTGACTTTTGCGCATTTACTTATGCTTCGTTCTAAGATAGCTACTGCTGCTTCTCTCGCCTCACCTTCGTTCCAAGGTAATGTGTTTTAAGAGCCTAGTCTTTTGGAATAAGACCTTGTTGAACATGAAAAAAAAAAAAAGATACATGCAGACTGTTTTGGCTACTAGCATAAGAGACCTTTTATTACACACAGTCCAAAGCCGTCAGGAGAGCCTATAGTAGAGTTAAATAACCTTCCAGATGAGTCTCTTGAAATCAGTATCCGAATTTGAACGCCGATGTGTTTCATGTTAATAAGGAATAGTAGTCCATGCATTCACTATGCAAAGTCTACGAAACCTCTGGTAGGACCCCGTTTTGGTAAAAACAAAAAGAGCTTCAAAAGAAAACAAAAAGCCGCATAATTGATGACAGTTGCACTTAGTGAATAAAGAACCCCGTTTTGTGGCTCTGGGTGGTCCAGCATTGACCATGTTTTAATTCAATCCAATTCCATAAGCTTACTTAGCTGCAAAACAACGAAAATTGTACGGTTGGTGTTTGCAGCCAATTAGTCATGCGGAGATCCCGGCTATGCAATTTTTGAGAACGTCAAAGCGTTCGTTCTTTTGCACCAGCTTATATATTCTTTGCGGGCTCAGTCCTACGGGTTCTACGGCAACATCTGAAGAACTCGCAGCGATAATTGCAGAAAGCTGTTGTCGTGACCTTTCTCGGGAAGGTGGTGAGGGTTATCCACACTGCGTGGAGGAGACAGGATTACGCTCAGCGCCCACCACAGACCTGAAAGATAAAGCGACTAAGACCACTTCAGGGTCGTATGAGTTGTGCGCTCCGACACCTGCTATCACGTGACCACCCTGTTTACGAAGCCGATGCGTTACGCCCGGTGCAACCATCGTTGTCACCGGCTAGATCCAGGCTTTTTCCAGCTGGATCCAGGCCGCTTATCGATTGCAGCAAAACGGAACAGCCTTTTAAACGTTACAGTTGGGCATGCCTGAAATGTTACTGGAACTAGAACCGCGTTGTTCTGTTCTCATCAGCATATCTTCAGAACAATATATAACCTTTCTAATCGCGGTACAAAAATATAGGAAAGTACATGGCACACTGACTGAAAGCGTTATAACAAAGTAAGCTGATGTTATGCCGAAGGTCACGAATTGTAAAATCGTGTGTATTTGAGCGCAATTGCATAAATCAGAAATTCTAGTCGTGGCTAACCGCTCAGCTGCGTGGCAGATCACAAACCAGGAATCACAGGGAAGCATTGTTGTTTGACAGGTTCCAATCGTCCGCCCGTATTACTGAAGGAATGCGGCGGAAAGTTATTACGAACAGATAAATTTCTAAAGAAAGAATCTACACATATTTGAACGCAATACTTCCTTTACTCGTCACCAGCTATGCTGATGACGTATTATCTACCGGTAATCGAATTTGCTGTGTAAAGTACATCGATTTCACGTAATGTCGTGAGTGCTTCTTTGCAGAGCGCGCGAGAAACACGCTGTGGCAAAAAGAAGCTAAATATAAAAGCAGCAGATCGATTCCTGCTGAAAATTATTGTTTTTGTTCGAAGACACATAGACATGGAAACTGTGCAGGAACGACCACCACACCAATAAATTTGAGGCTAAGCCAATATTTAACGTTCCTTGCTCCCTTCTAGGGACAACGCGAACCAGAAAAAAACCTGTTCAGGAGTGGGCGAGATCTCAAGTATTTTCTTCCGCAACGAATTCTGGCTTTTCGCGGCCTCCTAACTGTACTCTGGAACATTCCGCCTTCACATGCAATTTCGAAAGTGTCACTGAGAACCGCTTTGTTCGCCTCGTAAACGGCCGCCAAACAAAGCAGTGCTCGAGGGCCATGGGACGTCGAACGAAGGGAATTGCATTAGGCATCCGAAGGGCAAAGCCTGAACTGCTGAGTGGACAAAGCGCGACTCCGTTTCCTTTCAGGGCGTAGAACTCGTGCAGTCATTCGGGATGGCCCATGCCGAATTTCTTTCTTTTCGCTGTGAGTAAATGAAGCAAATAATTAAATAAAACAAGGCAAAGACAATTAAGCAAGGGCGAATGATAATTAGCGCGCTTTAAGTAGACAGCCTAAAGAAAACAAAAGCAAAAGCATCTTAATTTGTTTGCAAAGGCGCGGACCCTATAAAGACGCACGAAGTGTCCACTGATCCGCTCCTAAAAGCTATAAGCACGGCTATAGGGTTTAGCGCCGAGGGAAACAGGCATAAAATTTCGATGGCAAATTTAGGCTGTGTAGACATACCCGTTATGTTGATTCAGATGTAAAATGCCAAAATTTCACTATTATAGAGATATTTCCTAAGAGGTCTGTATTACTGTGGTTCTTGAAAGGAAATTTGTATATGATTCTAAAATCTAATGTTACTTTTAGCGGTGACTGACCCGCAATTTTTATCAAAAATCTCGTGTTGTAGTCGCAGTGGCCGCCGTAATTTACACAGCTATTGGCCGTCGGTTTGGAAGGGTCATCAAGGCTTCCATTAGGTTCTGTGAAATAGAACAATATTGCCGTGAGGACCGTCGCAGGTGTCCCTCCGTCGGGCCGCGACCTGAAGAAATTAAAAGAGCTCCCACTGCGCTGTTTGCAGAATAACACGGTTCTATACTCAGCCATAATCAGTTTTGTTTTCGACACCAATGGATGCAGACGCTGCAGGCACTGTGGGCAGTCGGCCCACAATTTTCCCATGGCATGGCAGTGTCAATGAAACCCAAACCTCACCCCCATCCCCAACCTTACTCAAAAGGCCAGCTTCGGATTAGAGGACCAACAACCTCTGGTCCGACGGGCAAAGGCTGTGTCTTCAAAAAGTGACGTCCTGGATTATGAATGTCACCTAGTTCCGCGGGGCTCTAGGCTCTGCCCGCTTACTTTTGGATCAATATAAGTTCTTTGCCACAAGAACGAAAGCTTCTAGTTTCGCTTACCGAAAATGCAAAGCTGCCCGCTGAACAAACCAAGTGAATAGAACTGCCACACTAAACGAATTTGTATTGTTTATAATCAATGAATTTCCTTCTCTTTTCATTTCTCCAGCAGATTGACCCTTTGTAACCACTGCTGTACAGTCACTGCGGCACTGTGGTACTGTCATAAAATTTGTATATTTTATTATAGATGCATTTCCTTTCATTTCTTCCGTAGATTGACTCTTTATATCTACTGCCACACACCAACTGCGACACTGTAGTACTGTCATACTGCGGACATGTCGATAAATAAGCCATGGTTGCGTCACAATTAAAATTGTGACGCAAACTTTCTTCGGACAGCTTTCCGAATGGTGACATACCATTTTGCTTCCCAGTTAAAACGCACCTGCTCGTTACGTTCGAAGCTTTGTGATGGGGAGAGCCAAGAACATATGTACCCCAACTCTATGCTTTCATTGCCTGATCACACCACGTCACTTAGTTCAGCTGAGATTGCAGTAGAAGAGGAGTGTAGAGGCTGCCATATGAGAGACGAAGAGAGGAAGTGATTTAATGAAAGGAAAGGTGGAGTTGTCGGCCGGCCGTAAGGTGCCCTTGGCCTGCTACTAAAGAGAAAGAGAGAGTTCGGGTACGAATGTAGGGTGGTGATAGTTGAACGGAATGCCTGCAGTAGTACGAGCTATACAGAAATCCATGTGCACACTTGGTGGCACTCGTTTCGCGTAAAATGCAGCAGCGGTGTTTCATGTATACAGCCTTTTAAGGAGAAAAGCTTTCTAGACCCATGGAGCGAAAATTTTGCGCGTGATCTGTCTGTGCGCTGATGTGTCCGGAGCAAATAGCGCACGTCGAGGAAGGAGATTAGGAATGATAACGATTGGTGGCGACCGGTAATGAATAAAAGTGGTAAATATAACTCGATATGGTTGATGACTAATGCTAATGACTAAAATGATGATTAATAATGACTAAAATTACTTGTGTAATATTAATTTAAACATCGCGAACACGAAGACAAAAGACAAGATAAAAGAAAGCCACAGTGCAAGCGCTGACTCACAACTATGCCTAAGCCCTTTACTCCACGGCCCGGATAAAAACAAACATGACGAAAACAAAACAATCACGTAAATCAGTAAAGGGCTTAGGCATATAGTTGTCAGTCAGCGCTTGTACTGTGGCTTTCTTTTCACTTGTCCCTTGTCTTCATGTTCGCGCTGTTTAAATTAATAACGAATCTGTACCAACTCGCCCAACAAAGTATCTTGAGAAAAATTACTTGTAATGACCAGTATGTCAAACTACGACTTGTAATGGCCCCAACTGATTGAAAATGAGTAAAAACGCTTGTCTATTAGTGGTAATTACAACAATCACTGGATTGATTCATGATGACTATGGAACGACTAATATATCAAACGACGACTTGTCATGACCGCAACTGACTGGAAATGAGTAAAAATGCTTAGCAATGAGTTATAATGAGTACAACGACTAGACATGACTCATCATCACTACGATACGACCAGTATGTCAAACGACGACTTGAACGACAGCAACTGACTGGAAACGAGTAGAAATGCTTAGCGATGACTTATAATGATTGCAATGACTAGGCATGAGTCATCATGACTACGAAACGATCAGTATGTCAAACGATGATTTGAAATGGCCGCAACTGAGGCAAACGATGAGAGGCAAATACATGGAGAGGAAGGGAAAGCTTTCGCTGTTCTTTTCTTAAGAAACATCTGAGACCCTTTACTTTTTTCTTGCACACTCACCGGCACAATTAAACAAAAAAACTCTGCATTCTCATATGCCAGAACAAAGAGTACAGGTGTCATGATGCTACTATTCACGTGGTGGCGAGCGTCACATAATCGATCCTGAGGAGCGGGTGCCGAGGCACCGCATCGCGTAAGGTAGCTTTCGCATTCATAAAAAGTCTGTGATCTTTATTGCGCCTACTGCATTTTTAGAGCAGAAGAAAATTCACAAGCTATTCATACGCATTGAAAGCTTAGACAATTTTATTGTTGTGTTTACAAAAATATTCTACAAGTTAATTGGTACAGTTGCATGATAATGTTTAAAAATGCAAGGCATTGGATTTTTATGGCAAGTCTTTAATTTCTCGTCAGAAGCGCTACGGAAAGCTCAGGTGGAAAATTTTGGCAAGTATTGGAAGCTCAAACAATTTATATTAATGTGTTTATTAAAGCAGCCTTCAATAATAATTCAAAGTTGCCTCATAATAATTTTCATAATCGCAGCCCAATCATTTTCTTTGCCCGATCTATCTAGTCCCTTCGTGCGAAGGAAAACTTTGAAGCAAAATATCTACTATGCATCGAAATCTTAGAGCAATATCATCGACATGTCAGTATTTTAAAACATCGCATTGTTGCTAAAGTACTGAAAAGTGTTCCAAAAATCTCTACCTGTTTAGTTCCGTTACTGTCATTGGTTCTTTATACTTCTGTCGATATCTGCGATCTTGTGATGGTGGGAGTGTTGTCGCCTCGGTGATTTTACGAACACTAATGAATATAATTTCGTGTAATTTTCCGCAGCGCTGCCTAATAAATACTGTCCGCTCGTCTGACCACTGCAATCTTTTCGGCGAATTTTATATCGAATTGTCGCGAGCAAACCTTGGTTTCTTGTGTGCCACGATACAGTGTCTGCGAATCGATATCGAACGCTTAGTGGAAAGCTAAGCTGCACGTTACAAGCGGTAAAATCTAATAAAGTAAAACCACCGGAAATAATATTTTGTCGTAAAAGACGGCACAGTTTACAGCTAAAATTCATTACGCGCGCGGAGTGCATGGCGAAAATTCAATGCAAAGTTTCAAAGTTCAGTCTTGTGCAGCTGAGCTAATCATAGAACTCCGATTTCGTCAACCTGCTGAAATTACACAAAGTGCATAGACAAAGGTGCCTCACTAATGCAGATGATTCGGTGCTTCGTTACGGAAAGCTCCTGATTAAATTCTTTATTGCGTGAATATTTGTTACAACTGTATTTATAAAAACAAATGATATTAATATTGATAAGAAGGCGGGCATCGGTTGCAGGCATACCCCCAGTGCAAGGCTGTAGATGATTAACCTGTTACTACTCGGTTTGCCGGGTTTTCCTGAGGCTATCTTCCCTCAGCACGAATCCCACTGCACTAAAAATAACCTGCCGGCCCGAAAAAAATTGGCAGGCCGTAACCTTGCACGGCTGGGGCAAAACTTGACCAAAAATATAATTGGGACTCTCCTCAGAATCAAGTTACCAGGATGTTCGTGCGTAATATTCGACTTCACTATGGATAAGACAATAAAAATGGTTGCCTATATTATAATCGCCAAGACTTTCGATACCAGGATTTGGAATACAAACGTGAAAAGGGAAATTATGAACAAAAGGAGAATTAAAAATCGTAGTCCAGCGGAGCGTCCTAACCCAGTTGCTCAGACGCCGGTTATAGTCTATAAAATGGGTGCCATGAAGCACACAAAGCTAATTACCTTAATTTCCGTTTTATTCATATATTACCACAGCGCGGCAAAGCGACAAAAGCGGTTCACATTATATGACTGTATGCTTAGCAAAAAAATTACTGACCATAATTATTTCTTATTTTTAGGATGATTACCGTTTGGAGATAACCCAGCTGAATGGGACATATTTTCGCGTGATTTAACTAGTGCACTGACCTTTGTACACGAAGGCACTAAATTTTCGTTCCACTGTAAATATCAGCGGTAAAAACTGTTGATGTCGCCCATGGCTTTTCTTTCTTTTGTTATGGATGTCACCGCAGGACGGGCTCAAGACTTTGCAAATGACATTTAGGATATCATAGCCCATGTTTCATTTCACATCATATGCGGTTGAAGGTCGTTGAGGTTGTGTTCACCGAGGAACAATGTATGACGTTCTTAAGCACACTGTAAACAATATAATTTGTTAAGAAATTCGTGTGCTACGCAGTCGTGTACTGGGATCAGAGCGGTAATTAAGAGGTTTTTGTGCTCTACGCTCTATTACGAAGAGCTTAGAGGTTGTTTTTCCTAAGCTCAAGATTGGGCCCATGTTAGAGCTCCTAAATAATGAACACATCAACATGGGTTGTCTTCGAAGTTCTGGGCACTTGTTGTTTGTTCCAAATGGGATGAACACAGTAGGTAGCGTTTTCCTTGCATTTGATTTAGCGCTCGCCGGATGGCCAATATCTGTTAAACGTGACGTTGTTGACGGTGACCAAAAGCACAAAAGAATAAACTCAACATGACATTTCTGCTCCCCATACGGGAGCCTCGTTCACAGTAAAACTGTAAGCTGCATCAGAATAAAAAAGAATTGCGAGGGACTTAAGCGACTAAAGTACTGAAAGGCGAAAGCCTGAGAAGTTTAATATTGTCTAGCGTTCCTGCCATCTGCAATCCCACACTTGAACGCGCGGAAATGAACGCCACACGACAGCCGCTCCAAAAGCGGGACACATTTCGTCCACGACAGTATTTTCGTGGACGAAATGGACGTTTGCTGTAAAAACTGTACAGTGTTTACAGCAACTGCAAACATTGTACAACTTGAACCGAAACTGTGGAAATCTGACAGCTTATACACATGCTCCCTCCGCCCCGTTTTTAAGCATACATATGCTCGTGCCTCCGCTTCGCGTGTTTTATTGTGAACAAGACTCTCGTATAACAGACAGACAGACAGACAGACAGACAGACAGACAGACAGACAGACAGACAGACAGACAGACAGACAGACAGACAGACAGACAGACAGACAGACAGACAGACAGACAGACAGACAGACAGACAGACAGACAGACAGACAGACAGACAGACACACAGACACAGACACAGACACAGACACAGACACAGACACAGACACAGACACAGACACGGACACGGACACGGACACGGACACGGACACAGACACAGACACGGACACGGACACGGACACGGACACGGACACGGACACGAACAGACGGACAGACGGACAGACGGACAGACGGACACGGACACGGACACGGACACGGACAGACACGGACACGGACACGGACACGGACAGACACGGACACGGACAGACACGGACACGGACACGGACACGGACAGACACGGACACGGACAGACACGGACACGGACACGGACAGACACGGACACGGACAGACACGGACACGGACAGACACGGACACGGACAGACACGGACACGGACAGACACGGACACGGACAGACACGGACACGGACAGACACGGACACGGACAGACACGGACACGGACAGACACGGACACGGACAGACACGGACACGGACAGACACGGACACGGACAGACACAGACAGACACAGACAGACAGACAGACACGAGTGCAGTTCTATCCTCCACAGGGAGAAGAATAATAAATGAAGAAAATATGGAGAAATGACAGACTAGGCCTATCAAACCACGAGGCACTGGCACTCATAAAACACGCACAAACAAACGAAATATGCGGCGTAGGAAAGCGCACTGGAAATATTATGGTACCTTAGGTACCTGTGTTGAAGACAACCGTGGGAAAGTCACAGTTGTATGTATTGTTTTGCGCATGTACGTAGTTCTGGCGTTATAAGCTCAAAGTGCCCTGAATTCAGATCCCTAAGTCGGCGTTAACGAAAGACACACATTAATGGAATTCTTTCGGACACGGGGCAGCTGGAGGCCCCGACAGTACCAATGACCAGATCCATGCAGGCTTTGCAATTTGAGATTCGCATCGTATGCATGCGACTTCCACGGTTTAACCACACTTGCTATCTTCGCTTTATTTATCTCAAATGATGGTATATGACACCTGATAGCAAATTGCAGTCTTAAAGAAAACGTTTTGTAAAGAATAAAATTCTTTAGGGTCCGTCCGGTTCGGTTTGTGGAGTTTAACGTCCCAAAGCGACTCAGGCTATGTGAAACGGCGTAGTGGAGGACTCCGGAAATTTCGACCACCTGGGGTTCTTTAACGTGCACTGATATCGCACAGCACACGGACGCCTTGCTTTCGCCTCCATAAAAAACCGGCCGCCGCGGCTAGGATTCGATCGCGCACTCTTGGACACTACAGCATAGTCGAGCGCCCTGCACTGCGCACTGCGCACTGCACCACCGCGGCAGGGCAAAATGCTTGAGGTACTACAACAAAATTTACTTAAATTAATTGTACTTTTCTATGTAATTCCTGTAAAATAGTTCATAACGCGAGAACGTTATAGGCCCGTTCCGCAAATCGTCCGGCGTCGCTATTGTCTTATCGGCGCTATGAGCAAAAACACTAACGGGAATGGCTCTGGAAAGTGTTAGCTGGCAGAAAACATTACCATTCATTGGCTGATCTCCAGGTGGTAGAACGTTACGAAAGGACATAATATGGCCGCTGTGGCAGGCATCGCCAACTCAGGCGCCCCCTTGGAGACTGGGGGGAGAAATCGATAGCCAGTTATCCAGGACCCTTGGATACCCAATTATACTGGCTGCCCCTGTAGGCCCCGCCGGCATGGTCGTACTCTTTGCTTAAAGTGAGACTTGATATTCATGTCGAGTGGGCTTTCATATATTCAGGCGCAGATTAAAAATACAGGTGATGAACCCAATTGCAAATTGAATAGGAGCCTTCAAACGAGGAGGGGGGGGGGGGGCATTTAAATCTGTAACGCCATGCCGTTAAAAGCGGAGCTTTAGTATCATTTTCTCATTTTTCCCTAAATATGAAACACACGAAAAGTACAAAATGTTGTCACATAAAGTTTGATTTTTCTTTTTACTTTCTGTCATGAACATTATATATGTACTCTCACGTTCTGAACAAGGCAAGAAAATTTAAAGCATATCAAATGGAGATGCACCTCACCAAGATTAATATTTGAGGCATCGTTCACCTTCAATTACATATTGCAGTGGTCTATGCAAAAACATAAAACACAAATGACGATACTTCGCACAAGATCATAAAGTAACATTTATTCCGAAAAGTTTAACAGCAGACTTTCGTTTCATGCAAAAAAAAAGAATGTATGCTGGAATTCTGCCATTACTGCGGCATTGCTCCTCGCTTGCGCTTCACTGCAGTGCCCGAATCTGGAGCTTTGGAAACGCAAACAAGTGTGTCCACTTTGCTTCAAGTGATGCATGCTTGCTTAGGTGCTGGTAAAGGAGTTTCTCAAGCTTATCTATGTCGCAACGCTCATGGGTCACCGAGGGCTACCCAAATCCAGCGGTCCAGAGAGCGCTCTTGAGTGATGCGACTTGGTGCGGTGAAATGCTCGTTTTCTTTTCAGGTTTGCGACTCTTTGAAACCGGCCACTGAGTTTTGTCGGTTTTCTTTGAATATTTTGAGGCACAAAGAGAACTTTGACTGACCTGATGTTTTTCTCAAGTAATGTAAACGACAGACTAGGGTTCAGTATTTGAGCCTTGCATAAAGGACACGAACAATGGCTAGCTGGCTCCGTTGGACGGTTTTCTCCGTAGTCGTTCTGTAACTAACGAAAACACCTACTCAATTTTATTCAAGGGAAAACGAGTAATTCTTTTGAAAGGTTTTACGTAGCTCGTTGTCTGCACGTTCACCGTGGTTTGTTTCAAAACGTTAGTTTTGGATGTTTATATTACGCAGCTCTGCACTCTTCAAGTGGAGGATAATTGGCCACGGCTGTGCTACTCAAACGCAAAGCGGCTTCGGGTCTCCGCAGCGCATCGGATATGGGAGGGTTGAGGAGCGAGGCTGCCGCGATCTCTAGTGCGCCTCTTCAGTTATGCTACGCTACCTGATACTCCTACTATACGAAAGAACATTTATATTTTTACAACCGTACCATCGTGTAGATCGTCCAAGCTAAGCACACTATGTTTTCTTAGAAAAGGTGGTCGCATGCCCGTCAGTGAAGAGTGAGCGCGGAATATATTTGGAGTATCAGCGGGTTCCGAACTCCTTAAATTATATTCCGCTTATGACGAATTTGTTTTATTTCTCTCTTTTTTTAAGTTACACTTTTCAAGTAAATGTTCTCGAATATTGCTCTCCAATGTATTGCATATAACGTTTCTACTTAGAACATCAACCTCTATATCACAGAAGCTGCACCCATCGATGCACTGCCACAGTGGAACAAGAAAAGCAAAGGCTAATTTGTATTCAAACAAGGCCATCACTGTAAGAGCGAGAATGTGTCAAGTAATTGTAGAAACATCAAATATGTTACCAGCGTTTTGGGTGAAAATACGATAAGTAAACCAGCTGCTAACTGCCGAATTCAGAATACCTAGCATGATGTTATAGTCGCTTACCATAAGGCTATAGCACGCTTTTTGGTTGCTCAAGCGAAATCATTATAATATTCACGACTCGGGGCTTCTTCTCAGTGCTTTTAACCCCCTCGCCCACCAAAGCATTTGATCATTCCACATAAAGCGTCGTTTTTGCACCGGGCATTTAGATTACGCAAAGCTAGCCCTTGCGCTAGTCCCAAATTTAAACCTTACTGCCTGCCTTGATGCATCTACATCAATTGGTGGCATTGCGCTCCTTGCACGAAACTTATTTTCCCATCCACTAAGTTCGCAGGAAGCGCCGCCGCCATTTATTCCCTGCAGCTGTCGCTGGGCCTCTGCAGGCAAAAACAGTGCTGGCCGGTGGATGCGGCGCAATTTTCCTAATAACGTCTTCACGTGGTCCGTCGCCGTTCTGTTCTTTTTCTCCGACCATCGTTGGCCGCTTATTTCCCTGTCCCTCCTTTCGTCAACGTTCTCTTGCCTTCTTCGTATTCTTCCTGGTGGCAGTTGCTTCCTGCGATGTTAAAGCATACAATTAGTAAAATGAGCACCCAAGCAAGTAGTAATATATATTACCGCCTTGGATGTCAGCTTCTTCTTCTACCTTGAAAATGGAAGCAGAGTTATTACGAGTCATATAGATGCCCATAAGCATGATAAGTTAAGCTTGAGCAGCCTCCTTGGGGAGGCATCTAGACTCTGCAATAGGTTGAGTGAGCACAGCAGTTTGAGTTGTCTTTGAGGGTTATCTGCGAATCTCATTTAGTAGCCTTGACCCTTCGTCTATGAATCGACGGCAAAGCACTTCTCTGCATCGTTACTGGTATTTTGGTTACCATTTTTTTCTTCCAGTTTCCTTACATTACACCTCCTTAGTGTACGAACACGAAAGCGCTTAATCATGGTATCATTGTGTCGTTTTTTTATACACTGTAAAACACTGTAAAATAGATAGACAGTGTTCAGTGTCTATTGTGTCGTTTTTTTTATAGCTTTTATAACGAGTGCATAAAATTTCCACTTCTTCGTAAAGAACAACGATTTTCTTTAAATTACGCACCGAACCTCTCCCTGCGAATGCATAACCCCATAGGAAACATTTTTTTCTCTCTTCTGCCTACACGATCTGCGTGATCTGTCTGAAACAATCGAACACGATTTCATTAATTGCTAAGATGCAATTCTCGTTTCGGACGTGCTAAGCAGATATTCAAAGAAATACATTGTTCTCAACTGGTACAGTGTGCTATACCTTGTTATTACTCAGCCTAACTACAGAGCCTTGACATATGATTATCTATATTTTGCTCCATAGCTTGTGGAAGAAGAACATGTTGGATCGCATCTCGGAGCCTGTTGTTCTAATTAGAATTCGAAGCCGAATGGTGCTGTAACTAAAGAAAATTTGTGGAAAATATGACTTTCAACCAGGCTGCAGCCTCTACTATTGCTGGTATTTAGCTTCGCTGGCCTTTTAGATGACTTTTTGTGAAGATAGTGCCGCTAAGCAACTGCGTAGCCCTTTGTAAATTGTCTGTACATAACATCACCTTTCTGTACATAACTATGTGCAACAAATACCACGTATCAAAATATTCGGCGTGCCGTAACGGCTAAACATTCGGATGGCGATCCAAAGAGCCGGGATTCAAACACTGGTCTATTAAAAATATTTTGCCTTTGTTTTTTTACTTCCTTTTTAAGTAACTGTGCCATTTAAGTCCTACATATCTCCTTTTGTAGCATCCAGTTTTTTTTTTCCTTCATGCAATCAGAGAGAGAGAGAGGGACAGTAAGCTTTAATTGTTTAATGGAATAGAGTGGGTGGTTTCTTCAGTCCAGGATACCAGAGCAGACGAGAAAGAATGAGTCAGCCTGTACGACAGCTCCACCCAGTTTCATGCTGCTCTATCCTGCATAATATACCGAAATACAATATCTCAGTAAATTCCATACCACATTTTTCAAAAAAGGAAAGCGCTTGCCAAAGCATGAGATTCTTACGAAGGGAACCTGAATATCTGCTGCTCTGTGCTTGCGATCCGAGGCACGTGAAAAACGAAACCACGTGTGCATGCAGTGTATAGTTGTGATTTTGAAGAGACGAAACTGATATACACCGAAACTGGCCTCCTTAGGCACCACCACGTGCATTTTCTTTACCTTTTCGTGGGCAGTTTTGAAACAAAACTCGCTAACAATTCGTAATAACCGTAATGCACATTAGACAGTCTGCTGGATTCCTTCCACGTTTTGCGACTTCTACTTGCGAGGATAGTCTGTGGTGGCAATACCGATATTCCTGTTCTCCTTCTATACACCTTTTAAGAGATTTGTTTATAGTTATAGAGTTTATAGTGATTAGAAATTGTCGATGCCAGACAACTTGATGTTTCTTTTTAGTGTCAAGTTTAAACCAACATATGCACATATACACCGAAAGGGAATACATGAGCAGGAAGATTGGAAAGCACCATGAATGGGTCAGGTTGTGTTTCATTTGCACATGTCGCTTTAGTCTCTTTTCTTGTAAGCAACAGACGCATGGAGAAACTTCTGAGTTCAACAGCAGTTCCTTTTCCTTAATATAAAGGGGAGGTAACTGGGAAGGGGTTTAGATATGAAATTTCAGGGATTTCTTTCTCCATTCTCTATGAGGGCAAAAATGTTCTGGGTGAAATCACTCAATCTACAAGTCAGATGCACTTTCCATGGCTATCTCCCAAGTTTGGAGTCGATGAGTAAGCATCAGCAAATGCGAGGGTTTCTTTTCACGAAGGCCACCAAAAAAGGTCCACGAACAATAAAAAAGCAAAGTAGGTTTCAGGAGGCTATCTTCTGTGTAGTAAGAATACTCGGAGGCTCTCATTTCACTCTTGCCACACCAAAGCGTCTCTAGGGATCCACATGACCAGCAGATCATTGACTGCGGTCGGCCTTGCACCGTTGGAGAAGCTCCAGACGCTGAGAATATACAGATGGTTTCCTTATCTGTGAGACGTAGAGGCGAGCTGCGAAATGACGTGAGTGCGTGCGCCGAAACAATAGGCGCGCTCTGAATTGCCTTCATTTTCTCCTCATGAGGGCCATTTCCATTGGAACGCCGCTCTCTGATGCGGCCACTTAGCTCTCGTGGAAGCGATAGGACATCATCTCGAATGGCGCTGAGGCAATTCTTGGCGGGAAATGCCACCATTCCTCGAACTAGATTTACTTAACCATACGAAGAGAAGTTGGACTGAGCCTCCAGCATTTTAGTGAGATAAACGCCTGCGTGAACTTTTCAGGATACTGGTATAAGATGCTTAGAATGAGCATGGTAGTTATGAGAGGAAGGGTTCCTGCCCCCTATATTTTTTAGAAGTCTCTAAGCTTTGTTGGCAAGAACACGGAGAAACGCACCTTGTAGCACAGATCTAATAAAAATGTTTTAATTCAAGGGATGCGTTTTTATTTAAATTAGTGAACAAAAGACGCAATACTATCAAGTTTGTTTCGTTTAAATTCTAACATTGTGAAAATAAAATAGCAATTTGCTATTTCTAAACGCATTTTCATCTTCTCATCATCATCTTCAACCAAGAACGTAGAGGTAGCAAATGCATTTTTTTTTAATTTCGTCTTTGCGCTTTATAGCTGCTCTCTAATGCGTTTATTTTCTGCGTCTTTTAAATTATATTATTAAGTTGCTTTCACTTTAATGTGACATGTTAGGTGACTACAAGTGTCGTTTCTAATGTTTCTTAGCAATGGATTGCATGTGCAGTCACCACGAATTCTCGAATGACTGCTTCTGGGGCCACAACTATCGAATGCAGAAAAATCAGCTTTCAGCACGCTTGAGAATAACGTAATAAGTGGTTTTGCAAGCTTTGCAGAAATATCAATTCCAGTGGGGAGGGTGAGTTTTTGACCTTGACTACGACAGGTAAGATTCGCTATCTTTTTGGAAAAGACGTTCCAGGATTGAGGGTGAGCCGAAAATCAGTGAGGCCTTCTGTTATCAATATATTTACGAAGTTTTATTCGGTTTCATTCGGTGCTTCAGTTAGATTTTGTTAGACGAACGAAAGCTTTAGTCGCTTAGAAATTATAAGATTCAGTGCATACATTTCCGCAAAGGCACGTTATTGCAGCTCGGTCTCAACATTCGACTGTTATATCATGAAGGCATGAACGACACGGAACAAGACATAAATTCCTCTGCGGATTTGGCTCTTTCACCGAAATCAAGGTTGATTTGTCTAAGAAACTCTTAATGAAATTTTTGGAAAGGACATGACTTCAGGTATTTGATTAAAGAGAATGACCAGCTGATGTACTCCGCTGCGTTTGGGAAAAACTGATAGAAGAGGAGTGTCTACCTCATGGAGTTGCCAGGCTGTTCTGCTCAGGTTATAGAACTGACAATACTTGAAAGCCTTTCGATATGAGAGTTTGCACACTCAAATTTGCGCAAGTTTGCGCAACATCTAATAGCCGAAAACGCCAGCAGTGCCATAAAGAAAACTGAGCAGGCGCGAAATTATTAGTGAAATATAAAAAAGACGGTAAATGATGACTTTCTGAACCTCATGCCTTTTCTGTAACATTCAGTGCTTGAAGAAAAAGGCTTTCGTGTAAAGTACTGACACCAGTAGATAATTGTGCAAAATAGGTTTTGATACTTGGACCAAGCTTCTTTTAATAGAAATACATATTGTGGTCGATAACTTAATGAAGTGGGAAAAGCCATTCAAGAAATTGGCAGGAGATATAACGTGCACATCAATACGATTATAAATGTTGTGTCGGAACGCAGATGTGTCCAGTTCACATTTAGCTTTCCCTAAAGTCTTCCACTCAAACGCAGTAAAGCTTCAAATTTGAGAAACTGAAATATCGCATCTTTTAACTTCAATAGTACGCACCAAAAGTTGAATTTGATTAAGTCCTCATATTTGGTTACAGAAAAGGCGTTATACAAAAATCCCAGGCAAGCCGCCACAATGGGAAGTTACCAAATTATCACTGTTTCAGACAGCGTAACATATTCATCACTGTTATGCGCAGAAATACAAATTTTGTTTCGGATGAAAACTGTACTTTGTGTGGCGCGTGTAAATGCATTTTGATAAGTTAACGACCTGTTGAGCTATTTTTTTCTCAAGAAAGTTGTTATGCTTCGTGTATTGTCATTCCCTGACACTTTCAACGCGTGCCTCAATCCAATACTTGCGGTATTATGGTTTTCCACAACTGCGTCAAAATTCATGCTTTTCCACAATTGCCTGTTCCCTGGTTTTTGCAGGCGGATGAGTGGCTGCTAGTTAAGATAGATAACAAAAATTCTTCTCGGTTCCTTACCTTAAAAGCAATGGCTGCACTTCGAGCACTGTTTGATGATGTATTTTTCTACTTCTATTTCCAGGATATTTTATAGCTTGTTCTTGCAGAGACCTTCTTGAGTTTTGCTGTCGTCAGTGCTGCCACGTTGACATCGTCCTTTCTTATCTCTTGTGCTTGTTATCTATTGTCTATGGCTGTACCTGCTGAAACTGAAAAATTTCGAGATAAGCGTGGAAGAAAATTTATAACCATGTGTGCAACAAAGCGTACTTCGTTTGAATGAACTTGTATTACAACTAAAATGAATTTACAAATTTTTTTGAAAAATAATGATTATTTGCTTGCTCAGTTTTCAACCCAGGAAGCAAGAAATAAAATTATGAAGTCTCTGAAAGCTCCATCGTATCCGATTTTAAGGAATTTCTTGAGCGAAAAATGGGTCCTCAAGAATATCCCCGAGAAAAAAAATATATCGAGATCAAAGGTCTTCCGCCTAGGCACAATAAAGCAATTCGTCCGGCGATGTTGCAAGAAACTGGTGGAAGTATCAATAAGCCAGCACTATGTGAGGATATTGGTGCGGTGTTCTGAAGAGGACGACGACTGGCCTCAATGTCTCGCCTTTACAGTGACCGTCTCCAAATGCATGCTTACATTTCATTTCATGTTCTATCATTCTACCAGTACTTGGGATTTTGCTTAGTAAGACTTTGTGAAAGAGGCGGATTGAAGCATGGAGACGAAACTACGCAAATAAAGGAAAGGTCGCTCTTCCATTGAATAGAACACGAAAAGGGCTGGACCGATTTCATTATGATTTATTTTCCATGGCCGCTTCTTAGGAAAGAGTGCCGCAGCTTTCCCAAAGAAGATTACCAGAATTTACGGCCACCTGGATTCGAGCACTCTAGGCGCTTTTCTTCACTACCTTGGCAAAGAGGTTTTGTGCTTAAGCTTTTGTTTTGAAGGTATCAATATTTGCTACCAGATACGTCGCTTACGGCATAATTTGTCGAAACGACCTGCAATAGCTGAGTGGCTCAGGGAGTCAGTGTTCAATGCGGCATCGCAGAATAGAAATGCCAGGGTTGAAACAATATTTGGTCAAAGCAACAGGAAAAAGTGGTGCGGGCAGATTTTAGCTAAAGCTGAAATGAACCATGAGGTCTAAACTTGTACGAATACTTTCATTGCTACGTTTTATATGGCTGTTCCGTCGTATTCGGAATTAGCAAGTTTGATTATTGATTTTGTTTGCTTATTATTATTACAGCATTTCAAATTTGTGTATTTCGCCAAAGCGGAAATAGGAACAAAATGTAAGGCAATACATTGGCCAAGCAGAATTAAGCATAGGCAGGCTCAAGCAAAAATAAGAATAAAGACGTTCGTGCCATAAAATGTAATCCAAGAATAGAAAAAAATTATTTAAGGGATGACTGCAAAACTGCACGATAACTCAGATTATTTCCGCCATTTGGTGTTTATTTAAAAAAAAATAAGGCTTATAACAGATAATTTATACTGCAGCTCAAATGCCGTTTTTCTTAAAGCATGCCTTTATCTGGTGGCACATGCAGTCGAGAAGGATATATTTCAGAAAGGTCAATTTTATAGTACCCTTTATTGAATGAAATAAAATCTTGTTGTTTTTTTTCTGCTAAGATTTTATTGATATCTTATTGACATGTTAGTGATTTAGCTATTGTTAGTGAGTCATTGACTGAGGTTTGCTTAAGTTTTATGAATAAACATCACCCCCCTCCCCCCTTCTCTCTACGTTTTAAGCCTTGAGAACATTGGTCCTGGTATAGAAGTCTCAGAATACAGGAACATGTGACTTTGTCGCAATTTGTGTAGGATATCGGATGTTGGACATTGCACCTATTTCCGTTATTTGAGACGCTGTATTTGGCACACGAAACTGAACGAACTTCTGCTGTTCAGTGAAGCGGCGTCCGTCTAGTCGGCTATTGTCTGATATTGCCACGTGCCTAGCGCCGCGCGACAGCCGTGTTTGGTGCCGACGACAACGAAGCGGTGGTTGGCACGAGCGGCGCGCTGGTGCTGGACGCTGTGACTCTGTGTTCGAAACGACAAGCCGACCTCATTCTCGGGTCCTTGGCTACGTGGTACTTTCACGGCTCCCTCGGACTTCAGTCGTGACACTGGTGGAGGTGCGATCGATGATCCCTTCGCCTGCGGACGACCCTACGCAGCCGCCTCTCGTGACCACTCCGGTTCATCGTACCAGCCGACGGCTCCGAGGCTTGTCCCCCGAGGCCTTCCCTCTTGACGAAGAGACTCTGGCTGTGGCAACGACACCGCCCGCCCGTACCATGACTGTCCCTTCCACCCCTTCGTCCTGTCTCATCCTTCAGACCCCACGTACCCCTAAACCATTTCACGGTGAGCAGTTTGAAGACGCCGAGGACTGGCTAGCTCACTATGAAAGGGTCGCGACGTTTAACGGCTGGGACGACGCTGCGAAAATGCGGAACGTCTACTTCAGCCTTGAAGACGCTGCTCGGACATGGTTCGAGAACCGCGAGGCCACATTCTCTACGTGGCCGGCCTTCCGAAGTCAGCTCCTCGGTACGTACGCCAACAGTGACCGCCGAGAGAATGCCGAGCGTGCCCTGACCTCTCGAGCTCAGCGTCAGAACGAGGGGGTCGCAATGTACGTTGAAGACGTCATGCGCCTTTGCCATCGCGCCGACCCGTCCATGAGTGAGGAGAAGAAGGTTCGGCACCTGATGCACGGCGTCAAAGAACAGCTTTTTTCCGGCCTCGTGCGGAACCCGCCCACCACCGTCGCGGCGTTTCTGGCTGAAGCTGTGACCATGGAGAAACTGTTACAGCAGCGATGCAGCCAGTACGGTCGGCCGCTGAATTCCATATCCACACTACCGCCGTCTGACCGAACCGACTACAATCCCGGGGCAGATATGAGCTCCCTTCGCGACCTCATTCGCACCGTGGTTCGCGAGGAGCTCCAGAAAGTTCATGGAGCTCCTGGCGCAGCTTCCCTGGCCAGCATCATCCGTGAAGAGGTCCAGAATGCACTCACGCCACCAACAAGTACAGTCGTTCCACCACCACCCCCGGGCCCCACCGAGCGGATGACTTATGCTGATGTCACACGCCGCCCAGCCCTGCTACCCACCCCTTCGCCTTACACGCAACCTCAGGTCGCTGTGCACGCTGCGGCACCGCTGCCCCTTTGGGAAGATCGGCGCCAGGCGCCCCGGAAAACTGATCTCTGGCGCGCTCCAGATAACCGCCCTCTCTGCTACCACTGTGGCGAGGCAGGTCACCTGTACCGGCAGTGCCCTTATCGTCAGATGGGCCTTAGGGGATTTTCCCCCGACAGCCCTCGTCCACGGCCTGGTCAGCGGCCTCAGGACATCGCCGAGTACGTAACCCGCCAGCGTACGTCACCCGCCAGTCTGCCACATTCTCCTCGTCGCGAGTCGCGCTCGCCTTCGCCTCTTCGCTCTTCACCCTCTGGGTCACGGTATACCGCTGGACGCCATGGTTCCTCGAGTCCTCATCGGGAAAACTAGCTCCGGCGACCTTTGGGGGCGAGGCCGCCGCACACCGATTCGCCGTAAAGCTTCCACCGCCGCACCGCTCGATTCGCCCTGACGTTGAACGCCGAATTCCTGTCCAGTTTTCGCCGCACAGACCAGATCGCCCCGACGTCGTCCGCATCGCCGACCAGTTATCACCGCCGTGTCGCTTAAATTGCCCCGACGCAGACCACACAACTGCCGCCCAGCTTCCGTCGCCGCACCGCTTGCTTCACTCCGACCTGCCGTCGACATTGAATTGTCCCGACGCCGACCACCGAACCGCCGTCCAGCTTCCGCCACCACACCGCTCACTTCACTCCGAACCGTCGTCAACAGGCCCTGGTCTTGGCCGGGTCTCCCTGAACATCCCTATTATCGTCGACACGAAGGAGGTCAGCGCTTTAGTTGATACGGGAGCCGATTATTCCATCCTTAGCGGGCGGCTTACAAGGACACTGAAAAAGGTGATGACGCCATGGAACGGACCAGACATACGTACGGCAGGCGGACATGTGGTTGCACCACTGGGTATGTGTACAGCCCGGGTTACGGTGCGAGGCTGCACATTTGTTGCGACTTTTCTCGTTCTACGCGAATGCTCTCGTGATGTTATTCTTGGCATCGACTTCCTTCGTGAGCACGGTGCCACTATAGATCTACCGAACCGCTTGGTGACGTTTTCCGCCAAACTGGCCACTGAAAAGCATGAGTACCGCGGGTCCCACTCCACGCTGCGAGTCGCCGATGATAGCCTCACAGTGCCACCACGCGCCAGCATCCTCGCCAGAGTTACTTGTGACGAGCCACATCACGGCCTCCGGGTTGTTGAGCCTAATGTCTCCCTCTCACTCGCCTTGGGAGTTTCTGTGGCAAGAGGTCTTTGTTTCCTTCGTGGAAGAGAGACGGAGGTACTTGTCACCAATTTCTCCAATGAACATCGACATCTGTTCCGTGGCACTGTCATTGCTTACGTCGACCATCTGCACGAAGTCGCCGAATGTTTTGCTTCAGAGGAAGCTACGCCTAGCACTGAACCGGATGATGCCGTACACGCTGTCGACATCAATTCTAGCCTTTCCTCCGTTGAAAAGAGGCAACTTCAAGATCTATTGCTGGAGTTTCGTGTGTGCTTCACGTCTTCATCTAAGGTGCAGCAAACGTCGGTCATTAAACACCGGATTATCACGCATGAAGGCACTCGACCCATCCATCAGCAGCCCTATCGTGTGTCTCCTCGGGAGAGAGACGCTATCCAACAGCAAGTCAAGGAGATGCTCGCCGATGGCGTCATTCAACCTTCAAGCAGCCCATGGTCCTCGCCTGTAGTCCTCGTTAAAAAGAAAGACGGAACACTTCGTTTCTGCGTTGACTATCGGAAACTGAACAGTATGACAAAGAAGGACGTCTATCCGCTGCCACGGATTGATGACTCTCTCGACCGACTTCGCCGAGCCAAGTACTTCTCCTCCATTGACCTCAGGAGTGGTTATTGGCAAATTGAAGTTGATGAGAGGGACCGTGAAAAAACTGCCTTCGTAACACCAGATGGGCTCTATGAATTCCGCGTCCTCCCATTCGGGCTCTGCTGTGCTCCTGCCACCTTCCAGCGGATCATGGACACTGTGCTCACAGGTCTTAAGTGGCAGACATGCCTTGTTTATCTCGACGACGTAATAATTTTTTCACCGACGTTCACAGAACACCTACGCCGCCTGAGAACTGTTCTCGAAGCTGTCCGGTCTGCCAACCTTTCTCTCAAGCCTCAAAAGTGCCACTTCGGGTTCACCGAATTGAAGTTTCTTGGGCACATCGTGAGTGCTGATGGCATCCGAGCTGATCCTGAGAAACTTGCTGCCGTTGCTGCCTTTCCCATCCCCGCCCACAAAAAAGCAGTCCGACGGTTTTTGGGGCTGTGCTCCTGTTATCGTCGCTTTATCAAAAACTTTGCACAGATGGCCAGCCCTCTGACTCTCCTTACTCGAGATGACGCATCATTTTCCTGGGGCGCCGAGCAGCAGATGGCTTTCGACGAGTTACGACGCCGGCTCCAGTCACCCCCGATCCTGGCACATTTCGACGATGATGCCGACACAGAATTACACACGGATGCGAGCAACGTCGGCCTTGGTGCCGTTCTAGTTCAGCACCAAGACGGGGTGGAGAAAGTAATTGCCTACGCCAGCCGTGCACTTTCCCGTGCTGAGTGTAACTATTCCACCACTGAAAAAGAATGTTTGGCGGTAGTATGGGCCGCTGCCAAGTTCCGCCCGTACCTTTATGGCCGACCGTTTCGCGTCATCACTGACCATCACTCGTTGTGTTGGCTGAAAAACTTAAAGGATCCTTGTGGCCGCTTAGCACGTTGGGCATTGCGCCTACAGGAGTTCGATTTCGATGTTATTTATAAGTCTGGCCGGAAGCACACCGATGCCGATAGCCTGTCCCGCGCGCCCGTCGGCCCTCCTTCGTCAGATGCCACCGACGACGATAGCTTCCTCGGAGCAGTCACTACGTCCGATCTCGCCTCCAGACAGCGTGCCGACGACGAGCTGCGACTGATTATTGACCATCTTGAAGGTGGGCATCCTACAATACCCCGGTACCTTGCTCGGGGGTTGTCGTCGTATTGCCTCCGCAATGGGGTGCTTTATAAGAAGAATTCTACGTCGAGTGCGAAAACATACCTGCTAGTTATACCGGCTGATCTAAGGCACGAAATCCTCCTGGCCTGCCACGACGAACCAACTTCAGGGCATCTTGGCTTTACACGCACCCTAAACCGAGTCCGGCAGAACTACTACTGGCCACATCTTTCTCCGAGCGTTAGACGTTACGTACAGACTTGTCGACAATGCCAGCGGCGAAAAAAACCCACGCTCAAGCCATCCGGTATGTTACAATCTATTGAACCACCCCTCACACCCTTCGAGCAAGTGGGCATGGACCTTTTAGGCCCATTTCCTTTATCCTCGAACGGACACAAGTGGATCGTAGTCGCCACAGACTATTTAACACGCTACGCTGAAACGAAGGCCCTTGCCCGAGGTACTGCCGGCGAAGTTGCTCGATTCTTTATGAACGACATTGTGCTCAGACACGGTGCACCGTCTACCATCATTACTGACCGAGGAAAGGCGTTTACAGCTCGGCTACTGCGGGACACCTTAACTCTCAGCCATACCGAGCATCGCACAACAACAGCGTATCACCCCCAGACAAATGGATTAACGGAACGACTAAACAAAACTTTGGCCGACATGATCTCAATGTACATCGACGTTGAGCATAAAATGTGGGACGAGATCCTGCCGTATGTCACCTTCGCCTACAATACGGCGCCGCAGGAAACCACGAAGTTTACGCCGTTCCGTCTCGTATATGGCAGAGAGGCCCGCACGATGTTGGATGCGATGCTCCCGTGCGGGGAAGAAGCGGTCGAACCCGACGCCGCCCATTTCGCAGAACAGGCCGAGCAAGCCCGTCAGCTGGCCCGCTTGCACATCAAGGAGCAGCATGCCACCGACGCTCGACACTATAACCTTCGGCACAGGGAGGCCCACTACGAACCAGGGGACCAAGTGTGGGTGTGGACCCCCGTGCGTCACAAAGGCTTGAGCGAGAAACTACTCCACCGCTATTTCGGACCCTATAAAGTCCTGCGCCGCTTAAACAACGTTAATTACGAAGTCATTCCAGATGGAACTGTGACCGTCAGTGTTCGACGCCAGCGGCCTGAAATTGTGCATGTGGTGCGCTTAAAGCCGTACTTTTCGCGTGACTGAGCGTTCCCTGCAAGTGAAACCTTGCGTCATTGTACAGTTCACCTCACGCCTAATCTTTTTTTTTTTCTTTCTTTTCTCCTCTCACCTTGTCATCGGGACGATGTTTTCTTTCACGGGGGGGGAATAATGCCACGTGCCTAGCGCCGCGCAACAGCCGTGTTTGGTGCCGACGACAACGAAGCGGTGGTTGGCACGAGCGGCGCGCTGGTGCTGGACGCTGTGACTCTGTGTTCGAAACGACAAGCCGACCTCATTCTCGGGTCCTTGGCTACGTGGTACTTTCACGGCTCCCTCGGACTTCAGTCGTGACAATATTAATTTACTTGAGAACATTGGTCCTGGTATAGAAGTCCCAGAATACAGGAACGTATCATAAAGTAAGAAAAAAATTATTTGCAGGCATGATAGAGAACTGAAGAAATGTCCAGTCTTAGAGTACGTCTCAGAATTAACAGCTTCACGTTCGCAGTAGCATTTATGTTACCTTTGTTTAGTCCAGCTAAGACCCTAACCCTAAAATATCTATAAACTATATTTCAGATTGACTATTACCATTACCACTTAGCAAAACAATCAAACATTTTCTTTCACGTATGATAGTCACAGAAATATTTCTAAGTGAATTGACATCAGCCAAAGTTCACGCCAAGCAGTAATGTCTTGAATAACATTCTTTGACAGCAATTCATCTCTTGTGTTGTGAGCCTGAACATTAATTATGCAAACTTCAGTATAAGGATGATTTTAACAGCAATATCATGCATGTTATCATTTTAGGATAGCAAAGAAAGGAGAGGCCCAACCACGCTATGCAGGGTACCCGGAGTTCAGCGCTCACCCCGGTTTTATCCAAATTTGTACGATGGTAGTCATTGAAAAAACAAAGAGAGTAAAGCGTAAAGGTAGCAGACAATAAACTGCCGAGATAAAACCAAACTAGCGCACCCTACGCCGACCGTTTCCAAGCTGCAAGCATCCGACTAAGAAATACACCGCGCCAGAACAGATTACTGCTAGCAGCACAGCATAAAATATCGCAATATCATGACTTACCCATAGTCTTCCTACACACTCGCTGAAAGCCGTATAATATTACAAATCATTTCGGGAGGTAGCCAATTTATTTTAGTTTTCAGTGCAAGCTAGTTATGATGAAAAGTGGGGTGAGATGCCGCTGGAGCGCTGATGGGCCATTCCTGCTTGGTGCCTCTGCTTGAGAGGAGTTTTGGCTGCTTGCTCAATGGTTTGTCGACGCCATAATCGAACAACGGATTGGAAGCCCCTTGGAACCAACAGCATAATATAACAGATACATTTTGAAGTGATGCACCCTGTATAGAAAAAAAATTAGTTGTGGTTTTGCTCTGGTTAAACCTAGTTCAATTGCCGAAGCAATGACGGAAGCTTCTTTTGCCTGCTACATTATTCCCCTATCACGCCCTGTCAGTGCACGGTGCTACATTGTTCGGGACTCTTAAGCTCACCCTTTAAGGGTATGACGCGAGAGCGTGAGCTACCATCCCACACATATAGTCACGCTTCAACCAAGCCATATGGACGTGCCTGCGTGTAGTGGGGGTAACGAGATTGCAATCGGTTTTGGCATGCTGATTCTGATATCACCCTCCCATATGAAAGCAGTACGTGACCCGAGTTGGCAGCTCCTGCCCCTGGCATAGGTGTAACGGGAATTCAAATCTCATGGCAGGCTGATTTTTTTTATGAGACCGTAGCCTTCACGACGTAGCTGCGACCACCCGAGATCTTGAAAACCTACCGCAGTGTAGCTTTCGCTAAACAAAAAAAAAAAAAAAAACACTTCCTCCATATGTGGCAAAATCGAGCAGAAACTGTGCACTGAGAAGGACCTAGGTAGCAGGATCATCTATGAATGCCTTCGTCACTACATACTTGCCAAACGTTTTTACAACAAAGTTGATTTCGTTTTCTCAGTTTCGACACCGAACAATCCCTTCAATTTCTTTCGTAATAAAACGCTTGCGTCATTCATCCGTATTGCAAGGAAGATTCGTTAACAAGGCGGTGACTGCAATGTTTCCTTGCACTCATATTTGTCGACTTTGGTTGGACGATCATGCACACTAACCGCTGTGACATTTCAGTTGGAGTACAACATTTTTTTCCCCGGCTTCTTCAATTGCTTCGCATTGTGTGCCCTGTCGAGAAGATCCTTCTTCACAAAGCAGTGCCGCCGCGTTTAAGGATGCTACATTGCACTGTCCACGCGGTCAAGTATTGTGGTGAAGCACACAGTGCTTTCAATCCGATTTTTTTCTTTTTAGTGTGTCATTTTCCTCGTTTACACAAAACTTAAAAACGTTTATTTTCTCTTCGTCACCGGAAATGAATAAATTTTTGCAGCATTAAAAGTAAAAGGAAAAAATGTATTGCACGTTTCTGCTTCTTGCGTGTCATTTATTTGGTTACTTTATGCTCATGGCGCATGTATTTTCCTAGTGGGACGCGTAGTCAAGTCAACCAGAAGAAATCATGTCCTTTTACTACTCCTTACGGATTGAAAATTCCGGCACTTGATGTCTACAAAACATAAAAGGTTCAAACCTAAATCAACAAAAATTATTGACACTTTTGACCACGTATAACTGAATTCTGGGCGATCAGCAATTTACAATGTTGATGTTCCTTACCATTTCTAAAGCAACACTTGGTTATTTGGTAGAAAGGAAAAAGCCGCATTCAATAATCGCTGATCTGCGCAGGAACGTTAATGCTCTCAGCGCACATCGATCACGGGGGTAGATTTCGTAAAGACAGCCTGTGATTGAGCAGGGCGGAGAAGAACGGGATAAGACAGTTTCAAAAGCTTGTTGAGAAGCTCTTTCCACGCGCGCTTCGCATGGTCTGCGACAGCTGTGAGGTTTACCAAGCCCCCGTGGTCGCTTTGGCCCTGTCACTATATTCCGAGACTTTGTGGCTGCGGTTTTGTTTATGCGGTGTAACATCACAATACAACTCTGGCTTCAAGGACGCCATAGGGGAGGCCTCCAAATAATGTCTACCTTCCGTGACTCTTTAACGTGCACTCACATCGATCAGTGCGCAGGCGTCTTGCGTTTCTCTTGCATCGAAACCGTGGATGCAGAAGGGTCGTTATATGGTCTTATACGCTGACCGGCTGAACAATGTACGGATGTAAGGGCCTGCCAGGCAGAGCACTTTTGCCGAGTGTCCCAGCACCAGACACTATTATTTTCTTTTCTCTTCAAATAGAAATTTAACTTCAATAAATTAGATTATCCCAATGACAAGCACGAACATAACGAAGCTGCAATGTCTGATTGACCAAGATAGAAAGAAACGCAATAGCCTCCGTGCATTTGATTTTGCGCTAAATGAGAATATTTCCATGATTTGACCATCTCTAAGATATCATAAAACCCTTGGCTCAAGGAAAAGATGATCTCAAGGAGCACCCCTCCAGAGATAATCCATCTCTACCCATGGCTTGCTATAGTGAGCTCGGACGACGTCTACGGCTGACGTCCTGTCAACGTAAAGCACGATGAAGCGGCCGAAACGCTTTTCTCGATGGCGCCTCTGTGGAAGACGAAACAAGCAGAGAAAGGCGGTGAATGTCACTTCGCTCGCAAAACTACGCCTACAAACCAGTCTCCTTACAGGACTCAGGACTTCTGGACGGAGATTGAGGGGTGACATCACATCTATCCAATCCTGTCCCCGACACACTACAGACCACAAATAAAAGCTTTACTGCAGGTATCTTTACGTGTTTGACATGTCTTCTCCATATATATCTCTATATATATGGATATTCTATATATCTCCATATTGTTACCTTCACACAAGCACGCAATATAGTAATAAGGAGCAGGGCTTCACGAAATTGCATTTTTGTTTGTTTTGTTAACGTCAGTGTGGTGAGAATGGCATGAATAGCTGTATATTTAACATTAAAAGCCCAGGAGCGGCATCGACACAAACTTTGAGCGCCCAGTACGAGAGTGCTTGCGTGGCCTAAGTTGATTTGAGTTGAGTTGAGTTGAGTTGTATGCTACAGGTCGGATTAGCCTTACTTATTCTGCCGGTAATGGCTCCACCGTAGTGCCACGTATGTGTTAAAAACAATTCTAATATCTGTGAAATCTGCCCCACTATGCGCACAGTCACTTATAATAATACACATTCCTCTCTAGCAGTCACAATCTATGCACACATTCACTCACAGTGTAACATTGTCCACTCCAGAAGTCATCATCTATACACACATTCACTCACAGTAAAACAAGGTTCATTCCAGCTGCCACCATCTATACACACATTCACAATCAGTAGAAAATAGTCCATTCCAGCTCACCGCATAGAACCAAGATCAGCGTCCGGTAGAAATTGTAAAAGAAGGCGTGAAGCCTCCCTTCTGCATCTCTGGTTTCCACTCGGGTAGACAATATCCTGAAGCGCACGGGGAAGGGCTCCTTTCTTCTTAACGGAAGCGAGCATCACACACCTTTCCGCGTTGTACTCCGGACAGCAGATAATATAATGTTATATATCTCCATACACACCACATATAGAACATAGCAGAGACGATGCCATGTCCGTCTTATGCATCCAGGCAGGAGTACTAGCAGAGCCCGTGCGAATTCGATGTAGTAGAGTGGCCTAATGTCTTCCCAGTTCCTTAGTTACATATGGCTTGTGGGGCGCACTTAACAGGATACTAAAATGGTTGAGTACCATGGACAGTGTTCTAACTCCGGATCCAAAGGTGGTAAGAGGCCGGATTCTAATTCCACCCTCCCATTGAAACGGCGACTTCCGAAAGCAACTTCCGAAAAGAGTTAATGAACTCTTTCAAATACTTGAAACACATTTACTATTTGATTTCATCACGCCTTATTTTTTAGTGTAGGCTACTCCAGCCCTTGCTAAGTAAGTTAGTGGATGAACTGCAAAGAATGGTTGATGACCTAGACAGGAAAAACAGAAAGGTAGGCTGGAAAATTGATAGGCAGAAGTCTAATGTAATGTTCAACAGCCTCGGGAAGGAACAGCAGTTTACGTTAGCTAACAAAACAGTGGAAGTAGTAGGTGAATATATCTACTTAGGACAGGTAGTAACCGCAGATCCGGACCATGAAAAGGAAATAACAAGAAGAATAAGATTGGGATGGAGCGCATTTGGCAAGCACTCGCAGATTATGACTAGCAGCTTACCGGTAGCGATCAAGAGGAAAGTATACAACAGTTGCATCTTGCCTGTACTCACCTACGGGGCTGAACTGTGCAGGCTAACCAAGAGGGTTCTACTTAAGTTGAGGACAACGCAGAGGGCTATGGAGCGAAACATGGTAAGAGATGGGAAAAGTGCAGAGTGGGTCAGAGAAATAACTCGAGTTACTGACATTTTAATGGAAATCAACAAGAAGAAATGGGCACGGGCAGGACATGTAGTGCGAAGAGAAGATAACCGATAGTCGCTTAGGGTAACAGATTGGATTGCAGAATAAGGAAAGCGCAGCAGGGGGCGGCAGAAAGTTAGGTGGGCGGATGACGTTAAGAAGTTCGCAGGGGTCAAATGGATACAGCTAGCACAGGACCGGGTAAATTAGTGGATTATGGGAGATGCCTTCGTCCTGAGTGGGTGTAGTTAGGCTGATGTTGATGATGATGTTTATGATGACTCCAGCCCTACGCTTAGCTCAGCTACCTTAAGTGGCCACACGTTGGCGAGCACTACAAAACATTTTGAGATGGTTAACAACAAAATCTTCAGAGCTTGCACCAGCCATGAAATAGCGCCATGCGCAAAACTAGAAACGAGTCTACGAATCTACTGTTAGTTTTGACTTCACAATGCGATCAGTTCTGTTCATTTCTGAGTTCCTTACTTTACTCTAAGCAATATTCAACATTAACAGTTCACGTGTAATTATTTTCATGAATATAGGGGGAATAAAAACATTTTAATTAATTTTGAGAACGTTGAACAAACCATTATTCTCTATTCAAGCGCTAAATTATCTAGGAATTCAGCGCTTGCATACAGGGCTTGTTATACGTGATACCTTGCACTTGCCGCACCAAAAGAAGATCCTAATGATGTTGTACGACTGAGTGGAGGGGCGCATTGTCTAGACATAAAGCTATCAGTACCAGGAGTACCTTTATAGGAGGAGTAAACGGCCGCAATGCACGACAATAGCGCCCCCCCCCCCCCCCCCCCATCCATAAGATATAAACAGCTACGGCTCCTGCAAACATACGGTCATGCCGTAGAGGAGCATAGCGGGTGAGTCTACTGGTGTGCAGCAACAGCCTCTGACTGCAAGCTTTGCTGCAATTCCATACACAATGGGAGATGATCTTGAGGGCCTGATTACGACCCTAACAGAACGGAAAAGGCCATTGCACAGACCGTACTCACTGCTCCCACGTGTTCCTTTGCGGCAATACCCTTAAGGATCGGGGACTTACGCTGATAGGTAATTGCGGTTGATCCCCTCGTCTAGCTTCACTAATCTCTCAGCCAGGCCATCTTTTCTGCTCCCATATGTTTGACGGCCGGTTGTCCTGCATCCCGGTTAGCCTTCGGAATGTCTCTTAGTAATGCGGCCAGCTAGGAGCACTGTTGTGAAATGCGCCATATTGCTGATGTGCTAGGCTAGAATAAGCACAGAGCATCGTCTTTAGTAGAAAATGACGTGGTCATAGGCGTAGAGACACTGCCGTCTGCCGTGCGACAAGTGGCAAGGACGAATATTGCCGGGGCGCTTTACAGGAGTACAGTGTCCGGTGTTACGGTTGAGATTTGTTCTGGATAGCAGGAGCTCTCACAGCACGCAGAACAGCTGGAGAATTTATTTTGTGAGAGAACTATATTTACCAAAAAAATAGTGCTCCTACGTACTGCCAAGCACTCTCCCAGTGTGCGTTCCGACGAAAGGAATTTTTTTTTTTTTTCACGTCTCGAATCTGCCATCCGAGTAGCTGCGTTTATTGGGTGATTTTTAACGCGATAGCTATAAAGATTCCGTTCCCCAAAAATGCTGATTTAGCGTCCGCCTTGTCAGCGAACCATCACGGGCATGGCGCTCGTAGGTGGTAGCTGCCAGCTGACATGGCCGAAAACGGATTGTTCCATAGTTTCTGTGACATAACAAGACCCCATAATATCAGTAAGTTCGTAGAAGCTCCCAACTTGGGTTGCTCGTTTGAGGTAGAAAGGTGGAATAAGAATCAACCTTCCATCGCTCTTGGATGCCGAATCGCTACACATAGGCTACGCTATCACTTTTTTTTTCTTTATTGCATGGAAAAACTTCCGTAAAAAGGAACAACTCCACTTACTCAAACATGTCCATGTCTAAAGTTACCGGGCTGCTTAATACGAGCCCGTCATATCCCCAGCCCGGCAATGCACAATCATCAGAACATCAAAAATCTGGGAGACATACACATGCGTCTAGATACGGCATCCAGTTTGGAGGTTCTTCACGTGCAGCATATACACTTCTCACCAAAGCACACTGCTCCCGAAACACAGATTTGGACGATCTTG